>NC_089251.1:42364825-42672950 GCF_963930625.1 Muntiacus reevesi | reverse complement strand
TTCGACGATCCAGGGGATATTGGCAATTTGATCTCCGGTTCCTCTGCCTTTTCTAAAATCAGCTTGAACATCTGGAAGTTCACGATTCACATATTGCTGAAGCCTGGCTTCGAGAATTTTAAGCATTACTTTACTAGCGTGTGAGATGAGTGCAATTGTGCAGTAGTTTGAGCATTATTTGGCATTGCCTTTCTTAGGGATTGGAATGAAAATTGACCTTTTCCAGTCCTGTGGCCACTGCTGAGTTTTACAAATTTGCTGGCATACTTAGTGCAGCACGTTCACAGCAATATCTTTCAGGATTTGAAATAGCTCAACTGGAATTCCATCACATCCACTAGCTTTGTTCACAGTAATGCTTTCTAAGGTCCACTTGACTTCACATTCCAGGATGTCTGGCTCTAGGTGAGTGATCACACCATTGTGATTATCTGGGTCATGAAGATCTTTTTTGTACAATTCTGTGTATTCTTGCCACCTCTTCTGGATCATTATAATAGCTTTCTCCAGTGCTTGCTAGGTCCCCTTTGGTACCTTCTAGTCCAAAATACAGAGAAGCCAGAGTTTCTTTTTAAAATGTAAGTCCTTACAGAGGGTCTACAAACACATGAAAAGATGCTCAACATCACTAATTATTGTTGTTGTTCAGTTGTTAAGTAGTGTCTGACTCTTTGTGACCCCAGGCTCCTCTGTCCATGGGATTCTCCAGGCAAGAATACTGGAGTGGGTTGCCGTTTCCTACTCCAGGGAATCTTCCCAACCCAGGGATTGAACCCACATCTCTTCTGTCTCCTGCATTGGCAGGTGGGTTCTTTACCACTAACGCCACCTGGGAAGCCCCAAGTATAAGGCATAATGGGGCAGAATTTAAGAGTGGTCAAACCTTTTAATGGCAACACGAGGAAACTTAAATGGAAATACAGGCAACAAATTATAAAACTCTCCTAGTGAACAATTTTTAAAAGTTCTAAAACTAACCATTAAACCTAGCCTCCCTTTTTTAAAGAACTCAATGAGAGGTCTGTCTAAGCCCACCTCAGTCAGACACATATGGGCATGTGAACACTTCTTGAAAAGTCTATTTGTACAGAAGGGCAATTCATTTTTGTTTCTAGGACTGGCTGGCAGCCTAGAAGAACTGCTTTCATACCCATTCACCTCTCGATTTTTTTTTAATAACCTTGCAATATCTTTTTACTTGAAAAGTAAATTGCTTCTACCTTGAAAGCAAGTGATTTAAAGAAGATGGAGTTAAAAGATTCCCTCAGTACTGCAAATTCCAGAGAACAATAATCCAGACATGATATTATTTAGCAATCCATGATAATGTAGCCCTACCTCCAGAAGAACATCTGAGAATAAAATGAATGTATCTTGGAACACCTAGCCATGCACAGACATATGAGTAACAAAATAAGGGGACAGAAAGAAGGAAAAGGAAGTTAGAGGATGGTTTTATCCAAACAGCAGACTTAGAGTTTTGGGGGAGAAGGAACATCTGCTCCTAACCTACCTTAATGTAGGAAACAACAACAAAAATAGTCTTCTAGAAAACAGACCCACATCTGAAGCTGTAAGCTCCTATTCACAGGAACTGTGCTTGGCGGAACACCAAGGCCTGGACTAGGGCAAAACAAGTGAGAAACCTGCCTGCCAAACATTTAAGGAGGTGCTCACTCTCAGGGTGGATCAAGGGCAGGGTTAGTTCTGAGAACAAGGGCCTCCTTACAAGTTGAGCCCTGGCACCTCACTCACCTACTGGGGCCTGGGTTCTGCCAAATGCTACACAACAACATGCATGTGATACTTTTTCAAAGTAATGCTGCATACTTTATTTTATTTAAGCCTTATAACAACTTTAGAAGGTAGATATAAAATTACCCTCATTTTAAAGATGAGAAAACTGAGGCTCAAGGATAAGTGATTTACCCAATTATTCTATCAGCAAGCAGGCTATCAAGACTTGAATATGGCACTGGCATTCTTCCACTCAGTAACCCCCTCATATGCCACTCAGGACAACTTATCTCTGATTTCCAAGAGGATACCTTCCAGCAGGTACCAAAGAAATTTTTAACATATGGTCTCATGAACACAAACTGAAAATAACTTGAAAGTTACAATAAACTTACTCTCCATCTAACTATCCATCCAATCTCTATAACCAGCACCAAAAATTATACATTTCTACAAAAACAATCCTTAATCCATATTCTGTAAGAAAATACACTTTCCTATTTTGTACAGCTTTTGAAAAAGACTTAGTTATAACCCCCAAAGAGTCCACCCCATACTATTCCAAACTCATGTATTCCCCCTCAATATCAGGGTCAAAGTAAAAATCAATTATAATGCCATGTGTGCAAGCATGCTTAGTTGCTCTGTCGTGTCCAACTCTTTGCCACTTTATGGACTGTAGCCTGCCAGGCTCCTCTGTCCATGGGACTGTCCAGGCAAGAATACTGGAGTGGGTTGCCATTCCCTTCTCCAGGGGATCTTCCCAACCCAGGGATCGAACCCAGGTCTCTTGCATTGCAGGTGGATTCTTCACAGTCTGAGCCACCAGGGAAGCCCTATAATACCATATTTTACTAAATAAAGTATTTCTTTGAAAAAATATATTCTAAATAAAACACTGACACATGACTGTTTTCTAATCCAATATTGTCACAAAAGGAAATAAAGGATCCTGGTTATAATCTAGCAATTTTATTAAAATTATCTTAATTATTATATTTTTATTAAAATATTAACCTAAAATTCTTTTTTAACCTAAAAATCATTTCATAATATATCACATAAAATGATAAAATATTTAAAAAATTCCCAGAGAGTGGAGTTGTTCTCTATAAAGCAGTTCTCGAGCTCATAAAGGTGGGGCTGGTGGGAGGTTTGACTGAGAGCTTGCATTTTCCAGATGAATCAACAGACTCAGCCAGAAGTGTCCTGTCAAGGTCACTCAGTTAGTGGCAGGGCCAGGACCCACATCTCCTGATCCCCAGTCCAGCACTCTTTCCCTGAACCTTGCTGTCTCCTGATAACACATCAGTCAATTTCCCCTTCATACTAAAAACAAATCAGAAATACTGCACCACTCAAATTCCTATTTTTTTTAACACGTGGAATAACTTTCATCTACAGTTCAAGGTTTTCCCTCCTCCCCCTCCAGATTAAAGGGACACAGCAGTTTTAACCAAATTTTGGCACAATATTTAAGTTCCCTATGCTATTTCTGTGCAATGAGAAAAAAAACTTCCTATCAAAAAATAAACTTCCTATCAAAAAATAAGATTACAAAGAGGAATTATAAATTTTATCACATAGAGGTTGCTTTTTCTTTTCTTCCTGTGTCTGATACTTACTCCTGTGTTGTTTTTTTTTTTCCTTATAAGCCTGAAACTCATCAAATATAGTTCATGCTCAGTTTTCCACCTGGGTACTTCCTTGACTGGCATTTGTTTATACATACTGGGGATGGGAGAAAGAACCAATGCTCTGGGCAGAGAGAAGATAAAAGCAATTGTCACTCAGTGTTTGTAATAAAGAAGATGGAGTAGTTTCTGATAGTAGGAGAGAACTAGAAAAAGAATAAATGTGCATACGGAGACCTATACACATGCACATGTGTGCCCCAAATGGACATTTATATGTATTATCAGAGTCAATCTTCTCAAGGACCCTAGGAGGAGGATATTATTTTTACCCCCAGTTTTCACATTAGGAAACAGACTAGCCCAAATGACAGACCTAAGATCACACAGCTTGTATGTGAATCTGACCTCAGGCTGTCTGACTCTGAAAACTCAAAGAAAGGAAAAGTTTTCTCTCTTCAATTTCCAAAGACTCACTTTCTATCTCTCTCCAACAAAAATAAAAAGGGGAAGAAATGGTCAGTTGTGTATCTAGAACAAAAAATCCCATAACGATTGAAGTCTTCTATGAGTTCTATCTTCTTAAAAAGTCTCCAAGAGACAGATGACAACATTCTTTAGGGAACGGATTCAAAAGCAAAAAAAGATACTGAGAAAAAGAAAGAAAAAAATGGGCATGAATAAAAGAATGTCATTAAATGAACAAAACTGACTTACTAGTAGGAATGATACCTAGAGAATAAACTGTGACCAAATGCTGATGACTTCACTGCCGAGTCCTACAAAGCCAGACAGTTGCCTGGACCAACATTTCACTATTATTTTCAGTGGTATGTGAGAGAAAGGTGAAAGAGCCAAGTCCGTGAAAGAGAAGAATTAGCAATAACTTACCTTTCTTTTGACTTAATTTTTTAAAAATATTTTGAAGTCTTTATTGAATTTGTCACAATATTGCTTCTGCTCCATGTTTTGTTTTTATGGCTGCAAGGCATGTGGGATCCTAGCTCCTTGACCAGAGATTGAACCCACACCCAAACACCATTGCAAGGTGAACTCTTAACCAGTAAACCACCAGGGAAGTCCCTAGCAGCATTTTAAAAGATAAGAATCAGACTGTTTATAAACTGGTGGTTCTTTGTGTTCCTAACTCAAGTAATGAAGGTTTGTTTTTTTTTTAACTGAGGTGAAATTCACAGAACAAAAATTAATCATTAACTTTTTGAAAAGTGTACAATTCAGTTGCACTTAGCACATTCACTGGGGTGAGAAACCATCATCTCTAACTAAATCCAAGACATTTTTATCATCCAAAAGGCAACCCTGTACCCACAATAATACAGATAGAAAAACTGGCAAAAGAAGGGAGTAAAGCAAAAATTCTAGTGGTATGGCACAAAGTAAGAATTTAAAAGAAACAATGTATATTTTAAAATCTTATTTAAGGAAAATTTTGCTGAAACATTGTCAAGTATAATGTACTGTTCTAAGTGCTGGATACTTTTATAACAAAATTTCCTGGCAAAGCAAACCTTATTGTGGCCCTGAGGTCAGTTGCTGAAACTAGGCAGTTGGGGGTGAAGGGCTCTTGAATTGCATCTCTCACAACAGTTCCACCACCTTCAGACACAGATGGAGGGGGACTGGTGTAAGGGGCACCTTGAGTTTGCAATACACTCTGAGAAAGGCCGACTCACAGACCCTCAGCCACTGCAGCCAAGCCACTCATGGCTCCTCGTTTCTTGGATTCCAGCTTTTTAGGTCTAAATGTAGGTTTTGCTTTTCTCACAGGGCTCTCGTCTTTAAAACTGGGTCTCACTGTTTCTCTTCTTTCTCCACCTTTCTTTCCTTAGCAATTCGTCTGTTTCTGCAGCTCTAGTCTCTTGACTTGTTTGACAGGAGTCTCCTCCTCTAGGGATACCTCTGAAAGTGAAAGTCGCTCGGTGGTGTCCAACTCTCTGCCACCCCATGGACTACACAGTCCATGGAACTCTCCAGGCCAGAATACTGGAGTGGGTAGCCTTTCCCTTCTCCAGGGGATCTTTCCAACCCAGATCTCCAGCACTGCAGGCGGATTCTTTTACCAGCTGAGCCACAAGGGAAGTCCAAGTATACTGGAGAGGGTAGCCTATCCCTTCTCCAGTGGACCTACCCAGCCCAGGAATCAAACTAGGGTCTAGGGATACCTCTATATCATCATTATTCTTCTTCTCCCTTCCAGCTCCTCCTCTTCCCAGGTCTTCAGTGTGAAGGACAGGTTTGAAGCGTCATAACATTCTTGGCATGAAGAACACAGGTCCAAAGCCAACTTGAAACTGAAAAGTGACTGAGGAGAATGCTCTAACCCCATCAAGGTGACCTGGGTAGGATGGAGGTGATGTGATGGGTTCTGTCTTCTTGTTCTCCTGGTTTGCTGCAGACAGGATCTCCACAAGGTTCATCTTTTCTTGGGCTTTTTCTCCAAGCAAATCATACTAAGCAACAGCTTACAGTCCTGCTTCCCCTCCTTCTGGGGTTCAAAGGTCCAAGTCTGCTTCTGCTGGCTTAGCTCAGAGCCCCAGGGCATGGCTGTTACTGCCTTTGCAGCTGTGCTGCTAATGCTGCAGCCCTAGGATGAAGAAGGTAGCAAAAATATCTTCTAGTGTTTGTCTTCAAAAGAGTTTGCAATCCAATGAAGAATTCAGATGTGTAATCAAATGGAACAAGGTAAGGAAGAGGACCTAGAGAGAGAAGGGTTAAGATATCAAAAGGAGGTCATAGAAAGACTATTTCCTATATTTAGATAAAGAAAAGTTCTGGGCATGAATCAATGATGATCTCCTAGGACTACAAAGAGCAAGAAAGTGCCAAGTAAACTGCTAAAATAGGTGAGGATGTTACATTGGCACATGAACACAATCTCCACTCTCCAGGAAAAAATGAGGAAAGAAGGGAGGCTTCATGTGATCACAGGTCTTTCTGATGTTATGGTGTGTAGATCCTCTCACAAGGAAGTGCCAGCTAAATCCAAGAGACTTCAGGGAAAGATATGAAAAGGAGGTGTTATTATGCAGTTCTAGCCATAATGGCATCATTTGGCAAAAAAAAAAAAAGAATGTGAGTATTTAAGACACATAAAGAATAAGCAATATAAATAGGTATATATGCCAAGAACAACAACAAAAATCAATGGGACATAAAGAGGAATATGATAGCGCTGTAGCTCAGATGGTAAATAATCTACCTGCAGTGCATGTCTGACTCTTTGAGACCCTATGGACTATAGCCCACCGGGCTCCTCTGTCCATGGGATTCTCCAGGCAAGAATACTGGAGTGGGTTGCCATACCCTCCTTCAAGAGATCTTCCTGACTCAGGGATTTAACCCACATCTCTTATGTCTCCTGCATTGGCAGGTGGGTTACTTACCACTAGAGCCATCTGGGAAGCCCCATATATAAATATATAACCACTTTATATATGTATTTATGCATATCAATCATGAGCCCCCTGGCAAGTCATCTAACTGTATGTTCTCATTTAGGTGCATACTTTCCATTGAATGGCTATTCTTTGCCCCCCATTCCCCCACCAAAAGGAAAACAAGGCCTCAACTTTTCTCAATGCCTCACATGTAGCAATGCCTCAAGTGAATTCTTCACCTCACCAGATTAAAATTTGTCTGCAGAATTAATGTTGATCTTTTTCATAGAGTTGCATCAGCTTTAATAAACATTTGGACATCACAGTACATAAACTCAGGTGAACTTAAACCACTTTTGAAAGCTGACTACAGCACAATGCTTGAAAGAAGGGAACTAGATATTAATAACATGCTAAATCTGTGGTTTAACCTGTCATAACTTTCTCATTTTTCTTTTTATTTTGATTTTCCTCATTGAAACCAGAAATAGGCTGAGAAATTATAGGATAGATAGATAAATATTAGATAAATGGAGAAATTTCCCATGGTATCTCTGATAAATTTTATTCATCAAACAAACATTTGTGGAAGAACTATTATGTGCCAGGTACTTTGAGTAATACAAATATGGGGCAGACTTTATTTATGCCTTCATAAAGCCAATTATCTATGAGGAAAACACATGAACATAAATATCTGTAATATAAGGTAGAAAGTGATAACTGCTATGAAAGAGATACAGATAAGTTGCCACAGGAGTTCAGAGAGAAAAAGAGGCTACCTACATTTAGAAGAGATCAGGTAAAGCTGGTAGCAGAATCGTGGCCTTAAAGAGTATGTAGAATGTGAACAAGTAAAAACAGGATGCAAGAATCAATGGGACAAAGACAGACAGCCAGAACATTTCTGGGCATGTAAAGAAAGAGCAGGGAGCATGGAAGCCTGTGGTAAAAGAAGTAACAGGCCACAGGATGGGAAGCTGCACTGGGTTAGAGAATATAGGACTTTGTGTGCCGTGAGGAGTTTGTATTTAAGTAAACAGAAAACTTAATAGCTTTTAATAGTTTTCAAGCAGAAAAGTAACATGAGAAGAGCTGTACTTGGGATTACGCTGATAATTCAAGTATAAAATCATGTGTAAAAAGGGTTAGAGGGAAGAAGCCAGGTGAGAGTCAGAAGGATAGGCATGGAGGAAATAAAGATTATAAAAACAGAATCAAATAAATGTTTCATATTCCTGTGTTAATTTGTAGTCCAGGAAACTAATTTCTATTGAGTTAATATAGGAACAAGCCTTTGATTCATTGGTAACAATACAAGTCACTTGTACCCAAAGGTACATAGAAAGTTCCCCCAGATTTCTCTCTAAAAAAAAATAAATATGAACTATCAATAGCCTCTGGGTGTCCTTTCAAGGTGAATCTTTCTCCTTCAAATACTGTATCTGTTATTAGGATTCTTCAGGGAGAGCTCTAAAAATCCCCAGAGGTTAAGGAATGCAGTATACTAGTCACAGAATTCTGGACTAATCACAGAACTCGGGCCAATTTGCTCTACCTCCAACTTTACCAAGAGTGAAACAGAGCACCAAAGCAGGAACTGACTTGTCCAGGGAAACATGGCTGGTTAGAACTCCAGTCTCCTGAATCCTGTCCCACTCCCTAACTCACATTCCACTGTGAATACTCTGGGTTGGCTAGAACTGAGGTATCAAAATAAAATAACTCTCTTAATTTGCTTGGGCTTAGAACATGGATTTCAAACAAATGGCAATCAAGGAAGGAAAAAAAAAACACAAAACTCTCTGTCCCAGAAAGCTGGAAATCTGCACGGTAGATTTTTTACATAAATAAACAGCAAGGCATTACTATCTGGTTGGAATATTGACATACCACACACCTCGCTCATTAGGTATCATAAAACACTGAGTTAAGTGTAGTATAACAACTACTTGACTCTTTCTGGAAAATACTGGTTACTTAGGCAAATTCCTTATGTCTTACAGAGACTTGTGGTCTCCAAACTTCAAATATTTTTCATGGAAGATAACAAATATGTTTTTAATAGAATTCATTTTGGGATTTCAGGAAATAACTGAAAATCTGCAGCCTATAAGCATTGCACATGTGAAGAAAAAGGGCATCAATCTCTCAAAATTCTGGCAGGAAAGGAGTGGCTGTTTCCAAAGTTCTTTTTCCTTTGCAATAAGTTGCTTCTTAGTGCCAAAAAACAGCTCATCAGCAATGTTGTTTCATTTTATAGGGATGTTTTGAGAGAGAAAAAAAAATTAGTAATGTGTCCTGTGATTTTTCAAACCTTATGTCCCAAAGCCTATAATAATCTTGCTGCTTTTTATTTTAAAAAAGAAAACCAAATGTTTGAGATTTCATCTTTAAGTCTACTATGTTCACTGCAAGCACATACTTTAACCTTATTACAAGAAGCAACACGTAGTTTCTTTAAATGCTGCCCAGTCAAAAAAGAAAATTAAAAAAACCATAGATTCCATTAAGGACTGGGTGGGGTTCTATGTGTAACATAAGTTACACATAGTAAGAGTCACAGCTATAAAATAGCTTTTCCTTACCTCTGCTAGGGAGTTCAACCTCTATTACCCCTAAGTCAGGGTGCCCAGGGATGTCTCATGTGTGCTCATGTGTGCTAGCTCCCTAGGCTGCCAGAAGGTGTTCCCAGTTCTTCTTGCCTGATAAAAGCAACAGCTGCCAACCTTCCAAGCTTTGCCATCACTGCCCAGCAAAAGCACCACCACTGTGTGCAAGGAGGTCTGAAAGCCTGAAGTCCAGCCTCAAGGCATTGAAAGTGTTGACGATCCTGGCACCACTATTCATAGGACTGACAGGCGCACTCTCTGTGTCCTAAGATTAGCCAAATAAAGCAAAACTAACAGACAAACAAACAAAAACTCAGCTCCATTAGTTCTTACTAGATTTTATATTACAGCCATGCTGGGGCCACAGGGCTCAGCAACAGGCTGTTCAGTAACTATTTGTTGAAAAAATGAGTGAGTCCACCAGGCTGGGCTGCAAACAATCGGACGTCCTCAACTCCATCTGCTGCCCTTGATGCAACCTCTGTAACTTGATTCTTTCTTTTATTGGCTTCACTCTTTTTGGGAGGCAATTCTTTTTTTTTTTTTTCCTGGGAGGCAATTCTATAAATAGAATTTCAGAGGGCCCACCTCCACCAGACCCCAGGAATGCCCAGATATGCCTGAATCCTGGGGGGAGAAAACTTACTTTCAAGCATTCTTTCTTAGTCTTAGAAAAGGGAATTACAGAATTGACGTACAAAATTTATGTTTTTGATATGATTCTCATCAGATGTTATGAATTGGTAGCCTGAAGCCAAATCTGGCCAGATGATTTTTTTTTACGCCTACATGATTTTTTAAGCATTTGAATTAGAATACTCTAAATCAATTGTTCTCATACATACACATGTGTCAGAATTAATCTTGTTAAGAGTGCTGGGCTTCATCCCCAGTTTCTGATTCAGTATATCTGGGTTAGGGTCTGATAATGTGAATTTCTACCTAGTCTCTGATGCATTTCTGGTCTGGGGACATACTCTGAGAACCACTTTTGGGGGGTTCTCTGGTTTTCCCAGACTCCATCACTAGAGTATTTCATCTGGTCTACTTCACTTATTCAAGTTACCCATTTGGCTTTTGAGTTTGAAAGCTTGAAACCGTGTACAAGGCCCTGTATCCTTGTCTGTTGAAGTAAAATGCTAACTCAAGAACTAATGATTGGAAAATGAAAGATGTAGAAACAAAGAATAGCTGTTGGGCTAGGAAACTGGTAACAATTTAGACTATATATTTCTGTCACCTAGCAGAATAAGCAAACTCCCAGTTCCCTGAAAGACAGAGATAAAAGCTTGACACACATTCCTAGATTTTTTTGTAGGAAGCAGCCCCCTCTAGCTGAAAATTGCTGACCACAAGAATATAGCCCTAGACTGGCTGAAACCAGAAAATGGATGATGCTTGAAACTTCACCTTGATGCCAACCAGTCTAAGAACTGTCCATGAGCTGATCACGCCCTGCTTCTTGAATACTATAAAAATCCTGACTATGTCCTCCAGGATGGGTCACATGGTTTTGAGGGCATTAGTCCATCATGGCCCTCTTTGCCTGACAAGGCAATGAAAACTATTCTTTTTTACTTCACCCAAAACTCTGTCTCCATGTTTCTATTTGGCACTGGTGAACACAGGCCCAGTTCTGGCAACAAGCTGAGTCTCAGTATTTCAAGTGAAAATTCATGGAGATGACTGTATTACTCAATTTGTTTCACTTATAACATTTGGCTTACAATATTATAATATTATAACATTACAATAAAATGTTCAGTAAATGGTGTTTCTATTACACAGGTCCTTATTTTTCATTATGACTACTGCTGACACTTGATTATTCTTGCGATTACCATCACCTTTTCGTCCATGTACGTAAATTTGCTTGATATTAGCTAAATTCAGAAATGGGAAATGAAAAAGGCCAGATTGCTTATGACAAATGAGAAAGCAATTCAATTTTTGTCTATTTATGTTCAATACTCTCTTTTAAAAATAAATGGTGATGTTTCAAGCATATGTACATTTGAATTTCTAACCTGTACTTTGGTCAAAGACCAAATACTTCCTAAATGAAAAATACTGATGATATTCATAGCTATAGACTTATATATTTAAACCTGTCATAAAGAATGAATATTTTTACATTTTTGTTGTTTAACTTTTTACTGAAATACAACAAATAGAATAGCACATACACCTTAAGTCTAACAGGTCATTGAATTTTCACAAATTGAACATACATGTCTAACCAGCACCCAGAGCAAGAAATAGAACGTCACCAGCTCCCAGAAATCTCCCTTATGCCCCTCTCACAATTTTAACCCCAAGGGTAACCACTATCCTGACTTTTAACATCACAGATTTGTCTTGCCTGTTCTCTCAATTTATACAAATGGACTCACATTATATACTACATTGTGTCTGGCTTCTTTTGATCAACATTATGTTTATGAGATTCACTCACATTGGTGTATCTAGTTTGTTCATTCTCTCCAATACAGTATTCCATTGTGTGACCATCAATCAGTTCAGTTTAGTCACTCAGTCATGTCCGACTCTTTGCGACCCCATGAATCGCAGCACGCCAGGCCTCCCTGTCCATCACCAACTCCCGGAGTCTACTCAAACCCATGTCCATCGAGTCGGTGATGCCATCCAACCATCTCATCCTCTGTCGTCCCCTTCTCCTCCTGCCCCCAATCCGTCCCAGCATCAGGGTCTCTTACTACTGCTTATTCTTTCTACTGTTGCTGAGCACTTGGATCATTTACATTTTAAAGCCATTAGAAAAAGTGCTGCTATACACAAGCTTTTATGTCATTTGCTGTACATACATAGGCATTTCTGTTAAGTTTATACCTAGGAGTAGAATGGCTGGGTCATAGGGTATGTGTATGGTCAGCTTTAGGAGATATTGCTGGTTTTCCAAAGTGGTTGTACCAATTCATACTCACTCTAGAAGTGTACGAAAGTTCCAATTTCTCTACATTCTCACCAGCACTTTAGATTTCACTGACACTTTAAGAAAAGGTTTGCTTGGACTTAAGACACTGGTGTCTCCATTCGACTTTCACACATCTTAAGTTTACTGTACAATTTCTATCACTTTCAAGAAATTGAGACATGAATCTGTCTTTAATAAATGAATGGGTTTCACAACCAATTTGTAAATCGATACCTTAAATTAGTGAATTTTCTACCTAAGTGAAATTTTCTCCTGCCATGTATTATCTACTATTTGTTTTTAAGTCACAAAGAATATCTGTATGGGAAGATATGATTACTCCCTGCGTTTGCAGCTGTAATCTAAAGGTGTAACCAACAGTACTTTGTATTTGTTGACTGGGTGCTGTTGTTTGTAGTAACTCTCCTGCGAGTGATGCTCTTTTAGAACCACAATTTTAGTAATGCAGTAAGAAGTTCAAGACCTCACTCTACAACCTCGGTGATTTCTGGATGATGTCTGCCCACAGGGAAGAATGTTGGTAGTTTCTGGCCAAAGGTTGATTCTAATGATCCGTAACCAAGTTTCTAATATCATGCAGCTCCTCTCAACCTGCTGTAAGTCTCCCTCAAAAACACTGCAATAAAGCACACATAAAGACATTTTTTGTGTCACTATCAAGGACCAGTCTCAGGTTCCTGGGACCTTCTTTTTTTTTCCAAGGCTGGTTTTCTCCCCAGAATCTCGGGTAGCCAAGTGCTGTAATACAGTAAATATTTTATTAATTGTTCAATTGAGCAGGAATTAGACTTAGCAAAATCAAGTTATTATATATTTCCTGTACTTAATGTTAATTTCTTTCCTTTGCTTGTTTATTTCTTTCCTTTGACTTCCAGTGATTTCTGACTTTGATACTTTGCATCTTAAATTTTGTTGGTTCACCTGGTAATTACAATATTTACACCTTTCTTCTCTTAATATTTTACAGCTTAACAATGTAACTTCTCATTCCATATTTGTCATTTTTAACCAGCAGGTGGATAAGCAGAAAAATCATTGTTTTGGATGATTTTATTTTTTAAAAGTATAAAAACTTCAATTAAAAAAAGATATATACTCATTTTTTAAAAATTCAAGCAATTTAGAAAAGTGTAACAAGTAAATAAAAAGTTTGCTTCCTCTTATCACTCAGAAATTAACCATTGCTAACCTTTGGTGAATATTATTCTAGACATCTCTCTATGCCTATCTACAGATAAAAGGTTAGACAAACAGAAAGATAAAAAGATGTTATTACAATTGGATCACACAACAGTTAGTGGTTATTAAAAAATCACCAGCTAAATTTAACAAAAGAAATGCAAACTGAATGATATGAAATAGTTGAACTTCATATAAATTTTTCATCGCATTTCAGGCATAGTTTAGAGATTGGGCTAGTCTCACTCCTGATTGCTAACTCTTGGCTGAGCCTAGAGGAATTTCTTGACTGCATATGCAGCAATATTAGTCTCCTCAATCTCTGATAGTTCATCTTATCATAATGTGTGTTTTTGTCAGTAGCTTGTTACTTTGTGTAAAAAGATAAAATGGAAAGAAAGAAATAAAGAAGGGAAGGAAGAAAAGAAGGAAGGAAGGTCAGTTTCTATTCAACATCTATATTTCGGTTTGTCATTTTAATGGTCCCCTTAATTAAAGGACCATGTAAATTGCAGACGATGCTTGCTGAACATTATAGGGTGGACTAGTTTATTTTGTTGTTGTTGTTAAATCGGTCTGACCTTCCTACTTCATTCTGGAATAGGTCCAAAGGACCATTATGGTGTGGTCACATCAGAGATTACGGTAACCTGCCTGATCTATTTCCTCTTAGTGTGGAAGGAGTTTGCATTAAAAGCCTAGTCTTGTTCAGCCTGTTTTATGCAGCCTGTTATTGCTCCTGCTATGAGGCTTCTTTTTTTATCTGCAAAATTCTGGTGAGATTATCTTTAGATCATGAGCACAAAACCCCAGAGCTGTGGTTTCTAACAAAAAAGACCCATACAAAATGACATAAAAATGTTGATGGATTGTGTATTGTATGCTCTGCACAATGACACAACCATGAACTTGCAGAATGTCTGTGTAATATACCAAGAAGCACCAGGGAAACTCTATACTCAGTCCTTAAATTAACAACATAGAGCACAGTGTTATCAATTGCATCTCATAAACTAGACTGTAAAGAATCTCAGAAGGCTATAATTGAACATGAACTGTATATTCATTAAGAAAGACCAGTTTGACCCAGACAAATGCGAGGAAAAGGACTAACACATCTTGAGCTTCTATTTTTATGCCAGATAAGCTGTTTATAGATTGTCCTTTGCATTCTCAAGCAACCCTGTGGAATCGGTATTGTTTGCATTTTAATGTTACAGACAAGTAAACAGGGCTTTGAAGGAGCTGACGTAATGAACCAGAATCTGAATCTAGATCCGTCCAACATTAGGACTTTCATCCTGAGCTGTTCTCTCTTCCTGCAAACTGTTACCTCAAAAAAAAAATTCAGACTATACATCCAATGAAGCTTGGTATAAGGATGATATGGGCAGTCAATGTATGACTCCACTACTTGATCATTCCTCAGAGCATCAGACCCACTATCCAGTAAGGTCATCTATGTTCTCTCAGAGTCACACCTAACATCAGATGGATTTGGGTACTGCCTGTGCCTGCCACCTGATGCTGCCAAGAGAAACGGAAGAACAGCTGCTGGAAAGACTTACTAATTCCTTTGAATAGTTTGTGACATTATCTAAACTTTAGATTCTAAAGGGCTTTGTAGATACTGAAATTTAAGAGAAAAAAATATCAAGATATGTCTGGAAACAAGAGAATGAGAGGGTTTTTAAAAATTTTTTGTTAGTAGTATATGTAGACTTCTCAGACAATGTATATGAAACTTAACCCCAAGTTATGACTACTTGTGTGACAGTTTTGGCATTAAGAGATGGAATTCTATTTGAAAGGTCATGTGCACATTTGAGCAACCTGATATCAAGTGATCTTACTAGGGAGATTACATCGTAGACCTTGTGATATTAAAAGTATTTTTTAAAAGTCATGAGCTGCTTAAAGGTAGAAACTGATTGTCAATGTGGTATATTTGTCTTAACAAATTTAATACTATGGAAAACTACGTTTAGAAATGGATTCACTGTTTCATCACTCTTTGTGACTTAAAAATCTCTCTAAAAATACATGGGTAGAAAATTCATACCTCCTAAGGAACAGAGGGTATTCTCAATTAAAGTGTAATAGTCCACTTGACAGCAGGGACAACTTCTGTACATAATGTTCTAAAGAAAAAAATCAGTGATTTCTCTAACCTAAAGTCGTATGTTCCACATGTATGAATGGTGTGGGTACGGAGGGATAGAGGAGACAGGGTGTTAATTTTCATTTTATTTTATAACTGGAGAAACTGAGAGAAGTGTTGGACGTTACCATAGTTTTCATGGATTCATACACTTTTATGTGTATTCACATTCTCTCTAGGCAGAACTCTTATACTTTGGTTTGGATCAAGGAGGCCATACCTTCCTCTTGGTTTCTAATCTGCTCTAATTTGAAAGCTGCAATAGCCATGCAATTCCTCTCGCTCCCTGGCCTTGTTTTTTTCCTGTGGTTGAGAATGGCACTTCCCTTGTTTTTTGGTTTTAATTTACTAAAATTACTTATTGAGATAAGACTCACACCACCTTTATATCAAAACTTGTATATGTAAACTTTTGATATAAAACAACACTTTTATATATAAAAGAATCACCTTTATATCAAAGTAACTGAGTACTATTCTATGAACGATTGATTATGTTCTTCCACTGATAACACTTTTCAGACATCTCTCATGTTGAAGTAAAACAAATGATCCAGACTAAGGCATACAGGATTCGAATTCATCTTGAAAATTTGTTTCTCATACACTGAAGAAAATTATTAACCTGCAGTTGCTTAAAAAAAAAAAAAAAAGTAAAAGAACCAAAGGAAGAGAAAACAGTTTATACCCTAAAGAGAAATGAACTCACCATCACATTTTTCTAAGTATAGTTCTTCCAGTTCTTTCCCTTTGAGAACTCTTCTGTATGATTCTCCCCTTTTGGCTTCACAGCCTGCACAACCCAGAGAAAAACCTCTGATTATAGAAACTTTCCATGTGGTGAAATTTTAGTTTCCCCTTTCCCCTACCCACCCCCACCTTCTGCACAAATAGTTTCACCATCTGTCTATAACACAGCCTGAAATTCCACCCATTAAATATATTCCTTCAGATTACATATGTACCTATTTATTTTAAAAATCATAATCACTTCAACATTCCCATCAACCAAATACAGCTATTTATATTGTTTTAACTATCTCTGATATTTTCAGTGCTTCTGCTGATATTTTTAATCATACAGACAGTGGGTGAATGCATGTTTAGTTCTGGTTGCTCATTTAATGTTGTTTAGAATATCCATATGCCAATACCAGGCATATATTTATCACATTAATCTTAACTGTCAGTGCATTCTCCTTTGAAAATTTACAACACATAAGGAATTTGAATTGTTTTAAGTTTTGTTTACATAAACATTTCTCCCTTAAATGTTATTGTACATATTGGCTTGATTCTGACTTTTTGAGATTATTTTCTTAAATAATCTTAAATTTTCCAAAGTAGAAATCCTGAGTCAAAGAATGGCAATACTTTAGTATCTCATTTCATTTTTCTAACATGGTTAAACCTACTCCACTGAAAGAGCGTATCGATTTGTAATGTTATCAGCAACATTTGAGTACCAGTCTCTGTATACTGTTCAGTTCAGTTCAGTCGCTCAGTCGTGTCCGACTCTTTGCGACCCCATGACCCGCAGCACGCCAGGCCTCCCTGTCCATCACTAACTCCCGGAGTCTACCCAAACTCAAGTCCATTGAGTCAGCGATGCAATCCAAACATCTCATCCTCTGTTGTCCCCTTCTCCTGCTACCCTCAATTTTTCCCAGCGTCAGGGTCCTTTTTAGTTAAAAAATATACACATAGTATTTACATGTGCATAGCTAGAACTCATACTTGTTCATTTTATTTTTTACTAAACAAGGTCATGATTTTTCAATTATTGTTCCAGTATAGTTCTTTCATCTGGAAAGTCTAGAGTCTGGATATTGATCTTACGGTTCTGCATTAAGATCATACAGCAAGAAAGTGACTGAATTAAGATTTGAATTTAGATTTGTCTGACCTCAAATCACTCCACCATAAGGAGAGGGGACTGGGCTGGAAGGTTGTAGGGGAGCTGGCCACAAATATAGGAATGTTCTTTGTATATTTTATAAATTAAAAAATTTTAATACTATATTAGCTTCATTGCCAAACATAGTATTCATACTGAATAGTATGTATGTAATTCCAGACCACCTGACCTGCCTCTTGAGAAACCTATATGCAGGTCAGGAAGCAATAGTGAGAACTGGACATGGAACAACAGACTGGTTCCAAATAGGAAAAGGAGTATGTCAAGGCTATATATTGTCACCCTGCTTATTTAACTTTTATGCAGAGTACATCATGAGAAATGCTGGACTGGAAAAAGCACAAGCTGGAATCAAGATTGCCGGGAGAAATATCAATAACCTCAGATATGCAGATGACACCACCCTTATGGCAGAAAGTGAAGAGGAACTAAAAAACCTCTTGATGAAAGTCAAAGAGGAGAGTGAAAAAGTTGGCTTAAAGCTCATCATTCAGAAAACCAAGATCATGGCATCTGGTCCCATCACTTTATGGGAAATAGATGGGGAAAGAGTGGAAACAGTGGTTGACTTTCTTTTTTGGCCTCCAAAATCACTGCAGATGGTGACTGCAGCCATGAAATTAGAAGACGCTTACTTCTTGGAAGGAAAGTTATGACCAACCTAGACAGCATACTAAAAAGCAGAGATATTACTTTGCCAACAAAGGTCCGTCTAGTCAAGGCTATGGTTTTTCCAGTAGTTATGTATACATGTGAGAGTTGGACTGTGAAGAAAGCTGAGCGCTGAAAAATTGATGCTTTTGAAATGTGGTGTTGGAGAATTTCGAAGACTCTTGAGAGTCCCTTGGACTGCAAGGAGATCCAACCAGTCCATCCTTAAGGAGATCAGTCCTGGGTGTTCATTGGAAGGACTGATGCTGAAGCTGAAACTCCAATACTTTGGTCACCTCATCCAAAGAGTTGACTCATTGGAAAAGACCCTGATGCTAGGAGGGATTGGGGGCAGGAGGAGAAGGGGACGACAAAGGATGAGATGGCTGGATGGCATCACTGACTCGATGGGTACGAGGAAACTCTGGGAGTTGGTGATGGACAGGGAGGCCTGGCATGCTGTGATTCATGGGGTCGCAAAGAGTCGGACACGACTGAGAGACTGAACTGAACTGAACTGAATTATAAACTGAACTCTTGCTAGGAAATAGAACATTGCTAATAGTTTAGAAGTTCTGTGTGGGTTCTGTATTCTCTTCTAGAAGTAACCTACATAACCTACTCTCCCATTTCTGTGATTTTTTTTTCTTTGCTTTTCTTTATAATTTTACCCTTTATGTATGCCTCCTGAAATTACACATTGGTTGGGTTTTATCTGTTTCCAGATATCATGCAAATGGAATTATACTTTCTGTATTCTTCCTGACTCAACATCATGTTTATAAAATTAATTTATATTGATACATATAGCTATAATTTATTGAGTTTTATTTCTGTATAGTTGCAATAGTTTTATATGCTGTATAACAAATTGCCACAAATTTAATGACTTAAGACATCATTTATTATCTCAGTTTCCACGGGGTCAAGAGTTCAGGTGTGACTTAACTTAGTTCTTTCCTTGGAGTCTTACAGGTAGTAATCAAAGTGTCAGCCAGGCTATATTCTCATCTGAAGGCTTAACTGGGGAAGGATTGACTTTCAATCTCATTCAGATTGTTGACAGAATGCATTTTCTTGCACCAATCATGGAGTGATATTCCCTCACCTTGCCATACATCATAATCTAGTCAAGAGAAGAACATCCTATGATCTTTGTCATGTTTTCTCAGAAGCAAGTCATATATTCTGCCTGCATTCAAGTAGAGATTATGTACAGTATAATAGCAGGGGTAGAGATTATGGGGGCCAATTTAGAATTCTGCTTATCACAACAGTAATGTAATATTTATTGTATGTGTAAGCCATAATGTATTCATCTAATCTACCACTGATGGACATTTAGATTGTTTCTAGTTTGGGGACTGTGATGGTTAATTTTTTGTGTTAACTTGGCTGGGTCACTGTGCCCAGATTTTTAGATGTTTTTGTGTGGGTGTTTTTGGATGACATTTAAATTTAAATTGTTGGCCTTTGAGTAAGGC
This sequence comes from Muntiacus reevesi, assembly GCF_963930625.1. NCBI lineage: Eukaryota > Metazoa > Chordata > Mammalia > Artiodactyla > Cervidae > Muntiacus > Muntiacus reevesi. The sequence goes on along the minus strand of NC_089251.1, from coordinate 42,653,220 downwards.
AGAGTGCCCCACATAATGTGAGTAGATTTCATTCAATCAGTTGAAAGCCTGAATGGAACAAAAGACTGACCTTCCCTGAGCAAGAGGGAAACCTGCCTGCAGACTGCACTTTATCTGCAACATTGACCCTTTCTGGTTCACCAGCAGACTGTCTTTGGACTCAAACTGTAGCTATTTCCTGAGTCTCCAGCATGCTGGCTCCCCCATCAAATTTTGGACTTGCCAAGCCTCCATAATGGCATGAGCCAATTCCTTAAAATACCTGTGTGTGTGTATGTATACACAGACATGCACACATACAGATCTTATTAGTTCTGTTGCTCTGGAGGACCCTAATACAAGGGCTATAATTGACAATTATTCCATGAATGTTCTCTGTATATCTCCTGATGAACATGAGGAAGAGTTATGGGTATATACTAGGAGTGGAATTCTTAGGCTGTAATGTGTGCCTCTATTCACCTTTATAAGGTAATGTCAAGCTATTTTTCAAAGTTTTTATGCTCGTTTATACTCTTACCAGCACAGCTGAGTTCCTAGTAATACAAATGCTCAAATTTTTGTCAACATGACTGTGTGTGTATGTTAGTTGTTCAGTCAGCCCGACTCTTTGCAACCCCATGGACTTCAGCCCACCAGGCTCCTCTATCCATGGGATTTTCCAGGCAAGAGTACTGGAGTGGGTAGCCATTTCCTTCTCCAGGAGATCTTCTGGACCCAGGGACTGAAACCAGGTCTCCTGCACTGCAAGCAGATTCTTCACCCACTGAGCTACCAGGGAAGCCGTTGTGGCTCAGCTGATAAAGAATCTGCCTGCAATGCAGGAGACCTGGGTTTGATCCCTGGGTTGGTATGAAATGCTTTCTCATTACGGTTACATTTTCTTCATAAGTGATTAGGTCGAACATGTTTTCATGTGTTTATGGGCCATTTAAGTTTCTTCTTTTGTAAAAGATTTGGTCAAGTCTCTTGCTTTTTATCCACTAGGTATTTTGCCATTTTCTTATTGATCTGTAGCAGCTCTTATGTATTCTAGGTATTAGATCTCAGCAATATGCTATCTTATAGTTCTTTCCTTGTCTACGATGTCTTTTGATGATCAGAAATCTTTAATTTTAATGTAGTTTACATATCACCTTTTTTCTATGTGTTTAGTATTTTATGCTTTAAGAAATCCTTCTATATTCTGCTGTCTTGAAAATGTTTTCCTATATTATCTCTCAAAGGATTCAATTTTGCCTCTGACTCATTGTTCTTTATTTCTCTCAGGAATTTATTTTGAAGAGTTAGATATTATTAAAGAGACACTGCAAGGGTGTACTGCCTTAGGACACTAGGTGGTTAGGACACACAAAGAGGTATCAGAATGGATGAAAGATATGCTTAAAGCTCCAAAAGATAGAAAGGCACTAAAATAAATGCCTATTATATCACAATTTTGCCTAGGTTTAGTTATACAACTGTAATTTGAGTAATCTATGACATAATTGAGTAGTGAAAGTGTTAGTTCTTCAGTCGTGTCTGACTCTGCAACCCCATGGACTGTAGCCCACCAGGTTCCTCTGTCCATGGAATTCTCCAGGCAAGAATACTGGAGTGGGTAGCCACTCCCTTCTCTAGGGAATCTTTCTGACCCAGGGATCAAACCCTATTGCAGGCAGATTCTTTACCATCTTAGCTACTAGGGAAGCCCATAATTAGAATAACCTATGACATAATCCCTAAGAAACAAAAAGCTCTAAATCAAAAGGAAAGTTCATTTGAACTCAAAGACATTTAAACAATTCCATTTATTTTACTCACAACCTTGGTAAAATAAATTGAAAAGCATAATTTTTAAAAAATATGCAGAGACAGTTTTACTTCTTTTCCAATCTTGCTTTGCTACCTAGATAGGACCTCCACTACAATTTGAATAGAAGTTGGGAAAGTGGGAACTTCTTGTTCCCAGTTTTAGGAGTGACTAACAGAAGAACAAACCTGACTAACCTTTGTGCTCTGTTGCCTGTGCTTAGTCATAATGGCTCTGCACCTTTGTGTTACCTTTAGACTGAAACATACATGATAGTCCATTCTTTAGGTCATTCATATAGAGACTAAAATGTTGCATAACAGAGAATAACATGTCTTGTTGGAGGTTGAGAGGAATACTGTGCCCAGATTTACATGGGCAGCTGCAAGAAAAAAGGTTTATCACATCTTTTTTAGGGTCTGACCAGCACCAAGAAGTTCTAAACAGCCAGGCATTCTTCTTCCCCTTTAAGTATGAAAAAAAGCCTGAATTCTTTTTTCTTCCATTTATTTTTATTAGTTGGAGGCTAATTACTTTACAATATTGTAGTGGTTTTTGCCATACATTGACATGAATCAGCCATGGATTTACATGTGTTCCCCTTCCCAATCCCCCCTCCTGCCTCCCTCCCTATCCCATCCCTCTGGGTCTTCCCAGTGCACCAGCCCTGAGCACTTGTCTCATGCATCCAACCTGGGCTGGTGGTTTGTTTCACCCTTGATAGTATACTTGTTTCAGTGCTATTCTCTCAGAACATCCCACTCTCGCCTTCTCCCACAGAGTCCAAAAGTCTGTTCTGTACATCTGTGTCTCTTTTTGTTTTGCATATAGGGCTATCGTTACCATCTTTTTAAATTTCATATACATGCATTCATATACTGTGTTGGTCTTTATCTTTCTGGCTTACTTCACTCTGTATAATGGGCTCCAGTTTCATCTATCTCATTAGAACTGATTCAAATGGATTCTTTTTAATGGCTGAGTAATATTCCATGGTGTATATGTACCACAGCTTCCTTATCCATTCATCTGCTGATGGGCATCTAGGTTGCTTCCATGTCCTGGCTATTATAAACAGTGCTGTGATGAACATTGGGGTGCACGTGTCTCTTTCAGATCTAGTTTCCTCTGTGTGTATGCCCAGGAGTGGGATTGCTGGGTCATATGGCAGTTCTATTTCCAGTTTTTTAAGGAATCTCCACACTGTTCTCCATGCAAACTGTACTAGTTTGCATTCCCACCAACAGTGTCAGAGGGTTCCCTTTTCTCCACACCCTCTCCAGCAATTATTGCTTGTAGACTTTTGGATAGCAGCCATCCTGACTGGCGTGTAATGGTACCTTGTTGTGGTTTGATTTGCATTTCTCTGATAAAGAGTGATGTTGAGCATCTTTTGATGTGTTTGTTAGCCATCTGTATGTCTTCTTTGGAGAAATGTCTGTTTAGTTCTTTGGCCCATTGTTTGATTGGGTCATTTATTTTTCTGGAATTGAGCTTCAGGAGTTGCTTGTATATTTTTGAGATTAATCCTTTGTCTGTTGCTTCATTTGCTATTCTTTTCTCCCAATCTGAGGGCTGTCTTTTCACCTTGCTTATAGTTTCCTTTGTTGTGCAAAAGCTCTTAAGTGTAATTAGGTCTCATTTGTTTATTTTTGAAAAGCCTGAATTCTAACTCAGATAAGATGATTCTCTATAACATTAGTCTATCATCTTCTCAGTCTGCTTGCTTTCCAAATAAAGTTACTATTCCTTGCTCCAACACTTCAACTGTCGTGTTGGCCTGTCATGGAGAAAGCAGTATGAGCTTGGATTTGGTTAGCATGATCAGTAAGTGTGGTATCAGATTAGGTTTTTACGAGCTTGAGAAAGCTCCTTCCTATTCCTAGTTTGCTAAGGGATAAGTGTGTGATGCATTTTGACAAATGCTTTTTATTCATATATGGAAATGATCTCTTTTTTTGCCTTCTTTATTCTGTTAATGTGGTTATAGTGATTGACTTTTGAGTCTTAAACCAACCTTGCATTCTTGGGCTAGATCCTTCTCGAATTGTCATGGTATATTATTCCTGTTACATATTGTTAGAATAAATTAACCATTTTTTCAAGGATTTTGACTGTGTTCTTGAAAGTATTGGTAGACAAATTTTTTTTCTGGTCTTGTCAGGTTTTAAGATCAGGTATGGTTACAAGCAAGCAGGAAGATACTTCTCCCTTCTCTATTTTACGTAAGAACTTTTGTAAGATGCATGTTATTTCTTTAGTGACTGCTTGATATTATAATAGAATTCACCAGTGAAACCATATGAATTTACAGTTCTCTGTTATGGCAAGTTTTTGACAATACATTTAAGTTATTTAATAAATAAAGGACTATTAGTGTTTTCTGCTTAATCTGTGCTGACTTTGGTAAATTGCATTTTTCAAGAAGTTTACCCACTTTAAGTCATCAGATTTTTTGGTACAGAATTTTATATTATTATTATCCTTTAATGTCTGTAGCATTTACAATGATAACTTCTCTTTTATTTCTGATATTAGTGATTTATGTTGTATCTTTTTCGTGATCAGTTTTAGAATTTATGAATTTTGTTGATATCTGAAGATTATCAGCTTTTGGCTTTCTTAATTTTTCTCTCTCATTTTTATGTTTTTAAGTCTTTTCCAAGGTTTTGAACTTGTCTTGTGACCTAAGACGAACAGAATGCCAAGATATTTCTCCAGCGAAGATCTGGTTCAGGGTCTGCAACAATAGTAAGCTATGTGCAAGTTCTGCATGACAAGAGAACTCCTTTATAGAGGGGAAAAGAAGTTGGTAGCGTTATAGTAAACAAAGGGCTTTCATTGGCTGAGTCCTTGCCAGGAAATAAGAAGAGTCCTTCTTCTTCGTGTTGGGCTCTGCTATTGTCCTAGGGCATGAGAACTCTCCATTCTGATTTGCTGACTCTGTTTAATTAAGGTTTCCATTTACTAACTATTTTACAGATTGGGAATACATTTTCTTCACTAATAAAGCCAATATATCAGTAATGTAAATAACAAAGAAGATCTCACCTCTCCTGTTCAGTTTCATGGAAATAGGTAGTCTTAGATCAAATTCCCCAGAAGTAGAATCTAAGATAGGGATTTGGGTGCATGTGGATTATTGAGGGAACATTCTTTGGGAAAAACTTGTAAAGGAGGGAAAGGAGCATAACAGGGAAGCAAAAGAACTGCCAAGCAAGGATTTGGTATTAGATAATGTTATCAGTGAAGTTGTTCAGTCGTGTCTGATTCTTTGCAATCCCATGGACTAAGCCTACGAGGCTCCTCCATCCATGGAATTTTCCAGGCAAGAGTACTGGAGTGGATTGCCATTTCCTTCTCCAGGGGATCTTCCCGACTCGGGGATCGAACCTAGGTCTTCCTCATTGTAGGCAGATGCTTTACCGTCTGAGTTACCAGGCTAGATAACGTATAACCTTGGTCAAATTTACATAGGGGAGGGCTCTGGATATAAACAGCACCACAGACTTGTCTTCCTTTTTGGCAATAGGGCTGCATTTTGACACATCATCTTATTTGACCATTGGCTGTGGATCATATATGGAAAGGACTTAATTTCCTGAGCGAGTTGGTTCCCATTGGTTGATGGAAATTTTCTGGAGAAGAAGGCTATCTGTAAACCACTAACAGCCACCCCCACAGGAGCTGGGGTTAGGTGCTTCGAGCAAGTAAAGGAGATCTGCAACTGTGCTAGTCAACATACAGTGCTAGTCAAATAAAATACAATTTTCAAGTGGAGAATATGCATTGAATATTTAATCACATGCCTTTTAAACAATAAAATGTTTTGATAGTGTTTAAAGAGCTACTTGAAGAATTACTATTATTCCAATAGTAATCCTTACTCAGAGGAATAATATCTTCATATATACATAAGGCTTAAAGTAAGAAAGAATAGAATACAAAGTTGATGTATTAGTTAGGACAGACTGAACCATTATAAAATTTAGACCACAAAAGGTAATGGCTCTAAAGAAGTTTCTTTCTCTCTCAATAATCCAGGTTGAGGTAGGAAGCTGAGAAACTAGCAAAGAAGGCTCTTCTCTACAAGGGCATCCAGGAACTTGAGGTGATTACCACTCTTAAACCCTTCAACACGTGGCTTCTAAGATTGTCATGGGCATTGCCATCCAGTGGATTTGCTATATAACTTATAGACTGCTGCATAACAAACTCAGAAGCTTAAATCAAAACTATAAGATTGACTATTTCATAGTTTTTGCAGGTCAGAAATTTGGGAGTGGCTTAGGTGGATGGTTCTGTCTCAAGATTTTTCATGAGTTTACAGTCAGACATCTGTTGTAACTACAGTCAACTAGGGCTTTCACTGTGGCTCAGTTAATGCTGGTTGTGGGCAGGTGGCCTCAGCTTCTTGCCACACAGGCCTCTCTCTAGGACTGTTTAAATATCCTCATGGTGTGGCAGCTGGCTTCCCTCAGAGAAAGTGATCTAAAAGGGCAAGAAGAAAGTCACAACATCTTTTATGACCTAGACTTGGAAATCATGTTCTCTCTCTTTTGCAATATATAGGTCAGCTATATTCAGCAGTGGGATTCCCTGGTAGCTCAGCTGGTACAGAATCCACCTGCAATGCAGGAGATCCTGGTTCAATTCCTGGTCAGGAAGATCTGCTGGAGAAGGGAGAGGCTACCCACTTCAGTATCCTGGGACTTCCCTTGTGGTACAGGTGGTAAAGAATCCACCTGCAGTGCAGAGACTTGGGTTCAATCCCTGGGTTGGGAAGATCCCCTGGAGAAGGGAAAAGCTACCCACTCCGGTATTCTGGCATGGAGAATTCCATGGACTATATAGTCCAAGGGTTCACAAAGAGTCGGACATGGCTGAGCGACTTTCACTTATATTCAGTGGAGGAGAGGATTACACAGGGACATAAATACCAGGAATCAAGAATCATTGAGAACTACCTTGGAGAAGCATTGTGGAAGGTATTCACAGGTCAAGACTACTTATATTCTATTTGAGTAAATTTATCACACATCTAAATAGCAAGAAAAGCAAGGACATGCAAAATAGATGACCAGCCATGTGTCTTTTGTTATAGTGGGAGAAGGGGGCAGGGCAGTATTTAGATGCACATCTGGCAGACTCTACTACAATTTGGAAAATGAATCAGGAAGAGAAAATATTCAAGAGATGAGTAACTAAAATAAAAACAACAAAAGTTGATCTTAGTGAGCAAATTTCCAACTATGTGTATCCATGCCAACATAATGTTTAAAAATTTCTTTCTGGTTTCATGAAATTGTTCCTGCCAACAGCATCTCAGAGGCAAAAGCTTTGAAATTCCAATAGGTTAACTGAAAAGTCAACATCCTAGTCTTAACTTTAACAAATGCTTTCAATTTATTTTAAGTAACTGACATTAAAAAAAACAGTGCAAAAAAATACTAATGTCTATTAGTGAAACCCAAGACTTAAACACAACAGAGAATATGTAATTTGTCCGCATACTCACTATCTAGAAAACTAGAAACTTAAGAAAAAAATAGCCCACCCCTTCTTTGAGAATCTCCCTTGAGAAAAATGTTTCCTATGCACTGGTTTAGGTCACAGACCAAATAATTCTCACTGCATTTCCTCTGAAAACAGTAAAACTTCAGATAGAAGACATAAGCATTCAATTAAAAGATATTTTCAATTATTTTTGCTTAATGAGGAAGAGACAACCTTATTTGTAACATGAACCTCAAGTGTGGGAAATTTTTCTTCCTAATTTGGCTGTCATATTCTGCATCAAGGAATTCTAATTCAAAACGTTATTGATTTCTCCTAAACATTTAACAGCTCAAAACTAGTTTTTGCTCATATTTCTCTTGAGGATAGGACAAATTCTTTTTAAAGTAAGTTTACTTGACTATACTTGGTTGGAACGACAGAAATAGCACTTGTAAAAATTCTATACTCTCTGAATTGTTTCATGCTGCCTTGGTTACTGTAATAATTTAAGGAGAATATAGCCTTATTTCAAGGTCTGTTAGTCCTTTAATAATGAAGAATTATGTAAATCAGATGGCAAAATTCTGGTCATGGATTATCATCACTCTGTGACAATTTGGTTTATGATAAAAAAAAAAGCAAATATAGTAATACATTATATGTGTTCAATGGAACTTAAAAGTTTTAACCCTGCAACTAGGAGCAGTCATGGTGGGAGGAGAACACACACAGGAAAATAAAATTGAGAACCTTGACTCACTCAGTCATTTGCTAGGAAATGTTAGGCAAGTCATTTAGTCTCTTTGAGCTCTGGCTTCCTCATTTAAAACAGGAATACTAAAAATGTCCTCACCAAGGTATCTGTGGATTAAAGGACGGAAAACAATGTGAAGGCACTTAGCAAACATTTATACAGTACATAAAGGTTTTGTCTGTAATAGAATTTCAGGAAAGAAAACTCAGAGATGTCAAGGGACATACCTAAGACCATATATTCATGGACATTTTCTAGTGTAATTACCACTACATTATGTTTACCCCAAAGCCTCTTGCAAAGGGTCTGTATACCAGTTAGTTGCAACATGATGGGTACAGGACTTAACTGGTTTTATATATAAAACTAGAGTTTCTGTTTTTGTCAGCATGTCAAGGGTGGGGTCTGATCATTTGCATTTCTAACAGTTCCTAGGGTATTGATTTTGCTGGTTGATTTGCTGAGAGGCACCCAGAAAATCTTTTCAATTGGTCAAAATGGCTCAGGAAAAAGAGATGAAGTGTGATTCTCTCAACAAAATCTAGTAAGTTCAAAGTACACACGTTTACAATTGAGAGAGAGAGAGAGATGGCAATAAGGAAGCACAGAAAGAATGGTAGAACCATATCTCAAAAAGAATTATACAATGGTCATAGGCAAGTAGAGCAGACAAGAGTCAAACAGGTTAAAAAATCTACTAAATTTTTAGGAGAGCTGCGTTTGAGCCACCTACCTAGACCAAAAGAGATTGTAATTTTTTTGAGATTTAAAACAATGCTTGGGCTTCTCATTGTCCACCATCAGAAACTGGGGTGAGAAAACTGCTCAGTCCTGAAAGAGGCATATTCCTCAATGTCTGTTTCAGATTCAGCCAAAGAGGAAAATGAAAAATAAAGACTCTTCCAAAAGGCATAGCCAGGGGTCACAAAGAACAGTGAGCAAAAGAAGTGTCTCAAAATCAAGGTGTAATTTGATAAAATTCGTTAAGGAAGGTGGCTCTCAAAAATTCTCCCCAGCAGGATTTCAGAATTCCTACAGATCCCTATTTGCTGTGTATTTGCCATTTTTCCCAAGGAGAGTATTTATTACAATCATCTTGTTTTCTTATGCTACCATTATAAATATATGCATTACATTTCACAGGTACAGGTAGAAGTAGCATCATGATTTGAAACTACCGCATCTTACTCAAAGATCTCAGATTATGTACTTCATGCTGTAATTGTATGGGATTTTGAGGTTTTCTTCCTTAGGGAGTGGGTGAGTATATCTTGCAGGTCATAAGTAGAGTGAACTAAATATTTGGTGACCAAAAGGGGATTAGCTATTAGGGTTGTTCTAAACATTCTGGTTCGTCTTCCAGAGATACGATAGGATTGTACTTCCATGTCCTTTGGCATTGGATATAGATAGGTGGTTTACATTGGCCAATGAATTGTGGGTAAAAATGGTATTTCTCACTTCCAGGCAAATCCTTTGAGAGTCAGTGCATTATTCATATTTCTCTTCTCTCCTATTGTAGTGATTACAGAAACACATGCTGAGATTTGGTCCCTGAGTCACCATGATGTGAAGACCCTCTTGGTGACGGGATTCTGCAGGTAGAGTGATGAAAATATAAATACTTGTTGTGATCAAGCTTCTGAGATAAGGGGTTGCTGGTTACTATAACAAAAGGCAGCACAAAACTCTTTAACTCATTGAGACCACGTCCTGCACAAATGAACTTCACAGGTAAGATCAATTTCAACCAACCTGAGATTAAGGTTTTTTTCCCTTAACTAACCTAATAAATTGTATTTCCAAATAGCAGGTGAAATTGTCTGCCAAAAAATTCTGTCATTGATAGAACCAACAAACTATCTATCTAGAATCTCCAACATCTATGTTCAGTCATTTCATTATAGACTTTGGCTACAACCTGTGCCATATAGTGTGAAATGAAAGGCAATTATCTGGTGAATTTTGTCAGGTTAGATGACTAATATGGATAATCAGGCTTTAAACAACATTTTCCCACAATGCAGTGAAATTTTGTTCTCCCTTGAATTACCCCAAGATAGAAGCTGCAATTTTTACTATATTCTACCTTTCTAGGAAAAGTTGATAGGAACAAACAACTGGTGTTGAGGAGGGAGTGAATCTCCAACAGAATTTTATAAAGATAAAGAATGTTCTAATTTCAGTAATTTTATACACATGGGTATATATATTGTTACATTTTCATATAATTTTTAATATTATTATTTTTAAATGGATTATTACATTTATTTGTGTTTTCAATTTGTGTACAACCATGTAGCTTCTCAGATAGGGATTAACCTAAGGAGAGACTGCAACAATTAAAGGAAGAGTTTTTTTTCTTCTTTGTATAATGAAATCATAAGCAGAACTCATCAGCCCAGCATCATTTAATTGACAAGAGTTTTCATAAAGAAGAGTCCAGGAATAGTTCAGCACAAGGGCCACAAATGACCCCTGTGTTTCAGAAAAGCAGAGTAGAAGAAAAATACTGCAGTCATGAGGGCCTTAACAAAAGTTTATTCTTTGCCCTGTCAAAAAAATATGACTACTTAGCTTGTGATCTGTGGGTTTCAGGGTAAGCAAAAGAGTTTTGTAACTCTGAAGAAACTTCTAGATTCTTAAAGGGAACCCATGAGTAGGCAGAGGGTATGGGTATGCTGGAGAAGGAAATGGCAACCCACTCCAGTACTGTTGCCTGGAGAATCCCATGGACAGAGGATCCTGGTGGGTTACAGTTCATGGGGTTGCAAAGAGTCAGACATGACTGAGCTACTAACACCACCACCACCACAACAACAATGCTATGAGTACAGGGTAGAGTGACCATAAAGCTAATGAAGCATGCATTTCAGGACTCCTCCCTTGAACAGGCCTCCTCCAAGGTCCTAGGAGGGGATGCAGCAATTCTGTATTTATAATTTTTTAAAGCAGTGACCCCTATATCACATAAGCTTCAGCCCCTGAGTTTACATCAGTTTCCATATGGAGGTAGCAAGCTGACTGGAAAGCATTGTCACATCTTCAGGTGTTGTGGGTCAGGTGCAGGACACTCACAAATAGAAAATTAGTCCTTCCCCGAGGAAAGGAGGCGTGAGAGTGGTACCAGCTACAAAACTGCAGGGTGTGGGACAAAATGAAAATGCAGGGCCAGGAAACGTATTTTGTTAAAGGGACTAAAATATAAATCTTTCTCCTTTCTTTCTCTTTCTCTCTCTCAACATGTCACAGAAGTTTAAAGTTGGTATTTAATGTAGTGCTGTCTCAGGCACGGGGATCCTTGTGCAGTGAATGTAGAATCTTTCAGACAGTGGAGAGGTGACCCCTGTTACCCACTAACTGCGGGGTGCTACCCCCACCATCAGCCACTACAGCAATGCACTGCTTTCCAGTCAGGGGTGAGGAAGTCTCCTCTTCCCAGCAGCCTACTGCCCCAACCCACAGTGGACAAGAGACCCCTGGATGCACTACATTCCTGCATCAGGGGTGGGCTAGAGACTCATTCTGCCAAGTCCCTGATCAACATGCTGTAATGACATTTCCCCAGGATGGGGTTGTCACTTCCACGTCCACCTGACCCCAACCTCTCTATGTCTACATCCAGGTCCCCATAGGGGTAAAGGGAAGCAGCCACTACTGGGAGGAGGCGGCGAGGGGGAGGCTGGATATGTCTCTGGGAATCAGAGAACAGGGTGGTGGGCAATGGAGAATCCATCCAGGGTGGTGGTGGGAGGTGGGGCTGTGCATGGGCTATGGGATGCATGTTTCACTGCTCTATCAGAGCCTGCATTTACAAAACACAAATCTGAAGGTGAAAGTACTAAAGAGCTTCAAGATGATGACCACAGACCATTTAAACTCTTGAGCACAGTCTCTAGGAGACTATACCCAAGCAGGTGGTCCTGCTTGAGGGCTTCATGTGCCAGCCAGATTTTTACTCATTCACTCAACCATTTTGATCACTGTGTATGTTAGTTGCTCAGTCATGTCTGACTCTTTGAGACTCCATGGACTGTAGGCCGCCAGGCTTCTCTGTCCATGGAATTCTCCAGGCAAGAATACTTGAGTGGAGAGGTATTCCCTTCTCCAGAGAATCTTTCCAACCCAGTGATCAAACCCTGGTCTCTTGCATCACAGACAAATTCTTTACCATTTGATCTATAGGGAAGTCCTATTTTGATCATTAAACTCTGCTATTTAAAGACTTTAATCCCACTGTCAATTGAAATCTCATTTCCCTGTCTCCCAAGGCAGAACTGAGCTGGGGCCCTGATTATTAGAGGGCCTGGTTCTGAGTTGTCTCCTCCTTCTCTCTTCCAAAGTTGAACTTTGCAGTGTTGGGCAGGACAGGCAAGTGACTGGGATAAAGATATCTTCCTCTTTCGATGGATTGTTGCTTCTCTCTGGTTAACCTTGTTGTTTTGAAGATGCCTTCTGTGTGACAGTCGATTTCTGCCCTCCTCGTAGGGTGTGTGTGTGAATTCTTCTGAGGTAAGGCTTGCCCACTGCAGGAATCCCTGAAGTAGAAGGTGTCACCCCAAATTTATGATTCCACAGCTTTCCACCTGGCCCCTCAATGCTTTATCTCACAGCCTCTTAAAACTATGCTTGTTACTGGCCTTTTCTGCTCCTCCTCTGCCCCCTTGGTTTGGGGTGGGGGAGGGGAAGACTCCCTCTTCTCCCCCAAGGGAGGATGACTCACAAGCCTGAAATTCTCCCTCCTTCTACTCTTCCTAATACATAGTCCAAGTGTGGGATGAGTGGGTGAGGTAATGATCCAGGAGAAATCAGTTGGTTTGGTCTACTTTAGGAATCTTGGAAAAGGCATGTTGTTGCCATTGTTGATCGTTATCTTACAATGTACCGTATAAACTCATTTTGTTTTGGGCTAGGTCCTAGCTGCTAATTCCTGGACAGTAATAATCTTTTTAAAAACATACACATTGGTTCTAGAAGTCAAACGTAATATGTCAAAACTTACCCAATTATTCATGTTAAATATGTTCAATGTTTGTATGTCAATTATACCTCAATAAAACTGTTATAAAAAACAAAAAAAAGACACACACATCAAATAAATAAAAGTGAAAGTCTTAGCCTGGTTCTTCACGACCATCACAAGATCACCACCACTTTCTGGCCAAGGTTCAGGGCAGGCTTGAGGTTAAAGTTGCATTGTTTTGCTGTTGTTATTTAGTTGCTAAGTTATGTCTGATTCTTTTGCGACCCCATGCCTGTGAGTGGGAGCATTATGAACCCAACTCTGGGCAATCAGTCCAGAGCTAAACCACTAAGTCCAAGCACCTTGGCAGAGAAGAGAGGCTGGTATGGACATCAGAATCTTCAGAGAACAGAGAAGATTTGATGACTGAAGGGAGTAAGGGGGATGGGGAGGAAGATGGATGCTTTTCTTCTGTATGGAATTTTCTATGGTCCTCAGTCCACTTATATGAACAGGACAAATGAATTAAAAGCAGCCAGTCTGAAGATTTGACATGAAAATGATATCTGCACATTGAGAATGGTGAGAAAGAAAGCATTAATTATCCTTTTCAAATTATAGCCAATAAATTAGTCATTTCTGGTTTGAGTCATGCTGTCCTATAGAAGGACCACATAAAACAGTGAAAATAGTGTATAATTGTGTGAAGCCTCATTCATTTATCAAAAAACATTTGATGAGTTTCTTTGATGTGCTAGACCTATTATATATTCTGAGGATGAGGCAGTGACCATGACAATGACTCTTGGTGCCCTGAAGCTCACCTTTGTCTTCTGATATAGCTTTCTATATTTGAAACATGATAATCTACATAATTAACATGATTATTTGACCATAAATTTTGGTTAGGTGTATGCTTATTCATGTCTATATTCCTAGCACCTAATACCTTGACTGACACATAGAAAGTTCTCCAAAATTATTTATTGACTAAGTGAATTCATTCACAGTGAGAATAGTATAGCTGTTGAAATTCATCAAAAACACACATATTGTTAATTTGGTGTGACTAAAACTTCATGGAACCAAAATCTATCTCATATATTCTGAAATGTGACACCAAAAAAGTATTTGATTAATGAAATTATGTAGAAAAACATTCTTATAAAGTATATATTCAGAGATCAGTCAGGAGTTACTTTTGTTTGCTTCCATATGGCTATTCCTCTATGACAACAATTTGCTGCTATAAGCCATTTTTTAAAATGGAATCTTTTTAGTAGATTAAATCCAGCTGGCTTCAAATGCAATAGGGGACAATGTAATGGTGGGGGGTAGAGGGGCATAGATGGGATTCTATGACCTCACTGATGACTGACCGAAATTCTTTCCTTGTGTGAGAAATTCTATGTTCCTGAGAATTATTGTTATTTTTTATTGAGGTAAAAACTGTTTTTTATTTATATAAAATTCATATAACATAAACCTCTACCAAGTTCCAAAATATTTTCATCATCCCAAAAGGAAACCCCACCCGGGTTCGATCCCTGGGTTGGGAAGATCCCCTGGAGAAGGAAATGGCAACCCACTCCAGTATTCATGCCTGGAAAATCCCGTGGACCGAGGAGCCTGGGGGGCTACAGTCCATGGGGTCGCAAAGAGTCAGACACGACCGAGCGACTTCAGCTCAGCTCAGCTCAGCAGCTGAGAATTTTTAAATTTTTGGCTCCATGTAAAACTAACCCTATCATCTCCATAATAGAGGAATAACATGAAAATTATTTTCCTCCCAAAAGTATAAAAATAGTTATAAATAATAGGGTTTTCAGGGCTAGCCAGGGGCCAATGTGTGATTCCAGGAGTGATGACTTCCTGACCTCTGGGTGATCCTAGAACACTAAAATGTCAACTGAGTTTTGAAGAATATTTAAGATTTTCAGACTTAAGTGATTTTGAATTATCAACAACCAGGCAATCAGCAGATTTGGCAAGTAGTTAAAAATAAAGTGTGGATTCAAAGATTATAAATGGACTGGGAGGTGAAGAAAGCTGCAAACACTACACTAACAGCCTCCAGAAATGGCCTCTTTACAACTCTGACTGTACTGATGGAGAATATGTACTAGGGAAGGGACGCAGATGTTTGGGGGAAGGACCAAGAGGCCTCTTGGAGAGAAAATCTGACCTAATAGAAGAGCCTGGAGGAAAAGTTTGGGCCAGAAACAAAGGCTGAGTCACCAGAAGGGCATGGTTTCTCTGATTCCAGTACTATATTTGTCATTCAGATTCCTCTTCTAACCCAGATTTCTCTTGGGGCTCATGTTGGGGTGGGGTAGGGTGGGAGACATGGTGAGTAAAAAAATGGAAAATTGAAAGAGCTGCTCAGCTAAAAAGGAGGAGTCCTGAACTAGACTAAGGCTTCAAGCAAATATGCATGGGAAGAGCTAAATGCTGGGCATTTATTAGACAAGGAGGATATAACGATATTATAAAGAAGATAGGCAAATTCCTGTCCAAAAGAAGTTTATAGTCTGGAGGTAGATATTTAAAATAGGACTACATAAATCCCAATTATTGAACAGGAAAGACAGTGCAGTTGGGAAGGAAATGGAAGGCTTTCCTGAGGAAACAACATTTCAGCTGAAACCTGAAGATTAAGGGTTGGGAAGGGTGTGTAAGTGTTTTCTGAGGTGGGAGGAGAGTGAGTTTAGGGCCAGTGGAGCCAACTACAGGAGATGGAGGGAAAAGCAGCAGAATACAGTTTATGAAGGAGAATATTCTGCTAGCAACACACCCAGCTCCAGACAGAGCAGAGAATCCTACCCTATTGTAAGAATGTGGGGTGTGACCTGAACTAGGCCCTCAAAGGGTTTGGTAAAAGGATTTGTCAGGTGTTCTGTTTCTCCTCCGAAAATGCACTAGGCCATTAATTTGGCCATATCACATGTCTCAGGCTTCTGTGTATTAATAACATTATTCCAAAGATGTGGATTCAATCTCTCCAAGAAAGTCCAAGATTATTCCAGAATCTGGATCAAGGAGTCAAAACTAAGATATGTGGTACTGGCAGGGCCCGTGTCCTTCCAGGTTAACACTTCTGGCTCAAATGGGGGGCACACGTGTTCATATGTCTGCCTGAGAAACCCCCCACAATATTAACTCCTCTCTGGTAGGAAGGGTGTGGCCATGTTTGTGCTTTTTCAACCATCACTCCTTCAGCAGTAATGAGCAAGCTAATACAGTAATTTTGAGATATAGACACACCACCATCATTATCATGATCACTAGTGGAGAGCGTGTGTGTACTCGGTCATGTCCAACTCTTTGCAACCCAGTGGACTGTAGTCTGTAGCCTGGCGTGCTGCGATTCATGGGGGTCACAAAGAGTTGGACACAACTGAGCTACTGAACTGAACTGAACTGAACTGAAAGATAAATGATTTTGAGAATATTTCATGTGTTTATTTTCCATCTGAATATCTTCCTTGGTGAAATGTCTGTTCATATCTTTTTTCCATATTTTAGTGTGTGCATTCTTACTGAGTTTCAAGAGTTCTTTATGTATTCTGTATACAAGTCCTTTATCTGATATGTGATTTGTAAATATTTTCTCCCAGTCTGTGGCTTGTCTTTTCATTCTCTTCACAGTGTCTTTTGAAGAGCAGTTCTTAATTTGATGTAGTACAATTTATTAAAAATTTAAAATGAATAATCCTTTTGGTTGTGACATCTAAGGAATCTTTGCCTAACCCAAAGTTATTATGATTTTTTCCTAATCTTACTGATAAAAGTTTCATAGTTTTATGTTTTATACTTTGGACTATGATCCATCTTGAATTAAGGTTTTATATGGTAAGAGATATGAAGTTCATCTTTTTTGCATATAAATATTCCATTGTTCCAGCACAATTAAAAAAAAAATAAAACCTGAACTATAACTCCTTCACTGAATTGCCTCATATCTTTGTTGAAAATAAATGGACCATATATGTGTAGACCTATTTCTGAAGTCTCTGTTCTATTCCATTGAATTACTTGACTATTCTGACACCAATATCTTTAAGTCTTAAAGTTATATTGTGTAAAGTCTCCAACTTTGTTCTTTTTTTTCAAAATTGTTTTGGCTATTCTAGATTCTCTTCATTTCCTTACAAATTTTGAAATCAATTCATCAATTTCTAAAATAAATGTCTGCTAAGATTTTGATGGAGGTTGCAGCTGTATCTATAGATCAAATTAGACAGAAATGACATCTTTAAAATACTAAGTCTTCAATCACTTGGGTGTTTAAAAATTACTGATGCCTGGCTACTCCAGATCAACTGAATCAAGTTGGGGATGGGATATGGGTATCATTATTTTCTGAGAAATTCCTCAGTTGATTTTAATGTGCAGCTAGGGTGGTAAACACTAGGCCCTGGCCTCTCTATTTGTGGGGTTCTTCCAGTTTAATCCTCTGAAAGGGGACTAAGTCATGGTGAATAACACAAGGAATTATGGAAGGAACAAGAGATGCTGAGCTTCAGAGAAAAGGTTTCAAGGATACGTGGACTTGAAAGGCTATCATATAGTTGAGGCATTAGATTGCTTCTAATCCAACAGACAGAAACTTGAGGGAATCAGGTATCATTGCAGCCCAAGGAAGTGCTTTCTAACAGTCAGTAATGTCCTCAGAAACAATGGACTTTCTGGGAGAGGCGACTGTGGCAGTCCTATGGGCTGGATAACTCTTTAGTGGGACTCATTGATACAACATTTGCCATGCCCCTACTACTTTACTAACAGAAAAGTTGCAGAGGCTTTTCAGCATCAGAATAATTTTTGGAAGAATGGTTTAGTTAACCACTGTGAATTTCTGATTCTATGAAATATTTATTGAATAATTTTCATGATTTTTTCATGAAATGGCTATTAGTATAGTCTTTACCACATCTCTAAATCTGGGGGGAAAAGAAATATTACTTATGGGTAACTAGTTCTGTGTGAGGGATTGGATACACAGGGGCACATAGAATTATGTGGGAGAGACAGTAAAAATGCTAATAATGGAGAAAACTTAGGCTTCCCTGGTGGTCCAGGGGTTAAGAATCTGCCTGCCAATGCAGGGGACATGGATTCAATCCCTGGCCTGGGAGGATCCCACATGTCATGGGCCAACTAAGCCCCTGCACCACAACTTCTAAGCCTGCATGCTGCAACTACTGAAGCCCACATGTATAGAGCCCATGCTCCACAAAAAGAGAAGCCCCACAAGGAGAAGCCCACGCACAAAAGGAAGAGTAGCCCCTGGTTGCCACAGCTAAAGTATGCAAGCAGCAATGAAGACCCAGAGCAACCACAAATAAATAAATAATAATAAAAATAATGGAGCAATCTTACTGGGAAAAGAAAGCTCAGAATCATGCAACTTCTGAAGGATGTATCTACTGTGTTGATTGCAAGAGAAGGGCAATGATATTGTGCTGTAAAGTTTATATGGAGATTAAAAAAAAATAGCAGTTAAAATGTCTGACAGATTTAAAAATATAATTAGTTTTTTTAAGTGCACATGAAGTGATGGCCATAATTCATCATATATTGGACCACAGAATCAAAAAATGCAAATGATTGAAACCATATAAGCATTTTCTTTAATTACAGTGCAATTAAGCTAGGAAATCAATTATAAAATAATTAGAAAATTACTAAGTATTTGGAAATTAAGTAATACACTTCTAAATAACCTATGGATCTAAGAAGAGACCACATTTAAAATTAGAAACTATTTTGAACTAAAAGAAATATTTTTTTCATATTATGAAAGTACAACATATTAAAAATAAGGCACAACTTAAATTGTGCTCAGAGGCATATTTGTAGCCTTAAATGTATATATTAGAAAAGAAGAAAGGCTGAAAATCATTGTAAGAGTTAGGGAAATAATACCAGCTTAAACCTAAAGGAAGTGTTAGGGTGAGTCAAATGAAATTATCTGTATTCAACAATTTTTTACTTTTACAAACAGTAATTTCATTTTGTTCAACCTAAAAGAAGGAAGGAAATAATAAAAACGGAACTTAATTTACAGTGAAACAGCAAACAAAGTTATAATGGTGAGAATAAAAACTAAAGTTGGTTCTCTATGAAGATTAATATTTGATGTTACAGAGTTCAAAGGTCCTCAGTTCATAAAGTTCAAAATTATTTTTCTCCTCCCCCATCTCTCCTTATTATCATATATTATTTTCCTTTTCCATTATCATTCTCTTACAATTATATAGTAAAGTTTAGTATTGCAACAGATTGAAAGTAAAAGTACATAAGAGAAACCAGCTCTCTTCTATTAAATCTGATATTAAGAGAGACTTGAAATGTGAAACAATGCAATTCTTGTCAATCAATTTTTGTTATAAAATATTGCTATTTTCATTTAAACAAATATTTTTTAATAAAATGGTGTTACTTGTTTAAATGTAATTGGTTTTTAATGAATTAATAAGTATTTTTAAATGGTCACAATTTATTTCTAATATGATAAATATTGATACATACAGACCACACAAAAGTTCTTTAAGGTCTTCAAAATTTTTAAGAATGTAAAGAAGTCTGAGAATCACTGGACTAATAAAATTGATTTACCTCTGATGAGGTTGGTCAAGAAAAAAGTAAAAAAGAAGGCATGAATCTCTACAATAAGAAATAAAAAGTAGATATCACTATATGTCCTACAGACACTAAAAAGATAATATTACAAACACTTTTACACTAATTCATTTGAAATTTTAATGAATTGGCAAATTTCTAGAAATTGTAACTCACTAAAATTGATGCAAAAAGAAGTGGAAAGTATGAACGGTTCTATATTTACTTAAACATTTTATCTCTAATTAAAAACCTTCCTCTAGTAATATACGAAAACCTATTTAAACCTGATGACTATGCTGGTGAATTTTACCAAACAATTAAAGAAGAAACAACACTAATCAATTAAGTCTTCAAGAGAATATAATAAAAAGGAACACTTGCCCACTTATTTACAGACAGCAACATAATTTGGTGCTAAAACCTCATGGGGACAATACAAGAAAGGAATATCACAGGCCAATCTCTTTCATGACAGATGCAAAATTCCTAAACAAAATATTAGCAAATTTAATCCAGTGATTCATAATAGGAGAATACATCACAACCAGGTTGAGTTTAATCCAAGAATCTAATATTAGTTTAATATTTGAAAATTAATGTAATTTATGACATTAATGGAGTAATGGATATCCATTACATGGTCAATTCAACTGATGCAGAAAAAGCATCAACAATTTTTAAAGTTCAATAATTACTCATGATATGAAGATAAAACAACACTTAAAATTAGATATAGAAGGGAATTTCACTAACTTGATAAAGGATAGTTACAAAATACCTATTGCAGACATCATACTTAATCTGAGATACTGAAAGTTTTTCCCTCAGATTGAGAATGTGACAAGGATGCTCAGTGTCACCACCATGATTCAGTACTTTTCTGAAGTCAGAGCAGTAAGTCAAGAAAAAATATATAATAGGCATAAGTATTAGAATAAAGGGAAAATGAAAAGACTATCATATTATTCAAAGATAATATGATACATATATATAAAATTCAAAAGAATCTTCAGAGAAACCATCAGCATTGCATTTCTTTACATTATTTCACTGCTGCATATGTATCCAGTAAAATGTATATATGTGTGCACCAAAAGACATTTACAGTATTTATAGCAGCATTATCTGCAATATTTATTAACTGGAAAAAATTCAAATGCCCATCAAGAGAAAAATGAAAAAATAAGTTGAGATATATTCATAAAATGATATACTATATGGCAATAAAAAGAAACAAACCAATGACAGATGCAATAACATGGAGAATCTCACAAGCATTATGCTAAATGAAAGAAACCAGGAGCAAGAAGTATATGCTGTGTGATAACATTTACATGACTCTCAGAAAAGGCAAAACTAATTTATTGCATTAGAAGAATAATTCCATTTAGAAAGCAGGGAAAGGAACTAGGAAGGGTACAAGATGGAGATTTCTTAAGTGCTGGTGGCGCTTTATTTCTTGATTTAAGTGGAGATGACATGAATACATTCTCTGTGTAAAAATTCATCAAGAATTTTGAGCAGTTAAGAATTTTCTACTTTTCTATATGTATAAATTTCAGTAAAATAATTCATAAAGGTATTTGTACAAGATATTGAAGAAGAGAGATCTTTTCACATGTACAGGCAAATGAAAGACTGTTGAATAAGAAGGCTTAGAGAAATTTCAGGACTGACACAAAAATATTTTGAGATAAATCAAACTGTGCCAAAAGAATGACCATAATATAATTATGCAATTTGACTCAACATTATTATGGGAGAGGAAAAAAATGTAAAAATCAAATCATTCTGTTTTGGTGTTGGAAATTTTTATTAAAGCTTGAGCATTGTTGAAGGATAAATTGGGAGATTGGGGTTGGCATATACACACTACTATACATAAAATAAATAACTAATGAGGACCTACTGTATAGCACAGGAAACTCTACTCAATATTCTGTAATGGCCTTAAAACAGAGACTCACAGATGTGGAGAACAAACTTATGATTGCCAGGGGGAGGGATGCAGGGAAGGATAGTTGGGGAGTGTGGGATGGACATGCGCATACTGCTCTGTTTAAAATGGATAAAGACCTACTTATAGCTTATGGAGCTCTGCTTAATGTTGCGTGGTGGCCTGGATGGGAGGGGCGTTCGGAGGAGAATGGATGTATAGTACGGATGGCTGGGTCTCTTTCTTTTCTGTTCACTTGAAACTGTCACAACATTATTTGTTGATTGGCTATACCATCGTGAAAGTTGCTCAGTCGTGTCCGACTCTTTGCAACCCCATGGGCCGGTCCATGGAATTCTCCAGGCCAGAAAACTGGAGTGGATAGCCTTTCCCTTCTCCAAGGGATCTTCCCAACCCAGGGATTGAACCCAGGTCTCCTGCACTATAGGCAGATTCTTTACCAGCTGAACCACAAGGGAAGCCCTAAAAAGGGGACACTGTGGCTGCATGGACCGGGAAAGGAACCCCGGCCTCCCACGTGGCAGGCGAGTATTCTACCACTCACCCACCCACTCCAATATAAAATAAAAAGCTTAGAAAAATACTCTGTAATGGCCTATAATAAAAAGTGGACATATGTATATTTATAACTGATTCACTTTGCTGTACAGTAGAAACTAACCAACAATGTAAATCAAATATCTACAATTAGATATTTTATGTTCATATTCTTTTTTTAATTTTAAATTTATTTATTTTTTAATTGAAGGATAATTGCTTTACAGAATTGTGTTGATTTCTGCCAAACGTCAACATGAATCAACCATAGGTATACATATGTCCCCTCCATCTTAAACCTCCCTCCCACCTCTCTCCCTATCTCACCCCTGTAGGTTGTTACATAGCCCCAGTTTGAGTTCCCTGAGTCATATAGCAAATTCCCATTGGCTATCTGTTTAACATATGGTAATGTAAGTTTCCATGTTACTCTCTTCATACATACCACCCTCTCCTTCCTCCCCACCCCCTATGTCCTTAAGTCTGTTCTCTATGTCTGTGTCTCCATAGACGCCCTGCAAATAATTTCAAGAGTACCATGTTTCTAGATTCCATATATATGTGTTAGTATATGATATTTTTCTCTTTCTGACTTACTTCACTGTGTATAATAGACTCTAGGTTCATCCATCTTGTTAGAACTGACTCAAATGTGTTCTTTTTTGTAGCTGAGTAATATTCCATTGTATATATGTACCACAGTTTCCTTATCCATTCATCTGTCAATGGACATTTAGGTTGCTTCCATGTTCTGGTTATTGTAAATAGTGCTGCAATGAGCATTTGGGTACATGTATCTTTTTCAATTTTTGTTTCCTCAGGGTATATGACTAGTAGTGGGACTGCTGGGTCATATAGTGGTTTTATTCCTGAATTTTTAAGGAATCTCCATCATGTCTTCAGAGTGGCTATAAACCAATTTACATTCCCACCAACAGTGCAAGAGGGTTTCCTTTTCTCCACACCCTCTCCAGAGTTCATTGTTTGTAGACTTTCCAATAAAGATTTTTTTTAAATGTGAACATTGTTTAGAAAATAATGGTATGGGGTGGGGATGGTAGGAAAGCTCAAGAGGGACAGGATATATGTATACATATAGCTGATTCACTTTGCTGTGCAGCAGAAACTAATACAACATTAAAGCAATTATACTCCAATAAAGAAAGAAAAAATAATGGTACAGAGAATTATAGATGAAATAACTCTCTGTGTAGTTCAGCAACTACATAAAATATCATACTAGAAGCCTTGGAAAAATTGAACCTCAAGTTTAAAAAGACCTCCTAATCTAAGAAAAATATATCATGGCTAAACATAAAATAAAGCAGACATAATTTTAGATGAGATCAGTAATGTCCATGATATGGTAGATCAGAAATTACTGATGGCAAAAAAGTATTACAGAAATAACTTTCAAGGGCCACAAAATCCAACAATAAAAGTTTTTTTCATGACATAAAATGTTCAAAATCAGGCTGAGAACCAACGGAACAAGGTCATCAGTGTAAAATGAAGGAATAGCCACAGAGAAAACCTTTTTTTCTTTCATCCTTATTGAAGAATATTTTAGAAAATGTCTTATTTCTAAACTTCCTATTCTCAGTGTTCCAACCTCTTCTCACTCCCCTCTGTAAAATCTCACCAGGTTATCTGATCTATTCCCAAAATTTCAACCACCGCCTACCTGTGTGTTGATGTCTTCAAATCTTTATCTCCAGCCACCCCTCTCTTTTGAGCTCCAGATCTCAAAACATTCTACTGCTATTTTCACTTGGATAATTCAAGCGCACAACCTCCAAATGTCAAAAGCCAAACTCATGATCTTTTCTGCAAACCTGTTCTTCCTCCTTTGTTCTAAATTGCAGTTAGTCATACAATCTTCCTCCTAGCTGGTCAATATAAAATAATCTTAGAGTCATTTTTAACTCCTCTTTCTCCCTCAACCTCATGTCAGAGATATGAGGATGATATCAACTCCATCAATTGCTTCTATCTCTGAAATTGCTCTTGAATCCCTACCTTGCCATTTCCACTACAATCACCTCATGGCAAGTCCCTTACTATCATTTACCTATACTATTCCAAAACTATCCTGGCTCCCTAGCTTCTCTGCCCATTTCAGTGCCCATTCTCTACAATGCTACCTACATCATCTTTCTAAAATATCAATACAAGTCACATCAATTCCATGCTTTAAAACCTCCAATGGAGGTTTCTTTTGTGGTCCAATAGTTAAGAATTCACCTTGCAAAGCAGAGGACACCGATTTGATCCCTGGTCCTGGAAGATCCAACATGCCACAGAGCAACAAAGTCCCTATGCCACAGCTACTGAACCAGCACTCTAGAGCCCATGAGCCACAACTACTGAGTCCATGTGCTGCAACTATTAAAGCTCACATACCTAGAACCTGTGCTCCACAACAAGAGAAGCTACTGTGATGAGAAGCCCACACAGCAAATGAGGAGCAGCACCTGTTCACTGCAACTAGAGAAAGCCGTATGAAGCAGCAAAGACCCACCACAGCCAGAACATAAAATTAATAAATCTTCAAAAAATGAAAAAAACAAACCTCCAGTAGGGACTTGGCTCTGCTTATGAGATTTCTTCAATTCTGGCAGTAGTGAGATGGCTCTGTTAGACAACAGCCTTTGCAAAGGGATGCTAGCCCCCAACTCAGTTGTCTTAACATATAGGTCTTGATGTAGGTTTTGATGTGCAGCTACTGGTGACAATACTGATTAAAAAAACAGATGTGGTGAGATGTCCTATGTATTTGAATGCTTGGAAACTTGTTTAGCTATTTCCTTATAGTTTATCTTGTTCCAGAAGAATTTCATGATCATTTTACAAGGATCTAAGAAACAGCATATTCAACAAGCATCATAGAGACAGGGAGCATAATTTTGGGCTCATCTTCCCAGCCCCCAAGCAATATTTATCAAAAACTTATTTGAGAGAAGGCACGAGTCATTTCCTAAAAGAAAAATCCTTCATCATTCCTTCTAATCCAGAGAGTCTAATATATACTCTGCATCTTTTATTTATTACAATTTAAAGAAACCATTTTTATTTCTAGAACTCCACACCACTTGGCAAAAGCAACCTTTTCAACTCAGATGTTTGAGCCAGAAAGCAAAAGGTTGGTCATTTTGCATCAATTTAGATCATCAGAGGGCTGATATCTATTTTAATGGTTCCATGAAAGATTGGTCTTTATTGAATTGTACCTATTCATAATGCAATCAACCCGCACTGAACTAATATAACAAATGGCCCTTTGAAACTCACCCAGAACACTGTTCTTCCCTTTTTATAAGTTTCTTCAGGAGACATTTATGTCTAAGCACTAGTATGTCTCTTAAGCAATAGGCTTGTTTGTATTTTATACACATTGAATTGCTGGAAAAGCTAGAAGCAATGTGTAGATCAATAAAGCATGAATTTTTAGCGCCATTAGTGGCTCCAGTTTATGTCCCACCCTTCTTTTATCTTTCTATCTACTTTCAAGTTATGTTTTCTTGGATCCTTGTAAAACGATCATGCAATCCTTCTGGAACAAGATGAACTATAAGGAAATAGCTAAACAAGCTTCCAAGCATTCAAATACATAGGACATCTCGCCACATCTGTTTTTTTATGCAGTACTGTCAGCAGTAGCTGCACATCAAAATCACTTTTGACATTTTATACACACTCAAATGTCCAAGCCTCTCTCTAGACTTACTGAAGATCTTGAGGGAACAGACCCAGGAATTAGTATTGAAATAAACATAAAACTACACAAATTGCTCCATAAAAGATAATAATTGATCAATTGGACTCCATCAAAATTAAGAATTTTTTGAAAATACTGTTAAGAGAATGAAAAGACAAGCCACAAAGAAGATAGTTGCAAATAATACATCAAATAAAGGACCTATATTCAGACTACATGAATAACTCTCAGAACTGAATAATATGAAGACAAACAATCCAGTACAAATACAAACAGAAGATCTAAATAACTATTTCATTAAAGAAGATATACAGATGGTAAATGAGCACATGAAATAATATTCACTATCTTTAGTTATTGTGGTTTAGTTGTGTTGCTGTTGTGTCCAGCTCTTTGCAACCTCATGGACTGCAGCATGCCAAGCTTTCCTGTCTTTCACCATTTCCCAGAGTTTGCTCAAACTCATGTCCATTGAGTCAGTTAATCTTTACTTATTAGGGATATGCAAATTAAAGCCATATCTATTAGAATGTCTAAAATTTAAACTCTGACAACACCAGGTATTGGTGAGGATGTGGAATAACTGGAACTCTCATTTGCTGCTGGTGGTAAAGTAAAATATTACAGCCATTTTGGAAAACAATTTGACAGTTTCTTAAAATGTTAAACATGCATTTACCATGTTAAAGGCATACAGCCGTACAAAGACTTGTAGTTGAATGTTCACAGAAGTTTTATTAGTAAAAGCCAAAACTGGAAACAATACCAATGTCCATCAACAAGTAAATCAGACAAATTATAGTATATCTATAAAATGGAATACCACTCATCAATAAAAGAACTAAACTACTGATACACACTACAATATGAATGAATCTCAAAATAATTTTGTTTAGTAAAAGATGCCAAACAAATAAAGGATACATGCTGTATGATTCCATTTACATAAAATTCTAATAAACACAAACTAATCTATAGTGACAGAGGCAGATCAGTGGCTGCCTAGAGATGGAGGGAGGAAGAAAGTGTGCAGGGGAGGAATTACAAAGGGATATAAGGAAACGTGGGGTGATAGAGATGTTCATAAGCTTGACTGTGGTGATGATTTCATGGATGTAAACATATGTCAAAACCTATCAAATTACACACACTTAAGTGCAGTTTATTGTATGCAATTATATCTCAATAAAACTATTTTAAAAAACTATATACATGGTCGTGATGAGGAACTAAGATTGAGAACCACTGGTCTTCAGGATAAACAAACGCCAAGTATGCCATTTAATACTTTCACAATCTTTCTATTCTATTTCTTTCAACTCTATCCAAACCATCCTGTGTTACTTACAACTTTTGAGTATGCCTTCTTCTTGTGTCTCTGAGCCTTTGACCATGGTGTGTCCTCAGCCTGCAGGTCATCTTCTCTTCTCCACTTGTTAAATTTCTGCCTATCCTTCAAAAGTCAGCTAAAATGTCCCTAACGTCTAGGATTTCCTCCAAACTCCCCCTACTTGTCCTTACTCCCTGTGTCCTAGGACGCTCTTTGTTTAAGTACCACTATTTTCAAACTTACAAGGCAACAATTCCACATTTTCTGTACACATCATGCCCTGTAACCACCCTGAGCAGCATTTCTCAACTTTTTAAAAATCCATGTTCTCTTTAATAAACATCAAGACTTTAGCCCTCAAAGCTATCCTTAATTCTGAGACTCTTTGCAACATCTGCATATACTTACTAGTCCCAAATTATTATTCAAGCTTTAATTTCTGTTGCTCACATTATGAAATAATATAGTTTGTCCAAATAAAAAACAATATTGTGTAATTTAATATACTTTAAGTTATACCTGTTTTCCCTCCCTCCAGCTACCCTGGAGGTTCTGACATACATCCCTCTCACTCCCAGTCAACAAACATCACACTAAGGAAGAGGAATATGTCTTTTTCTTCTTTGAATCCCAATGTTGGATGCACAGTAAGGTTTGGAATGAAGGTTTGGAAACTCTCATTGAACTTATCCTATAAGGGGCAGAGAGAGACTGTTAGAATACATAATAGTAAAATTCATAAGAAGGTTCAGATCTAAGTGACAAAATTTTTGTTGTTTAGCTGCTAAGTCATGTGTAACTCTTTCACGATCCCATGGGCTATAGGTCACCAGGCTCCTCTGCCCATGGGAATTCCCAGACAAGAATATTGGAGTGGGTTGCCATTTTCTTATCCAGGGAATCTTCCCAATCCAAGGATTGAACCCATGTCTCCTGCATTGTAGCATTCTTTACCACTGAGCCATCAGGGAAGCCCTGAATAACAAAATCAGTTCTGTTCAGTCACTCAGTCATGTCTGACTCGTTGCGACCCCATGGACTACAGGACACCAGGCTTCCCTGTCCATCACCAGTTCCTGGAGCTTGCTCAAACTCATGTCCATTGAGTCAGTGATGCCATCCAACCATCTTATCCCCTGTTGTCCCTTTCTCCTCCTACCTTTAATCTTGCCCAGCATCAGGGTCTTTAAAATGAGTCAGTTTGTCACATCAGATGGCCAAAGTATTGGAATTTCAGCTTCAGCATCAGTCCTTCCAATGAATATTCAGGACTGATTTCCTTGAGGATTGACTGGTTTGATCTCCTTGTAGTCCAAGGGACACTCAAGAGTCTTCTCCAACACCACAGTTCAAAAGCATCAGTTCTTTGGCGCTCAGCTTTTTTCATAGTCCAACTCTCACATCCATACATGACTACTGGAAAAACCACAGCCTGGACCAGATGTACCTTTGTCAGTAAATTAATATCTCTGCTTTTTAATATGCTGTCTAGGTTTGTCATAACTTTTCTTCCAAGGAGCAGGCATCTTTTAATTTCATAACTGCAGTCACCATCTGCAGTGATTTTGGAGCCCAAGAAAAGAAAGTCTGTCACTGTTTCCATTGTTTCCCTATCTATTTGCCATGAAGTGATGAGACCAGATGCTTGATCTTAACTTTTTGAATGTTCAGTTTTAAGTCAGCTTTTTCACTCTCCTATTTCACCTTCATCAAGATGCTCTATAGTTCCTCTCCACTTTCTGCCATTAGAGTGGTATCATCTGCATATCTGAGGTTATTGATATTTCTCCTGGCAATCTTGATTCCAGCTTGTGCTTCATCCAGCCTGGCATTTCGCAAGATGTACTCTGCATTTTAGTTAAATAAGCAAGGTGACAATATACAGCCTTGACGTACTCCTTTCCCAATTTGGAACCATTGACTACAAGATGGCAGAGTAGAAGGACATGTGTTCATCTTCTGTGAGAACTCCAAAATTGCAACTAACTGCTGAAAAACCATTGACAGGAGAATGTTGGATCCCACGAAAAAAAGATACCCCACATCCAAGGGCAAAGGAGAAGCCCCAACAAGATGGTAGGAGGGGTATCTAACTATGTTTAGAATTGAACCCCATAGCCACCAGAGATGCTTGGAGGGCTCAAATAACACCTTGTGCACAACAAGATGCAGGGGACCTACAAGAGACTAAGCCAGACCTGCCTTTGAGTGTTGAGTGCTTCCTGCAGAGGCACAGGTCAGCAGTGGCCTGCCGCAGGGACAGGGGCTTTGGCTGCAGCAGACCTGAGAGGAACAGCATGTGAGCCCCACTATAGAGTCACTGAGCAGACAACCCACAAACTGGAGACCAATTATACCAAAGAATTTCTTGCACTGTTGCAAAAGTTCTAGGGCCCACAAGAGATTTCCCAACCTGTGGATCTGGCAAAGACACTGAGAATCTCCAGGGAATTTGACTTTCTGAAGGCCACTGGAATTTGATTACAGAACTTCCACAGGACTGGGGAAATGGACTCTTGAAGGGCACAAACAAAACCTTGTGCACAACAGGACCCAGGAAAAAGGAGCAGTGACCCCAAAAGACACTGACCCAGACTTGCCTGTGAATGTCAAGGACTCTCCAGTGGCGGTGTGGGTCGACAGTGCTCTGCTGTGGGGTCAGGGGCACTAAATACAATAGTTCTTGCATAAGTCCTTTCGAAGGAGGTCACCATTACGGCCATTACCCCTACCACAGTATGGCCTCAGACAAAACTACAGGGAGGGAACACAGCACCACCCATCAACAGAAAATTGGATTAAAGATTTCCTGAGCATGGCCCCACCCATCAGAGCAAGACCCAGATTTCCCCACAGCCAGTCCCTCCCATCAGGAAGCTTTCACGAGCCTCTTATCCTTATCCATCAGAGGGCAGACAAAATGGAAACCACAATTACAGAAAACTAACCAAACTGATCACTTGGATCACAGCTTTGTCTGAATCAAAGAAATGATCTATGCCATGTAGGGCCACCCAGGACGGATGAGTCATGGTGGAGAGTTCTGACAAAACGTGATCCACTGGAGATGGGTATGGCAAATCACTTCAGTATTCTTGTGGACCCCATGAACAGTATGAAAAGACAAAAAGATATGACGTTGAAAGATGAATTCTTCAGGACAGTAGATGCCCAATATGCTACTGGAGAAGAATGGAGAAATAATGCCAGAAAGAATGAAGAGGCTGAGTCAAAGCTAAAACAACGCGTAGTTGTGGATGTGACTGGTGATGGAAGTAAGTCTGATGCTGTAAAGAACAATATTGTATAGGAACCTGGAAAGTTATGTTCCATGAATCAAGGTAAATTGGAAGTGGTCAAACAGGAGGTGGCAAGAATGAACATCACATTCTAGGAATCAGTGAACTAAAATGGACTGGAATGGGTAAATTTAATTCAGATGACCATTATATCTACTACTGTGGGCAGGAATCCCTTAGAAGAAATGGAGTAGCCCTCATAGTCAACAAAAGAGTCTGAAATGCAGTACTTGGGGGCAATCTCAAAAATGGCAGAATGATTTCTGTTCTTTTCCAAGGAAAACCATTCAATATCACAGTAATCCAAGCCTATGCCCCAATCAATAATGCCGAAGAACGTGAAGTTGAACGGTTCTATGAAGACTTGCAAAACCTTCTAGAACTAACGCAAAAAAAAAAAAAAAAAAAAAAGTCCTTTTCATCATAGGGAACTGGAATGCAAAAGTTGGAAGTCAAGAGATACCTGGAGTAACAGGCAAGTTTGGCCTTGGAGTACAAAATGAAGCAGGACAAAGGCTAACAGAGTTTTGCCGAAAGAACACGCTGCTCATAGCAAACACCCTCTTCCAACAACACAAGAGATGACTTTACACATGAACATCACCAGATGGTCAGTACTGAAATCAGACTGACTATATTCTTGGCAGCTGAATGGAGAAGCTCTATACAGTCAGCAAAAACAAGATCTGGAGCTGACTGTGGCTCAGATCATAAACTCCTTATGCCAAATCAGACTTAAATTGAAGGAAGTAGGGAAAACTACTAGGCCATTAAGATATGACTTACATCAAAGTTCAGTTCAGTTCAGTTCAGTCGTGTCTGACTTTTTGCGACCCCATGAATCGCAGCATGCCAGGCCTCCCTGTCCATCACCAACTCCCAGAGTTTACTCAAACTCATGCCCATCAAGTCCGTGATGCCATCCAGGCAACTCATCCTCTGTCATCCCCTTCTCCTCCTGCCCCCAATCCCTCCCAGCATCAGGGTCTTTTTCAGTGAGTCAACTCTTCGCATGAGGTGGCCAAAGTACTGGAGTTTCAGCTTCAGCATCAGTCCTTCCAATGAACACCCAGGACTGATCTCCTTTAGGATGGACTGGTTGGATCTCCTTGCAGTCCAAGGAACTCTCAAGAGTCTTCTCCAACACCACGGTTCAAAAGCAACAATTCTTCGGCTCTCAGTTTTCTTCACAGTCCAACTCTCACATCCATACATGACCACTGGAAAAACCATAGCCTTGACCAGACAGACTTTTGTTGGGAAAGTAATGTCCCTGCTTTTTAATATGCTATCTAGGTTAGTCATAACTTTCCTTCCGAGGAGTAAGCATCTTTTAATTTCATGGCTGCAATCACCGTCTGCAGTGATTTTGGATCCCCAAAAAATGAAGTCTGACACTGTTTCCACTGTCTCCCCGTCCATTTGCCATGAAGTGATGGGACCAGATGCCATGATCTTAGTTTTCTGAATGTTGATCTTTAAGTCAACGGTTTTACGCTCCTCTTTCACTTTCATCAAGAGGCTTTTTAGTTTCTCTTCACTTTCTGCCATAAGGGTGGTGTCATCTGCATATCTGAGGTTATTGATATTTCTCCCGGCAACCTTGATCCCAGCTTGTGCTTCATCCAGCCCAGTGTTTCTCATGATGTACTCTGCATATAAGTTAAATAAGCAGGGTGACAATATACAGCCTTGACATACTCCTTTTCCTATTTGGAACCAGTCTGTTGTTCCATGTCCAGTTCTAACTGTTGCTTCCTGACCTGCCTACAGGTTTCTCAAGAGGCAGGTCAGGTGGTCTGGTATTCCCATCTCTTTCAGAATTTTCCACAATTTATTGTGATCCACACAGTTGAAGGCTTTGGTGTAGTCAATAAAGCAGAAATAGATGTTTTTCTGGAACTCTCTTGTTTTTTGATGATCCAGGGGATATTGGCAATTTGATCTCTGGCTCCTCTGCCTTTTCTAAAACCAGCTTGAACATCTGGAAGTTCTCGGTTCACGTATTGCTGAAGTCTGGCTTGGAGAATTTTGAGCATTACTTTACTAGCATGTGAGATGAGTGCAATTGTGCGGTAGTTTGAGCATTCTTTGGGATTGCCTTTCTTAGGGACTGGAATGAAAACTGACCTTTTCCAGTTCTTTGGCCACTGCTGAGTTTTCCAAATGTGCTGGCATATTGAGTGCAGCACTTTCACAGCATCATCTTTCAGGATTTGAAACAGCTCAACTGGAATTCCATCATATCCACTAGCTTTGTTTGTAGTGATGCTTTCTAAGGCCCAATTGACTTCACATTCCAGGATGTCTGGCTCTAGGTGAGTGATCACACCATTGTGATTATCTGGGCCATGAAGATTTTTTTTGTACAGTTTAAGTGACAAATAGATACAAGGGATTAGATTTGAAAGAGTGACTGAAAACCTATGGACAGCGGATCATGACATTGTATAGGAGGTGATTATCAAAACCATCCCCAAGAAAAAGAAATGCAAAAAAGCAAAATGGTTTTTGCGTCTGAGGATGCCTTACAAAGAGCTGAGAAAAGAAAGGGAGCAAAAGGCAAAGGAGAAAAGGAAAGATATACCCATTTGAATAAAGAGTTCCAAAGAGTAGCAAGGAGAGATAAGAAAGTCTTCCTAAGTGAACAATGCTGAGAAAGAGAGGAAAACAATAGAATGGGAAAGACTAGAGATCTCTTCAAGAAAATTAGAGAAACGAAGGGAACATTTCATGCCAAGATGAACACAACAAAGGACAGAAATTGTGTGAACCTAACAGAAGCAGAAGATATTAAGAAGAGGTGGCCAGAATACACAGAAGAACTGTACAAAAAGATCTTCATGACCCAGATAACCATGATGGTTATCTAGAGCCAGACATCTTGGAGTGTGAAGTCAAGTGGGCCTTAGGAACATACTATGAGCAAAGCTAGTGGAGGTGATGGAATTCCAGTTGAGCTATTTCAAAGCCTAAAAGATGATGCTGTGAAAGTGCTGCACTCAATAGGCAGGCAAATTTAGAAAACTCAACAGTGGTCACAAGACTGGAAAAAGTCAGTGTTCATTCCAATCTCAAAGAAAGGAAATGACAAAGAATGCCCAAACTACCACACAATTGCACTCATCTCACATGCTAGCAAAATAATGCTCAAAATTCTCCAGGTTAGGCTTCAACTGTACGTGAGCCAAAAACTTCCAGATGTTCAACCTGGATTTAGACAAGGCAGAGGAACCAGAGATCAAATCACCAACATCCATTGGATCATAGAGAAAGCAAGAGAATTCCAGAAAAACTTCTGCTTTATTGACTATGCCAAAGCCTTTGACTGTGTGGATCACAACAAACTGTGGAAAATTCTTAAAGAGATGGGAATACCAGAACACCTTACATGCCTCATGAGAAATCTGTATGCAGGTCAAGAAGCAATAATTAGAATTGGACCATGGAACAACAGATTGGTTCCAAATTGGAAAAGGTGTACGTCAAGTGACAAAATAAATATAGACAAATCACTAGGATCAAGCTGGTATCCTTCCAAGAATTTGAAAAACCATTAGAAACTATGAAAATACTAGACTGTTTTCCATAATGTCTAATGTGTGGTATAAATGAACACTACTTTATGGGAGTATGAATTGCTATGGCATCCAACCATAAAACAGGTTTCCCAGGTGGCACCAGTGGTTAAAGAACCCACCTGCCAATGCAGGAGACATAAAAGATGCAGGTTAGATTCCTGGGTCAGGAAGATCCCCTGGAAAAGGGCATGGCAACCCACTCCAGTATTCTTGTCTGGAGAATCCCATAGATGGAGGAGCCTGGCGGGTTACAGTCCACAGGGTTGTAAAGAATCAGACACAATTGAAGCAGCCTAGCATGCATGCATGCACCAACCAGAAAACACACTTTTGAAAGCAAACAAAAAACTTATAATTTGGAGAAGGCTCAGGTAATAATAGACTTTGGAATCTCACTTCCATTCCTGTAGTAAAAACTAGGATCTTAGAGTACTTAGATAGTAAAGTTGTGAAGGAGCCAAAATAAAATTTCTGAGAAATAAGGCATCTGCTTGTCCTAGCATATTCTGTTTTTGCAGGAGTCTCAAAGGCAACGCACTGCAGTGTGGTTGAGTGGGCCTGTTCAACCGTTGTCTGACAGGGAGGGGCATCTACACCTCCTGCCTGAGGATAAACCATGATCTCTCTGCAAGTGTGTATTTCCTTGGGGCAGAGAATGGGGCTTGATGGCAATTAAGTACAGTGTGAGGAACAAATAGTAAATGTTTCACATTCTTTTTTTTTCTCCCATTCTTTAGTGCAAAAATGGGAGGCAGTTTTACAAATCTTTCAAATCTCTTTCTCAGATGAACAAAAAACACTTGAAAAAACTTTATTCAGCTTCATCTAATCCACTGTGTGAGCATGGGGCTTTGAAGTTTAGTATGGTTTCATGATAAATAAAATCTGTATGTATGAATTATCCTTTCATTTCTTTTTCCAAAATGATTCCAAGAACTAGTCTTTAGAATCAAGACATTGTCCTCATCTTTAACATACTTTCTTAATTATTAGTATCCTTAGAGTTCTTGGTATACACAAAATTCCTGACTTCCTGTGGCTCACAATCTTTCCCACAACTACCTGTAATATTTCCACAGCTGTTTTTTAGGTGCCAAACAAGTTAGGGAACTTAGTCTTTTATTCTTATTTCCAGCCCCGTGCCCCATACTCAGGTTTTCTGTGATGCACAGATGTTTACCCGTCTTGTATAAGTTGAAAACGTGTATGTCAAAGAGTGACTGTCAGTCATTGATCTTTCTAATCCTGGGTACAGTTTAATACATTTCTGTTTAATAAGTGAATAATATGTCTCTCACATTACTCTTTGAGAAACTTCCAAGCACCATTTAAAAAAGCTAATGGAAAGTGTTCTCTTGTGGCTCATGGGAGACTGTATCTGTCAGAATACAATCTGGAAAGAAAAGATAGGATAGTCTGCTCTTCACCAGGATATCCTGCAGAATGTTATTTTTCCTGTTACACATTTTTCCTTCTAAGCACAGAACTCTCAAGGACATACTTGGCCTAATCAGAAATAGGGACTAAAGTGTAACAAATGGAGGGCAACTTCAGGAGGAAAATCACAGTATTTAATTCAGCCCATAAGGTGTAATTCAAGACAGCTGCTGCCTCCTTGTAACAATAGCAGTCTTCTCAGGACAACACATCTTTCTTTGTTTCCTAGCACTGATGGCTAATATACAAGAACAACATTTACTATAGTAACTAACTTCAGCTACAACAGAAGTGATAATGAAAATAAATAGGTAGTTAGACTCCAGTGTTTTTAAGCTTTTTAGGTTCTAAAAAAAAAAGAACAACAAAAACAAAACCCCAACAACAACACGTGGGATATAAGACTAGATCAAGCAGTCATTTCGCATTTTTTCCTCCACAAAGAAAACCACTGCAGAAAAAGATGGGATCTCTACTCACAGTTGAAATTGAGCCAACAATGAAAAACTGAAGAATCATGTTTGTTACAGAATTAGTTTGAGAAGAGTTCATTGCACTTTAATCTGTTCAGTTTAATTAGTGCTATTTACGGTAAGACTCCACTGTTTCTTTCCTACATCATTTTCAAACTTAAAAGTGCCAACTTGGTATTTTCTGGGCATATGCATCATCAAACACTCCTGTCCATGCTGCATATGTCACACAGGCCAAAGATGTGCACCCAGAAACATGGGAATGGGACAGATGTGGGGTTACTTGGGAAGACAAAGAGAAGGAAAGGATAGGAAGATACACTTAAGTGCCTACTACATGCCAGGCACTCTGTAAGATATTTTATGCATTATCCTAAAGCTGGCCAATCTCCTCTTCTCTCCCACCCAAGGTTTTCCATTTAGTAGGGGTAGTGTGACTACTAATGGCATCATGCTACAGGAATCACCGGGCCAATCCCAAGCATTCTCAAATTGTGGAGAGAAGATACACTATGTCCACAGAAATGGTACATTTGACTTTCCTACCCTGAAGAGGAATTTAAGGAAGTCTTATTTCCCAGAGACTGCTGCTTGCACTGATAAGGGAAGTGCCAAGAAGGTTTTATCCCCCTCTGCATTTGTTGAATCTCAAATATCTTCAGGTTATAATAATCTTTATACCAAAGTACTCTTAAGATGGCATACTCTGATCTACTTTAGCAATGAACCCAAAGCAGTCGACCCACAGACAATCTATAGCATGATGCATGCGCATGTATGTATGTGCATGCACACATATGTGTATGTAGACATGTATGTTTATGCATGGTACACGTGTGTGCACACACATGCACTCAAAACGTCTGGGTAATGCAGAGAGAATTGAGTGGTTTGCCTACAAAGCTCTTCCTTGCCCTCTTCTGGGTGTTAATTCCTCCCCGAAGCTGTAGCTGAAGGGTCACTTTCTTACGAAGAAGCCTGGCCTGACTTCTGTGACTGTCCCAGCACCAATTTAGGGCCATGTCACGTCTGCAGTGTTGCTTTTGCTTGTGCAGCTTGTTGTTTGCTGGGTTAGCACCTAACTCACTTCTACATTAACTCCATGAAAGCAGTGACCATGTCTTTTCCCTCATAGTTGTATATCCAGCATCTGGCACTGACCTTGAGACATAATATGTGGGCAATAAATATTTGTTGAGTGAACAAACACAGGCGTTTTAACAAGGGGGAGTAGGTAAGACACTGAAGTGTGGCAGAGTTAAGGCAGACTGGGGTTGTCACCAAGCTACTCTGAGCAGCCAGGGCTCAGCAGGAAGGGGCCAGGAAAGGACCTCTGAAGCAGGTAGTGCCATGTGCTCAGTCAAGTCCAACTCTTTGCGATCCCAGGGACTCTGCCAGGCTCCTCTGTTCATGGGATTTTTCAACAATAATACTGAAGTGGGTTGCCATTTTTCTTCTCCAGGGAATCTTCCTGACCCAGAGGTCAAACCCATGTCTCCTGTGTCTCCTGCTTTGCAGGGGATTCTTTGCTCACTGAACCATTGGGGAAGCCTGTGAAGCAGGCAGAAAGGCACTCAAAGAAAGACAAGGAATCCCAAAGATAAACTTTGGCTCAACATGAAATAATGTCTTAGGTCAGCTGGTATACAAAATGTCTTTTGAAAATAATAAAATAAATCTCCTTTTGATAGCAGAATTTGGGTATAAGAAAATGTATGTTCAAAAACATTCTGATTCTTTCTATAATACTAATTGTATAAATTATTAGTGACAAACATATGAAAGCTGACTCTTAAAAGATGATTTTTTAAAACTCTGAACTTTTGGAGAAAAAAGTCTATTAAAAAATTGCAGCTTTTAGAAGGAATCCTGGACAAAGATCTTTCTACAATAAGGAAAGACAGTGAAGTAACAAGCAACTCAGAATTTTGACCCAATTACCCAACATAAATGTTATTAGTAAACTGAAATATTTTAAGATTCTTGTATTCTTATACACTGAAAATTACAAACCATGCATACAATTGCATTGAAGTACTTGAATTAAATTTCAGTACTGAAGTTGTACAAGGAGCTGATAAGTTTAAGAAATAGGCTTGAAAATAGGCAAAACTATGTGTGAATCCTGACAATTTGGATGGGATTCTTAACCCCTGGAAGTCTCAGTTCCTTAATATAGACTTATACCATGAACATAATTATGGTACCTCACAAAGTCATAAAGATGAAAGGAGACAACATATAAAAAGAGTTTGACTGTGCTTAGCATATGAGGGTTAAATAAGTGCTAATCATTGTGAAGTAACTGAAACTACCCCTTTAAACATTTAAAAACCGTTCTTAAAAACTTATTTCTCCATCAGATTTGCTCTTCAATTTCACCCAGTTGGGTTTTTTCTCATCCATAAGAAGAATATTTAAATATATTCTTATTTTTCCTATTCAAAGTTAGCAAAAATGTGTTCCATGGGCACATAGGAGAGAATTTCTTTTTTCCTTCCCAGGTTTCTTCTTGTACTGGAGGAATTATTTCCTCTCTCCTTTTCTTCTCCTCTGCTTTCTGAACACACCTAGGCTGACTGCTTGGCTAGAGTTCACACTCACTGACTCCCTGTCACTCGTATGGAGAGCTGAACTCATTCATTATTGAAGAAGGGGAGAGTCATTTTTCAGTCAGTATTTTGAAAGGATACTAACTTGGCATTAATAAATTAAGAATCTATAAATATTACATTATACATACTTACTCTTCTGTTTTAGTATTTATAAAGTTCTTAATGCAACCATCCTGTAGATAATTTTTTTCCTAGAGTGCTATATTTTAGGAAAGGTTTATCATGTTCCTCTGTCTCTTCCCCCCCACCCTTTCTTTTAAGCTTAAAGTTAGGCATCTTCCAGATGCAAGCATGCTTCAACTTAACTGAAGCTTAAGAACCACTAGTGTCTTCAATTCATTTCCTGTCACCTAATCTGAACCTTGCAAGATTTAACTTAGGTCACAGGGAGCAACTTGAACTGTTTAACACTGGGTTTTTATATGATTATATAGCAAGCTAAAGACATTTTTAAAATACATCAAGACAGAATGATGATGGTAACTATATCTATATCTATATCTGTATATATATATATATATATATATATATGTATATGTATATATAGAGAGAGATTAGAAAAAGCAGAGTACATATTTGGTAGCACAGTTCCCTGTTTTGAAAGCAAGATTAATAATACTAACCTGGCTTAGCTAAACATCTTTTGAAAGGTGTATGTTTTTCACAGACGGATGAATCCCTTATTCTAAATTTTTATGTTTCCATTTCATTTTTTTCTTTGTGTGAAAACCAATTAAGGAGATAATGAATATGCAAATTAAAAAGCAGAGACATTACTTTGCCAACAAAGGTCCGACTAGTCAAGGCTATTGTTTTTCCAGTGGTCATGTATGGATGTGAGAGTTGGACTGTGAAGAAAGCTGAAAAATTGATGCTTCTGAACTGTGGTGTTGGAGAAGACTCTCGAGAGTCCCTTGGACTGCAAGGAGATCCAACCAGTCCATCCTAAAGGAGATCAGTCCTGGGTGTTCATTGGAAGGACTGATGCTGAAGCTGAAACTCCAGTACTTTGGCCACCTCATGCGAAGAGTTGACTCACTGAAAAAGACCCTGTTGCTGGGAGGGATTGGGGGCAGGAGGAGAAGGGGATGACAGAGGATGAGATGGCTGGATGGCATCACTGATTCGATGGACATGAGTTCGCGTAAACTCTGGGAGTTAGTTCGTGATGGACAGGGAGGCCTGGCATGCTGCGATTCATGGGGTCGCAAAGAGTCGGACATGACTGAGCGACTGAACTGAACTGAACTGACTGAATATGCAAATAAAAAAATTCAGTCCCACTATAGACCACTTTTAGGTGAATGACTCTACACAGTTTTGAAGAAGGCACCTAAGTAAGTATTTTAATCTAGACTTTCAGGAGTCCTGGAGAAATTTTAATGGCCAGGATCTGCACATGTTATTGCTGGTGCCAAATATATGTGTTGCCTCCTTAGATCCTGATCTGCATCCTTTCTTCTATGAAAATGGTGAACTTTAACCTGTCAGTCCCTCACTTTTTTTCCAGTAAGGTGAGAAGCAAGTCTGTCACTGACTAGCCACTTCAATGACCACATCTAAGACCCTGAACTGTTTCATCAAGTAACACAGACATGACATAAAGTATGATCAGAGAAAACAGTATGAAAAAAATCCAAATTGTATGCACTGACGTTGTGACTCACAATTTGAAAAAGCATGATTCATACTCTCAAGAGATATAAAACTGCACAAATGTGATCACCCCAAGCACAGGGAATTTTATCTTTTGGCACTTGATATACTTCAAGTGCCTAGAACAGTTTCTGGCAAAATAAATAGATTTTCAATAGATATGTCAAAAGAGTGAATGATCAACACTATATAAATGAAGAAAGGACATCACTCCTAGTAGATTCTTGCGTTGCTTGATTCATGATTACTCTAGCTCTCTCCTATGAGTACAACTGCTGTGCCTTTTTAAAAATTACATGAACTAGTATATCCTGGAATCTTGAGGAAAATCAACACAGAACCAGAAAATTTTAATAAGAGAAAGAAAATATAGTACTCATGGTCTTACAGAATGAGATATTAGGAACTGAAAATAAAAATTTAGAACACAGTGTCTGAGATGGGACCCTAAGGGCAAGTGTCAGTTAGGGAACAAAGAGGCAGGCATCCAAGACAAATGTTACCTAATTTGTAATATTGCTCATGGTCACCTGGATTCCCACACCACAAGCAAAGTGTGTTTAAACAAGTAGAAAAATAGAATGAGAAATTCTACCTATTCTTATTGGTAAAACAACTGAACAAGAACAGATGAAAAATGTGTTGATTGGAGAAGATTTGTTTTTATTTTAGACTAGAGTAATTTTTACTTTGTTTTAAAAAATTATCCTATTAATGAAGGGGACTTAAATTGTGAAAATCAAATGTGTGACTTATTTTCATTGGCTGTTATAGAAAAGACTTTTTAAAAAGATATATTTATAACAAGTATACATCAGAGCAGCATTACCTAAAAGTGGAGGTAAACTTGAGGACTGACCATAATCCAAACTGTCAACTAAAATGATAGTAAATATAAGTAATTACTAGACTATGGAACCAAAATAGTAAGTCAATTTGATTAGTCCACTTGAGGGCCAATATCATTAGCTCTTTCTCTCTTAACCTTAGATAGAACTCATGATCTCTAGCATGTCTGCAGATGCATGTTGCAACACTTCAGAACCAGAATAATTACACAGCCTTTCAGACACATGTACAAACAAGTAGTATTTTCCAGACCATGATGTTCCAGACAGGCAAATATTACAAAAAACAAAACAAAAATGAGCAATACATCATTGATGGGTATGACTCACAGGACATTAGCCAATGAACTTTCCAAAAGAAGTCTGATCAACACATGTCATGGGAAACAGGAGAATTTTCTCAGTAATTTTTCCAACTTCATATTTTCACACTTGAGAAAAACATATGGTTCTGTACTTAACAGACTTAGCAGTAGTGGGAGGCCTGTGAAAACTGCTTGCAGCCACGACTTGGAGTATACCTTCAGGGTTTCTCCCAGAACTCTCTTAAGGACTTCCTCTTTTTCTGATGCTAAAAACAGATGTTGTCCTATCTTATTCACTTGTATCATTATTCATTATGATCAGCATGAATATTATTAGAAGAACATTTCTATTTTTACCCAGAGAAATAAACCATAACAGTTCAGTTGTATAACTATTTTTTTTAAAAAAAGAAAGAAATATTCTGCTTTCTTGTTGCTATTACGTTTTGTTATACTAATTCCGAAATGGTGTACAAAAATCATTAGTGAAGTGAAGTGAAGTTGCTTAGTCGTGTCCGACTCTTTGTGACCCCATGGACTGTAGCCTACCAGCCTCCTCCCTCCAAGGGGATTCTCCAGGCGAGGGTACTGGAGTGGGTTAGGAATATACAAATTTCACCTGCTTTGGATCCCCTCACATTTTCAGATCTCCTTTCTTTCTTTGCCTATCCAACCATATTGCCTTCTGCTCCTGACATTGCCAGACTTCAGTATCACATGCAACCATCTGTACAGTGTACCTGTAATTCTGGCCACTCAGATCCTAAACACAGATCCTCAGACAAGAACCACAATAGCAATCAGACAAATAATGCAAAGGAAAAAAATAACAAAAACAAAGAGCACAGCGTGGAGATCAGGGCCAGAGGACATAGTGAAAAGAAGTGCAAACCTGGGCATGATCTAGGAGCCTAGCAGTTGGAACTGGGACACTGGGTTCATATTAACATCCCTAATGGGATTTCATGTCCCACTAGAGTTGATGCAAGGACAAATCACAGACTACAAAAGCCTATATTCTTTTCCGTGTTATCTCAAGCATCCCCCTAATCCCAGAAAAACAAATGGGACAGGACTGGTTAAAGCTTTTCTTATTGACTGCATTAAATTCTTTGTGAAGCTAATGAAGTTTAAATTTTAGGAACCTTTTCTTGTACAGACCTGGGAGGGCTCTAGCAACATGCTCACATACTGGTCAAATACTTTTGCAAATTTTGCAAAAGTGAGGTATTCTACTGCCTACACAACTAAAGTAAAAGTACCCCCACTAGAGCTTCTCATACTTTTTCTTATGGTAAAGTAACTGCTGGAATAACTGCAGGTAGATTCAACTAAGGGAAATCTGAGTTGGAAATATATCTAGTTTGGGTTTAATGGGAATGTTCATGTGGTCTATAGTCACTTCTGGGTACATGTAAGTTTTTGCCAGTCATCTCAATGTAGGAATGACTCCCAGGAGTCATTCCTAACTCATCCATGACATCAGTTGTATCATGGCCATAAGGTAAAGGGGCCAGAGAGTGTATCATGATGTGAACAGGTCCCAAAGAGGCCAGCACAGAAGTATACAAGTAGTGGAAGAAAAACTAGATTTGAAATGTATGGAAACAGAAGCTAGTCTGGGGGAAATTCTTCAGTCATTAGATGTGTATCATTACAAGTGGAGGATTTAATTCTAACCAATGTTAGACAAAATAGAAGTTCTCTTCTGTACAAATGAACTTGACAGTGTCACTTGTATAATTATAAATACACTATACACTGTTTTCCATTTTAGTGAGAATCAGGCAAAATAGAATTTATCATTATTCTGGTATTCATGGGGAACAAACCTGTA
This sequence comes from Muntiacus reevesi, assembly GCF_963930625.1. Taxonomy (NCBI): domain Eukaryota; kingdom Metazoa; phylum Chordata; class Mammalia; order Artiodactyla; family Cervidae; genus Muntiacus; species Muntiacus reevesi. The sequence continues at coordinate 42,609,995 of NC_089251.1, read as the reverse complement.
GCAGTATTACAAATTTCTGTGTAGTATTTAATGCATCTCAAAGTATTAGCATATAAATACACTGACAAAAGATTTTATTTTATTTATTTTTAAATTTTATTTTATTAGTTGGAGACTAATTACTTCACAATATTTCAGTGGGTTTTGTCATACATTGACATGAATTAGTCATAGAGTTACACGTATTCCCCATCCTGATCCCCCCTCCCACCTCCCTCTCCACCCGACTCCTCTGGGTCCTCCCAGTGCACCAGGCCCGAGCACTTGTCTCATGCATCCCACCTGGGCTAGTGATCTGTTTCACCATAGATAATATATACGCTGTTCTTTCGAAACATCCCACCCTCACCTTCTCCCACAGAGTTCAAAAGTCTGTTCTGTACATCTGTGTCTCTTTTTCTGTTTTGCATATAGAGTTATCATTACCATCTTTCTAAATTCTATATATATGTGTTAGTATGCTATAATGTTCTTTATCTTTCTGGCTTACTTCACTCTGTATAATGGGCTCCAGTTTCATCCATCTCATTAGAACTGATTCAAATGAATTCTTTTTAATGGCTGAATAATATTCCATGGTGTATATGTACCACAGCTTCCTTATCCATTCATCTGCTGATGGGCATCTAGGTTGCTTCCATGTCCTGGCTGTTATAAAGAGTGCTGCGATGAACATTGGGGTGCACGTGTCTCTTTCAGATCTGGTTTCCTCGCTGTGTATGCCCAGAAGAGGTATTGCTGGGTCATATGGCAGTTCTATTTCCAGTTTTTTAAGAAATCTCCACACTGTTTTCCATAGTGGCTGTACTAGTTTGCATTCCCACCAACAGTGTAAGAGGGTTCCCTTTTATCCACACCCTCTCCAGCATTTATTGCTTGTAGCCTTTTGGATAGCAGCCATCCTGACTGGCGTGTAATGGTACCTCGTTGTGGTTTTGATTTGCATTTCTCAATTAATGAGTGATGTTGAGCATCTTTTCATGTGCTTGTTAGCCATCTGTATGTCTTCTTTGGAGAAATGTCTGGTTAGTTCTTTGGCCCATTTTAAAAAATATGGAACGCTTCACGAATTTGCATGTCATCCTTGCGCAGGGGCCATGCTAATCTTCTCTGTATCGTTCCAACTTTAGTATATGCGCTGCCGAAGTGAGCACTGACAAAAGATTTAAATTCTTTGCTGATTTGATAGAAAATACTGAATCAATAAAGATATTATAAAACTCATGGGAAGAAATATTTGCAAGTGGTATGGCCGATAAGCAGTTAATATCTAACATATATAAACAGCTCATAGAACTCAACATCAAAAAAGCAAACAATCCAATTAAAAAATGAGCAGAAGAAACGAATAGACATTTTTCCAAACAGGAAATGCAGAAGGCCAACAGGCACATGAAAAGATGTTCAACAATGGTAATCATCAGGGAAATTCAAATCAAAACCTCTCACCTGTCAGAATGGCTAAGCATCAAAAAGAACACAAATAACAAATGCTGGGAAGGATTTGGAGAAAAGGGGATCCTCGTACACTATGGGTGGGAATGCAAATTGGTGCAGTCACTGTGGAAAGTAGTATGGAGGTTTATTTAAAAACTAAAAATAGAACTACCATATGACTCAGCAAAATTTCACTACTGGGTATATATTAAAAAAAAACAAAATCCTAAAAACAAAAAACACTAATTCAAAAAGGTATATGCACCTCAATGTTCATAGCAGCATTATTTACAATTGCCAAGATATGAAAGCAACCTATGTGTCCATCAACAGATGAATGGACAAAGATATGGGATATGTATATGATATATAGCATGTATATATCATATATATATATATGAATGAAATTTTGCCATTTGCAGCAATATGGATGAACTTGGAGGGATATTACACAAAATAAAATAAGTCAGTCAGACAAATACTGTGTGGTGTCACATGTGGAATTTAAAAAATATAACAACCTAGTGACTATAACAAAAAAGAAACAGAGTCACAGATATAGAGAATGAACTAGGGGCTACCAGTGGTGAGAAGGAAGAGGGAGGGATACCATAGGGGTAGAGGCTTAGGAGGTGCAAACTATTAGGTATAAAATAGGCTACAAGGATATGTAATAAACACAGGGAATATAGCCAGTAATTTACAATAACTAAACTATAAATGGAGTATATAACCTTTAAAATTGTGAATTATGAATAACTATATTGTACACCAGTAACTTATATAATATTGTACATCAGCTATACTTCAATTTTAAAAAACCTTGTAAGATAACACTACAATGAGGACATCATTGACAATTCAGAGTGTTAAGATTAGCCCCTGTATAAGAATTGAAATTCTTCAAATTTTATTGCTTACATATGAAGAAAACTTAATAGAGGTTTTTCCTAAATCTTAAAAATGTGTTTTTTTTTTTTTTTTTTGCCAAGCCAGGCAGCCAGGCACCAGGGATTGAACCTATGCCCCCTGCATTGGGAGTGTGGAATCTTAACCACTGGTCCATCAGGGAAGTCCTTTTTAAAACATTTCCAAATGTTAAAAACTTACATGACATTACTAATAATGAGTAGTGAGACTGAAAGAAATTTTTATAAACTTTTAATTAAAAAAAATTATACTAATCACCCATGCTAGAGGTCTCCATTATTTCTATACAAAAATTTGTTTGTATAGACATAATTATTCTATAGAATAATTAAGCTTTTATAATTAAGAATAAGCTTTTAAAAACTTAAATTTGTCATGATATCTTTATTCATTTTCATGGGTTTCTCTGGTGGCTCAGTGGTAAAGAATCTGCCTGTAATGCAGGAGACTCAGGAGACGTGTGTTCAATTTCTGTGTCAGTAAGATCTCCTGGAGAAGGAAATGGCAACCCACTCCAGTATTCTTGCCAGGAAAATCCAATGAACAGAGGAGCCTGGTGGGTTACAGTCCATAGAGTTATAAAGAGTCAGACACAACTGAGCACAAACATTCATTTTCATACCTGCTTTTGTTTTGTAATTTAATATGATTTTTTAAAACAAGGACTCCAAATTATACAAGTTTCGGGTCACACAAAACATGGATCTGCCTCTGCCAGTGCCTGACTCAGAACCTGGCATATTAGGTGTTGTCAGAAGAATACACAAGAAGGGCTATTGGCCCAAGAATGGTGACATTCAGCTTAGTGAAGGAGAGGTGAGCATATGTTGAAATTCTTTAGAGTATCCAGGCTCCAGGCTTGGGCACTTTGGGATATGATGGTACTACACCTGCCAGTAGAAAATCTGGACCCAGTTAGCAGGAAGCCAAGACGGCACAGGCAGAGAAAATGAGGCTGGAACCTGACATATTGTTTCACAGTCAAGAAAGAATATTTTTCTTTGTGTGTTCATTCTTTTTTTTTTTTTTTTTTTGAGCAGCTTGAATCTTTATTTATTTATTTTTTAACACCCAAACCATTTTTATTGGGGTATAGTCAATTAACAATGTTATGACAGTTTCAGGTGAACAGTGAAGGGATTCAGACATACATATACATGTATCCATTCTCCCCCAAGCCCCACTCTCATCCAGGCTGGCACCTAACATTGAGCAGAGTTCCATGTACTATACAATAGATCTTTGTTCTTTATCCACTTTAAATATAGCAGGGTGTATATGACCTTCCCAAAGTCCCTAACTATCCCTTCCCCCCAGCAACCATAAGTTTGTTTTCTAAGTCTGTGAGTCTCTTTCTGTTTTGTAAGTTAATTTGTATCATTTATTTTTAGATTCAACATATAAGGGATGTTATATGATATTTCTCCTGTCTGACTTACTTCACTCAGTATGACACTCTAGGTCCATCCATGTTGCTGCAAATGGCATTATTTCATTCTTTTTAAAGTCTGAGTAATATTCCATCACATATATGTAGTATATCTTATATATCCATCCCTCTGTCGATGGACATTTAGTTTGCGTCCATGTTTTGGCTATTACAAGTAGTGCTACAATGAACACTGGATGCATGTATCTTTTCAGGCCATGTTTTTCTCTGGATATATGCCCAGGAGTGTGTGTGTTCATTCTTGAAGGATGCTGAAATTAATTTAAAAAAAGCCTTCCTCTCCCCAAAGAGTATGCAAACTAATTGTCAAATGTTTGGAAGTTTTTTCTTTTGAGTTATGTTTCTAATTTGAAGAAAATGGGTACTTTTCCTTCCCTTTAAGCTGAATAATGTAGAACATATGTGACTAGGATTACATCAAGTCCCGAGATATTAATGTTCAGAAGCAACTGAAGTCTCTCACATAGAGTTCCAAATTAAAATACCTTACTTCAATAAAATGCATATTGTGTCCTGATAATGCTATTCTATTCACATTCTTACTTGACAATATTCCCACTCTAAAACAATTTTTAACCTCAAAATTTCTAGATTGCTTAATTTTCATCAAGTGCTAAAAGTCCAGGAAACTCTACTAACTAAAGGCAAGGTAAATTCTAGATACACAATTTGAGTTAACTGTTTCCTGATGGAGTTGCCTCTGAGGTCTCAGCTCCTAGAATTAGACCCACCCACCAGTTAAGGCATGGGCTTTCCTGGTGGCTCAGCAGTAAAAAAATCTGCCTGTGAATGCAGGAGATGCAGGTTCAATCCCTGGGTCTGGAAGATTCCCTGAAGAAGGAAATGGCAACCCACCCCAGTATTCTTGCCTAGGAAACCCAATGGACAGAGGAGCCTGGTGGGCTATAGTTCATGGGGTTGCAAAAGAGTTGACATGACTGAGGGACCAAACAACAACAACCAGATGGGAAAGCTTTGGAGCAGACAGTCCTCTTTGAAGGTGCTGGGTTAAAGTATAGAGTAGCATGATATCTACAGGCCCCAGAAATAGGTAGATTCAAACAATTGATATCATTTGGGTTCTGTCACTCAGAGTAGGGTACCCTACAAGAGAGGAAACAGGGAACTCAGAGAAAAGCAGTGTGGAAGTCCTAGTAGGCAGAGAATCAGTATCAGGGATGCCCATCAGTAAGTAACTTTAGCTACCTGGCTGGCATTTAGGAATAGAGTCCAGTCTCTGAGAAAAAAGGTTGATAGTAGAGATGGATAATAACAAAATAGGACTCTGGTTGTTGAAGATACTAAGTCAGATACCAGCCACAAGGAAGCAAGGCAGAAACTCAAATAAACTGAAGCATAAGCAGGTCTTAGAAAATGAGAGGCTTGTAATAAGAACTTGAGCATAGAACTTGAGAGCTAGAATAGCAACAAATGTTGACACTGAATCCACCTAATTTCAGTTCCTTTGCTAAGTTTATGATTAGCCTCTCTGTCAAAAACTTCATTCCCTTTCATGTCCTGCCCCATTCCCTTCTGGATTGAGAAGTATCAAAGAAAACAGGTAATCAAAACTAAGCAAAAACTTGTGAGGCCTTCTCAGGTACAGAAGTCCCTCTGTGTCCCCCATTCTTTGTCTGCAGGAAAAAAACTTCAGTTCCCCAAGATCCAAAGAGCAAACACACAAGTTAACAATTACAGAAGTGAGGGAATGCAGAAACAAAGGAAAAGCAGTCCATCAAGAAAAGCATTGATAGGGTTGCTGTGTACCCGCATCACTCCATGGGCAGTGGGAGATGCTGTAGGAATTGTACTCGCAAACAAGAAAGAAGAGATTTGTCAGTCAAGACTGACAGAAAAATTAATCTTACTAAGCTCAGATTCTTGTACAGATTGTAAATATCTGCAAATGAATGTTTGCAAGCTCCTGTGATTGGAGGTGTGCTCCAGGACTGGTTGCTGATCCTGGAAGGCTCACCTCCCTCCTCCCACACCCCTCACCCCACTGTTTCTGTAGGCTTTGATTGCCATGGGCAAGGCCTTCAGATCAGTGCTTTTGAAGGACTGAGGGCTGTTGTTGCACAGAGATGAGGTCCTGAGCCTTTGAAGTGGGAGCACTGACTCCAAGACCCTAGACTACCAGAAAACTAACCGTAGGGAGTACCAAACAGTGAGAAATGACACAAAGGAAACCACTTGAATACAAGACCCAGCATCACTCAACTACCAGTAGCACCCTGTGCAGTATGCCTCATCTAAACAACTAACAAAAAAATACAAACCAAATCATCAGCAGACAGGGTTACCACCTCACTCAGCCTTGCCCATCAGAGGAAAAACAAACAAACAAACAAACAAAAAAACTCAGCACAAATCTCACCCTATACGAAGTTTACACAAATCACTGGACCAACATTAGGAGGGCAGAAACCAAAAGGAAGAAAAAAATTCAACCTTGAATCCTGGAAAAAGGAAACCTCAAACACAATAAGCTTAAAAAAAATAATGTAAAGGCAGATAAATACTATACAAATTAAGGAACAAAACAGAAACACAGAAGTCCAAATAAATGAAGAGGATATAGGCAAACTCCCTGAAAGAGAATTCAGAGAAATGATAGTAAAGATGATCAAGGTTTTGATCATCAAGATGAAAACAAAATGGAGAAAATGCAAGAATCAATTAACAAATATCTAGAAGAATTAAAGAATAAACATACAGAGACAACACAATTACTGAAATTAAAAACACTCTAAAAGGAAGGATTCAATAGCGGAATATCTGAAGCAGAAGAGTGAACCAGTGAGCTGAAAGATAAAATGATGGAAATAACTTCTGAAGAGCAGAATAAAGTAAAAAGAATAAAAAGAACTGAGGATAGTCTCAGAGACCTCTGGGACAATATCAAACACAGCAACATTTGAATTATAGGGGTCCCAGAAGAAGAAGAAGAGAAAAAGAAAGGGTATGAAAAAAGTTTTGAAGAGATTATAGCTGAAAATTTCCCCAACATGGAAAAGGAAATAGTCAATCAAGTCCAAGAGGCGCAAAGAGTTCCATACAGGATAAACTCAAGGAGAAACATGTCAAGACAAATACTAATCAAACTAACAAAGACTAAACACAAAGAAAAAATATTAAAAGAAGCAAGGGAGAAGCAACAAGTAACATACGAGGGAAACCCCATACGCTTAACAGCTGATCTTTCAGAAGAAATTGCAGGCCAGAGGGGAATGGCAGGATATATTTAAAGTACTGAAAGGGGAAAATCTACAACCAAGATTACTGTACCCCACAAGGATCTCATTCAAAATTGATGTAGAAATAAAAAGCTTTTCAGACAAGCAAAAGTTAAGAGAATTCAGTATCACCAAACCAGCTTTACAACAAATAATAAACAGACTTATATAGTCAAGAAATACAAGAGGAGAAAAAAGATCTACAAGATCAACCCCAAACAATTAAGAAAATGGCAATAGGAACATATATATCAATAATTACTTTAAATGTAAGTGGATTAAATGCTCCAACCAAAAGACACAGACTGGTTGAATGGATACAAAAACAATACCCATGACATATGCTGTCTACAAGAACCCACTTCAGACCTACAGACAAATATAGACTGAAAGTGAGAGGATGGAAAAATATATTCCATGCAAATGGGAAGCAAAAGAAAACTGGAGTAGCAATCCTCACATCAGACAAAATAGACCTTAAAATAAAGAAGATTACAAGAACAACATATGTAACAATCTGCAAAATACTGTAGGCATCTGTGAATTCTGTCGTAGGTACTGTAAACTTTCTTTTAATCAATGGATTATTTTGTGACTGTATTTATACATTGTTAAAATTTTTTTGAAGATGTTTCATTTAATTGAATGAATGTCTTTATTGGAGTGAGAGCTTTGAAGGTACATAACTTTATATTTGTATAAAACTCTACTGTTTACAAAGCAAAAAAAAAAGATTACAAGAGATGAGGAAGGACACTACATAATGATCAAGGGATCAATCCAAGAGGAAGACATAGCAATTGTAAATATCTATGCACCCAACATAGGAGCACCTCAATACATAAGACAAACACTAACAGACATAAAAGGAGAAACTGACAGTAACACAATAATAGTAGGAGACTTTAATGCCCCACTTCCACTAATGAACAGATCAGCAAAACAAAAAATTAACAAAGAAACACAAGTCTTAAATGAAACATTAGATGAGATGGATCTCATTGATATCTTCAGGACATTCCATCCAAATGAAGAAGAATACACCTTCTTCTCAAGTGCATGTGGAACATTCTTCAGGATAGACCACACCTTGGGTCACAAATCAAACCTCAGTAAATTCAAGAAAATTGAAATTGTATCAACAATCTTATCTGACCACAATGTTATGAGACTAGATATCAGGTGCAAGAAAAAAACTGCAAGAAACACAAACACATTGGAGATTAAACAATATGTTTCTAAATAACCAACAGGTTACTGAAGAAATCAAAAGGGAAATTAAAAAAAATTCTAGAAACAAATTATAATGAAAACACGACCACTCAAAACCTATGGAACGCAGCAAAAGCAGTTCTAAGAGCAAAGTTTATAGCAATACCATGCTCAAGAAACAAGAAAAACATTGAATAGACAACCTAACTTTACACCCAAAACAACTGGAAAAAGAAGAACCAAAAAAACCCAAAATTAGTAGAAGGAAAAAAAACATAAAGATCTAAGCAGAAATAAATGAAAAAGATGATAGTAAAGATAGTAAAGAAACAATCATAAAGATTAATAGTAAAAATTAATACAACTAAAAGCTGGTTCTTTGAGAAGACAAACAAAATTGATAAATTTTTAGCCATACTCATCAAGAACAAAAGAGAAGAATCAAATCAACAAAATTAGAAATGAAAAAGGAGAGGTTAAACAGACAATGCAGAAATAAAAAGAATTATGAGACTATTATGAACAACTACCTGGCAATAAAATAGATAACCTGGAAGAAATGGACAAATTCTTAGATAAGTTCAATCTTCCAAGACTGAACCAGAAAGAAATAGAAATTATGAAACCCAATTACAAGCACTGAAATTGAAGCTGTGATTAAAAATCTCCCATAAAACAAAAGTTCAGGACCAGATGGCTTCACAGAGGAATTCAGTAAAACATTTAGAGAAGAGATAATGCCTATCCTTCTAAAACTCTTTCAGAGAATTGCAGAGGAAGAAACACTTCCAAACTCATTCTATGAGGCCACCATCACCCTGATATCAAAACCAGACAAAGACAACACACAAAAAAGAAAATTACAGGCCAAGATCACTGGTGAACATAGATGAAAAATCCTCAACAAAATTTTAGCAAACAGAATTCAGCAACACATCAAAAAGCTCATATACCATGATCAACTTGCGTTTATTCCAGGAAAGCAAAGATTCTTCAATATATACAAATCAATCAATGTGATTCACCATATTAACAAATTGAAAGACAAATACCATATGATCATCTCAAGAGATGCAGAAAAAGCCTTTGACAAAATTCAGCACCCATTTATGATTAAAACTCTTCAAAAAAATGGACATAGAAGGAACCTACCTCAACACAGTAAGGGTCATATATGGCAAGCCTACAGCAAACATGATTCTCAGTGGTGAGAAACTGAAAACATTCCCCCTAAGATAAGGAACAAGAAAAGGGTGTCCACTTTCACCACTATTATTCAACATAGTTCTGGAATTCCTAGCTACAGCAATCAAAGAAGAAGAAATAAAAGGAATCCAGATTGGAAAAGAAGAAGTAAAGTTCTCACTGTTTGCAGATGCCATAATATTGTACATAGAAAACCCTAAAGGTAGTACCAGAAAATTACTAGAATTAATCAGTGAATTTAGCAAAGTTTCAGGATACAAAATCAATACACAGAAATCACTTGCATTTCTATAAACTAACAATGAAAAATCATAAAGAGCAATAAGGAATCAATCCCATTCACTATTGCTACAAAAAGAATTAAGTATCTAGCAATCAGCTTACCTAAGGAGACAAAAGAACTGTACACAGAAAATTATAGGACACTGATGAAAGAAATCAAAGATGAAATAAACAGATGGAGAGCTATTCCATGTTAATGGGTAGGAAGAATCAATAAGGTGAAAATGACTACTACCAAATGCAATCTACAGATTCAGTGCAATCCCTATCAAATTACCAGTGGCATTTTTCACAGAACTAGAACAAAAAATTTCACAATTCATATGGAAATACAAAAGACCCTGAATAGCCAAAGCAGTCTTGAGAAAGAAGAAAGCAGCTGGAGGAATCAACCTTCCTGACTTCAGATTTTACTACAAAGCTACAGTTATCAAGACAGTATGGCACTGGCACAAAAACAGAAATATAGACTAATGGAACAAGATAGAAAGCCCAGAAAAAAATTCATGCACCTATGGGTAACTTATTTTTGACTAATGAGGCAAGGATATACAATGAGGCAAAGACAGTTTCTTCAGTAAGTGGTGCTGGGAAAACTGGACAGCTACATGTAAAAGAATGAAATTAGAACACTTCCTAACACCACACACAAAGATAAACTCAAAATGGATTACAGACCTAAATGTAAGACCAGAAACTATAAAACTCTTAGAGGAAAACATAGGCAGAACACTTGATGACATAAATCAAAGCAAGGCCCTCTATAACTCACCTCCTAGGGTAATGGAAATAAAAACAGATGTAAACAAGTGGGACCTGATTAAAAGCTTTTGCACAGCAAAGGAAACTATAAGTAAGGTGAAAAGACAACCCTCAGAATGGGAGAAAATAATAGCAAATGAAATAAGTGACAAGTACTAATTTCCAAAATATACAACCAGCTCATACAACTGAATGCCAGAAGAACAAATAACCCAATCAAAAAGTGGGAAAAAGACCTAAACAGACATTTCTTCAAAGAAGACATACAGATGGTTAACAAACACATGAAAAGATGCTCAACATCTCTCATTATTAGAGAAATGCAAATCAAAACCACAATGAGATATCACCTCACACTGGTCAGAATCAGTCAGTTCAGTTCAGTCTCTCAGTCATGTCCAACTCATTGCAACCTCCCTGTCCATCACCAACACCAGGAGTTTACCCAAACTCATGTCCATTGAATTGGTGATGCCATCCAACCATCTCGTCCTCTGTCATCCCCTTCTCCTCCTGCCCCCAATCTTTCCCAGCATCAGGGTCTGTTCAAATGAGTCAGCTCTTCGCATCAGATGGCCAAAGTATTGGAGTTTCAGCTTCAACATCAGTCCTTCCAATGAACACCCAGGACTGATCTCCTTTAGGGTGGACTGGTTGGATCTCCTTGCAGTCCAAGGGACTCTCAAGAGTCTTCTCCAACACCACAGTTCAAAAGCATCAATTCTTTGGCACTCAGCTTTCTTTTTAGGCCAACTCTCACATCCATACATGACTACTGGAAAAACCATAGCCTTGGCTAGATGGACCTTTGTTGGCAAAGTAATGTCTCTGCTTTTTAATATGCTGTTTAAGTTGGTCATAACTTTCCTTCCAAGGAGTCAGCGTTTTTTAATTTCATGGCTGCAATCACCATCTGCAGTGATTCTGGAGCCCAAAAAATAAAGTCAGCCACTGTTTCCACTGTTTCCCCATCTATTTGCCATGAACTATCATCAAAAAGTCTACAAACAATAAACGCTGGAGAAGGTGTGGAGAAAAGAGAACACTCTTGCGTTGTTGGTGGGAATGTAAATTAATATAGCCACTATGGAAGGCAGTATGGAGATTCCTTAAAAAACTAAAAATAAAACCACCATATGACCCAGCAATCCCATTCCTAGGCATATACCCTGAGGAATCCAAAATTGAAAAAGACACATCTATCCCATTGTTCATTGAAGCACTATTTACAATAGCTAGAACATGGAAGCAATCTAGATGTCCATTAACAGATAAATGGATAAAGAAGTAGTGGGGTACATATACACAATGGAATATTACTCAGCCATAAAAACAAATGCGGTTGAGTCAGTTCTGATGAGGTGGATGACCTTAAAGCCTATTATACAGAGTGAAGTGAGTCAGAAAGAGAAAGATAAATATTGTATTCTAATGCACATATATGGAATCTAGAAAAATGGTACTGATGAATTTATTTACAGGGCAGCAATGGACAAACAGACATACAGGAAAAACTTATGGACATGGGGAGAGGGGAGGAGAGGGTGAGGTGTATGGAAAGAGTAACATGGGAACTTACATCACCATATTTAAAATAGATGACCAATGAGAATTTGTTGTATGGCTCAGGAAACTCAAACCGGGACTCTGGATCAACCGGGAGGCGTGGGATGGGGAGAGAGATGGGAGGGAGGTTCAAAAGGGAGGGGATAGATGTATACATATGGCTGAATCATGCTGAATTTTGACAGAAAACAAAAAAAATCTGTAAAGCAATTATCCTTCAATTAAAAATGAATTAAAAAGAAAAAAAAAAGAAAAGCATTGATAGCTTAAACAATGCAACAGTTCCTTCTCAAGGGATAGACCTAACAATCTGACCCATATCTTTGAGTTGTTCTGCAGAAATTAAGACTCCCACCCAGGTGGAGGATGATGACTACATGCTAACCACAGAACAAAGACCCTAGACTGAATGTAATGAGAAAGTTGATGACTAAGATTCCCAAAATATCATCCTGTTAACTTATTAACTACTGATCAGAAGAAAGTTCATGAGCTGACCACATTCCCTTCAACACCCACCCTAATACTGCCTTTTAAGACTCCTTCCTTGAGAGTTCAGGTCTCTAGAACATGAGCTGCCTATTCTCCTTGTCTTGTGCCTTGCAAGAAATGCTGTACTTTCCTTCATAATACCCTGTGTCAGTGACTGGCTTTGTTGGGCATGGAATGATGGGACCCCAGTTTGGTTTGGTAACAAGATGGCTTTTTGCTGAATCTCATAGCATTGCATTAGAGCCTCTTAAATCTCTTCTGTTCAAGGTCTGGACAGCACAAAAGGATAAGCTAAGTTCACAGTTAGGACCAAGTAGAGAAGAAGAGTACTATATATACTTGGCATCAGGTCAGACCTGACTGATGATAAAGTAAAGGAAGGGCCTACCTATGTACTAACTGTGGAAAATTCTTCAACAAATGGGAATACCAGAACACCTTACCTGCCTCCTGAGAAATCTGTATGCAGGTCAAGAAGCAACAGTTAGAACCAGAAATGGAACAACGGACTGGTTTCAAATTGGGAAAGGAGCACGTCAAGGCTGTATATTGTCACCCTACTTATTTAACTTACATGCAGAGTACATCATGCAAAATGCCATGCCGGGTGAAGCACAGGCTAGAATCAAGATTGCCAGGAGAAATATCAATAACCTCAGATACTCAGATGACACCACCCTTAATGCAGAAAGCAAAGAGGAACTAAAGAGCCTCTTGATGAAAGTGAGAGAGGAGAGTGAAAAAGCTGGCTTGAAACACAACATTCAAAAAACTAAGATCATGGCATCCGGTCCCCGCTCTCTCTCTTTGGTTGCTAGGTTGTGTCCAACTTTTGTGACCCCATGGACTGTAGTCCGGCAGGTTCCTCTGTCCATGGGATTCTCCAGGCAAGAATACCAGAGTGGGTTGTTATTTCCTTCTCCATCTCTTCATGACACATAGATAGGGAAACAATGGAAACAGTGATAGACTTTATTTTCTTGGGCTCCAAAATCACTGTGGATGGTGACTGCAGCCATGAAATTAAAAGATGCTTGCTCCTTGGAAGAAAAGCTATGACCAATCTAGACAGCATGTTAGAAAGCAGAGACTTTACCTTGTCAACAAAGGTCTGTATAGTCAAAGCTATGGTTTTTCCAGAGTCATGTATGGCTATGAGAGTTGGACCATAAAGAAAGCTAGGCGCTGAAGAACTTATGCTTTTGAAGTGTGGTGTTGGAGAAGACTCTTGAGAGCCCCTTGGACTGCAAGGAGATCAAACTAGTCAATCCTAAAGGAAATCAGTCCTGAATATTCATTGGAAGGACTGATGCTGAAGCTGAAAATCCAGGACTTTGGCTATCTGATACTAAGGACTGACTCATTGGAAAAGACCCTGATGCTAGGAAAGATTGAAAGCAGGAGGAGAAGGGGATTATAGTGGATGAGATGGCTGGATGGCATCACCTACTCGATGGACATGAGTTTGAGCAAGCTCCAGGAGTTGGTGATGGACAGGGAAACCTGGCATGCTGCAGTCCCTTGGGACACAGAGTCGGACACGACTGAGCAACTGAACTGAACTGAGCTATGTACTGGCCTTTTGAAATAGACCTTGAAAAGAGAACATAATACCTAAAACTTAACAACAAAAGGAAAATAACTTGAACTGTTAGGATACTTCTAAGAAAAAGAAGATCTCTTAGTAAGGGAAAGTATTTAGTGGGATTAAGAAATAATCAAGGGCTTCCCAGGTGGCACAATGGTAAAGAATCCACCTGCAATTCAGGAGATACAAGGGATGTGGTTTCGATCCCTGGGTTGAGAAGATCCCCTGGAGTAGGAAATGGCAACCCACTCCAGTGTTCTTGTCTGAAAAATCCCATGGTCAGAGTAGCCTGGCAGGCTACAGTCCAAAGGGTTGCAAAGAGTCAGACACGACTGAGTACATTCCAAAACAATCCAATGATCATATTTTAAAAATATACTCTCTTTAGCTTTCCTTTACACATAATAATGCATGAAAGAGTCAATAAAGACTATAATTAAGGACTCTTTCTAAGTATAGGATGGATCAGGGATTAGTTTTCTCTTCTTAAACACTAATTTATCAAATGTTTGACAGAAATTCTCATCTAGGAAGTAGCTTGGCACATTTTTTTCTCTTGACTCATTGTCTGACTCACCAGTGAGATAACTGTGATGATCCTGGACATCTCTGGGGTCCACCATTTACCTCCTCTCCCCATATCATTGCTCAATTTCTGGGTTTAGAGTAGAAAATACACTTTATATTTAAAGTGGGATGTAAGAACTAGCCTTGTTGTCATAGACTTGATATGTGGTGATCCCTGGGTGGCCATATGTTAGTTCCTAACCCTATCAACTTGGATACATTTCAACTTCTGGTCGTCAAATTTCTGCCACCTAGTATTCCAATTCTTTGCTGGGATGGAGCTTTAGGCACTAAGACCCATTCCACTTGGCTGGACAGCTGACCTATCTCTGGATCTGGATTCCTGAAAGTATGAATCCTATTTCCTATACTTTCATCTTCTGAGTAAAATTTTTTTCTGAAAATGATGATAACTCTAAGCCATGTAAATGATGCG
This sequence comes from Muntiacus reevesi, assembly GCF_963930625.1. Lineage (NCBI taxonomy): Eukaryota > Metazoa > Chordata > Mammalia > Artiodactyla > Cervidae > Muntiacus > Muntiacus reevesi. The sequence goes on along the minus strand of NC_089251.1, from coordinate 42,594,831 downwards.
TGTTTATCTTGGAACACTGCTTATTGTGTGAATATCTGCCTGGAATTACAGTGAGACTGGCACCCTCTCATCCTTAGGGATTAGGGAGGGTCTCCATAATGTCTTACATAGAGAAAAAAAAGCAGAGATCTGGAACCTGACAGACTTGAGGTTCATCCCAGCTCTGTTACTTAATTTTAGATAAATTACTGAACTTCTCTAAGCCCATTTTCTCATCCATTAAAACGAGGAGTGATTCCTATTCACATGACAACTGTGAAAATTAAATGAGATTAAAAATGTAAAGCCTCTAATATAGTGCTTGCATGTAAAAGTTTGTAACAAATGATAGCTATTTTAATTACTAGCAAATATAAGAAAAGGTGAATTCATTCAGCCCCAAAAATGCTTATTAAGAGCCTATTAACTGCCAAATACTTTACTGAGCTCTGGAAGGAGGTAAAAAGGCAAAGGTTACATGGTCCTTTGATAGAGAAAAAGAATTAAGCCAATAGACATCTTCAACAAAATTTGTAGACAGTGTAATGGCAGACGTCAGTCCAGAGTGACATGTATATTCCTTAGAGGAGCATCTGAACTGGAAGTGATAATCCTGGATGAGCATCCTAAATAAGAGAGATAATTAGTAAGAAAGGGGGATGAAAGGTGCTCCTGGCAGAAGCATGGAAGAATTTGGTGATTGGGAAATTGCAAATACTTTGTCCATGTGGTTGGAAGATGGACTGGGAGTAGGGAAGTAAGTCAGCAAGGGAAATAGAAAGGTAAGTAGGGGTCTCTCCTGATAGCTCTATGGAGGAGCTAAGGAGTTTGAGATCCAACCGGAGGGCTGTAAGTGGCTGCTGATGAGTTTAAAGCAGAGGAGCAACATGATCAGATTTATGTTTTAGCAAAACCACTCCAAAGTGCTTCCATTGTGCTGGATTTGAATAGCATTGAAAACAAAGGCAGAACCACCACAGTAGAAGTCCATGTGCTACTCATGAAGTATGCTCCCCTCTTTTCAATTCTATAATGTGATGTCATGCCAAAATAATTTCAAAGGTACTAGGATAATGAAATAAAAAACATTTATTTATTATTTTATTGTGAGCTTCTTGACTTTTTAAAAAACAAAATCATATACATCTTCAATGATTAAAATGAATTCTAAAATCCCGACACATGCTTCCATATACTATGGTCTTAATACTGTGCATGTACCCCTAGTAGCCACAGGTCTGACTGAAGGTGACTTAATAAATAAAAATTTTATTTAATGTGAAATGCTTAGTCATCCAGAGATTAGTGTAGAGCTGTATCTACAATGAACTCTATGTTTTTGACAATTGGTAAATTTTAAAATCTTAAAATTCTCAGTTTTGTAAAATGCTCAGTACTTTCTCACATATATGTCACACTATTATTTTTAGGATGCTGACAAGAAAGTTAATTTTTGAGAAATGACTATAAAAGAATTTAAGGAACTGAATTATAAGTAAGGTGTCTCTTGTATCATACACACATACAATGAACAAATAGGTTAAAATATCAGATATTGGTTATATCTATTTCTTATGTGGTCAAACTAGTCAGACAGATCATACAGGAAAGGCATTTTCCAGCCAACACCCAGCTCTGAGTTGACCTATTTCAGGCTTATATTTTGCCATTTACCTTTTATCCCTAATGCTCGCTTCCACTTGTGTAGTAGACACTAACGCAAGCTCTTCAACATCTATCCCAGCTCTTGACACTGTGCATCAGCCATTTGGTTTAAGGAACTGACCTACGCAAGGGAGGCAAGTCCTGATCAGTCTGCCTCAATCAATACAACCAGATCTTTCTTGCCTATAACTGGTCTAGGACCTAATGCTTAAACCAGTCAGCACATGGAATTCCTTTAGAAACAGGAATAGGAACACAATTGTTTCTAGAACAATAAGACATGTCAAAAAAATTGTTTGGAGACTTCTGGGAAAAGTTCCCTCATTTATGAATAATTCACTAGAAGATGGCTTTAAAAAACAAATAAACATGTAGCTTCAATCATTACTACCACCCTATAACTATGAGGAAACCACTTTAGGATATAACTGATAATATCCTGGGTCCTTGATGACATTGTTGAACTGAGTTTTAACCAAACCTCAAGCCCAGTCTACCTCTGCACTTTCAGTTATCTAACCAACGAATTTCCCTACTGTTTATGCCACCACTTTCAGTTGGGTTTCTGTTATTTGGAGCTGAAAGTATTCTAAATGTAGCAATTTTCTACCACTTTTGCCTACCACCTTTGTTTCTAACATGATGAACCCATTGGCTGTATTTCTTAGCCTTAACCCTCATCACTCGTCTATCTAGACATTTACAGTAAACATTTTTGTTGTCTATCCAATACCTAGACCTACCTTCTTCCACTGGGTGATATCATGCAAGGATAGGTTGTATGAACCTGGTGTAGCCACAAAAGAAGCTAGCCTGAGAACAAAGTTGATATGCTTAAAATGACAAAATAGAAGAATGGAAAAAACACAGAAGAAATAGATTAATGTCATTTAATTGATGGAACACTATTTTCAGCCTTCTCTTATTTGAATAACAAATATTCTCATTGTTTAAGATAATTTGAGCTGGAGTATTCTATTGTTTGAATTTGAAAATGACTAAAGTATTGTAGCAATTTCTAGTATTAGAGAAAATGGTAGCAAGAATAAGAATGCTAGTATATGTTGACTACTTCTTATGGTTTTCACTAAAAATATACAACAAAGGGGGAAGCTTAGACTGAAAGGAGAGAAGGAAGTGGGAGGCAGTAATAGGAGATAAACTTAGTTCCCAAAGTTTCTCCTATGGCTCTCCTGCTAAATAATCTACATCAGACAAAAGCACTTAGTTTTATGTCAAATATGGGGTTACAGAAGGGGCTTCTCTATCTACATTCATTGTTTTCAATTATACTGGTGACATAGGCCATCAAAGTGTGAACCAGGGGGAATGGGTAAATCTCAAAGAGATGACTATGGTTAGAAGACTGAAGTGCTCAGACCCAGGGACTGTGTCTAATTGGGTTTTCTGATCCTTTTTACTGATCTGCGGAATCAGCCAAAAGAAATCAGGATCTACTAATTTCACCAAGTCTCTTAGGGAAATTATAAGCCTGGTCAATTCACAGCAATGAACTATTCTACGACAGTTCAACTCCTAAGGCACACTTCCAGTAACTCAAACTCACACTAACAAAACATGCTTAATCCAATACTTGTGTCAAATGTTGCTATATCTGACTCTTTGTAGTGTCTGACTCTTTGCAACCCCATGGACTGTTGCTCATCAGGCTCCTCTGCCCATAGGATTTCTCAGGCTGGAATACTGGAGTGGGCCCTTTAATAGAAGGCAATAGGTTATCCCAAAAACCAGAATCAGAGACTACCATTCTGACTGACCAAGGGACTCATCACTACTAGGGTGGGCAGTCCTCTCTCTTCTTTTTAATAGGATACAATATGGGCTCTAGGCCAATATCCACTGAATGCCATTTCCATTCTCCCCTTTCCAAATAAGAGTTATGTTTATATTTATTTTGTTCCTTCTCAATTATTTCATATTGAAAATGAAGTAGAAAACTTATCTTTAAGCCATGGGTCTCTGGGTCACAAGGAGCCAAGTCCAGACCTCATAGAGAATGCTTGGCCTTGGAGCGGGATATGGTTACTGGCTGAGACTTTGGGTTGTCTCCCCTGAGGAGACAATGAATGTGTCTCACATAGGTATGGACATTTTTTTAGGTTGTATGTGGGAAAAAGGACATATGAAGTTTGACTTATATAACAGTGTTGGTTGTCAACTCCATATTCATTTTCCCTTCTTACTTATTGAAAGAGTCGTACTTCTGTTCAGGAACCCACCCCTTTCTACATGTCCATGTGCATCAGGAGAGACCTACATACTAATATGTATATCTGAATCACTTTGCTATACAGTGGAAGTTAACACAATATTGTAAATCAACTATACTTCAATAAAATTTAAATCTTATTGTTTATTATTAATTGTCATTAGAAGTTTATCACTAAGCTTCTGTATGGAATTCTGTCTCATGAGATTCTAACATTTTCATTCTCACATTCATTCCTTGGCAGAGACACCAACCCTGAAAGCAGACAAGACTGGGTGTGACCTATGAATTTCAACTACACAAGGAAAAAGAGTTTCTGATTTAATACTGAAAAATAATAAATTGGTATCAGATTTATTGTCTGCAATAAAATCACAAATTTTTGCTTAAAAATAGCATGACATATCTTTCTGACCGAATTGGTATAGTATAAGCAGAAAAGTATCATCTTTTCACACTATATTATTGACTAATGTAAAACTAGCAAAAATCAGAATTTGTTGCATGCAGCTAACCTGCTCAATGCAATTAAATATCATGTGGAGTCTTGAATAAGGTATGAAACCAGATAATGGACACTAGCATAAAATTTTATAAAATTTGTACTTTAGTTAATAATACTGCATCACTTGTTAACTTCCTGCTTGTTTGTTTGTTTTTACAACATAGTGTTTCTTTATATTTTCAGAATTGGATTAGAAGTTTCAAGCCTTATTCAAATTTTTTTAAATCACTAAGATAATAAATTTTCTAGACTTTTAGCAGTAATACTAGATGCCAAAATACATGGAACTATATCAAAGTTTTGAGTGAATATAAATTAGAAACCTAGCATTCTACTTACCCTAAGTCAAACAAGTGGAATCAAAATGTCATAAATTTTTTACTAGGCAAAATTCATAAATTTTGTAAAATATATATATTTAGAATTATATTATATTACAATTACATTATAATATAGTATATATTATATATATGTATACAAAGCTTTTCTACTTTTGATAAAGGCTTGAGAAAGAATAACAACAAAAAAGGAGACAGAGAAATTGGAAAACAAACTAAATGAAAAGGGAGCACTGAATATGAAATAGAAAAAGTGAAACAAACTAGATAAAAGTAAATGATCATCATACAGTTCAGTTGTTTCTAAACATGACTGCTCATTAGACTAATACAAATATATTCTAATTTTCCTTGTTATGGCCTCTCAGATACATCCACCATTTAATTTCCAATACATGGGATTTTGTTTAAACTATCTTTAATATTAATTTTTTATTTTGATACTAATTTCTCATTTAAATGCTTCCTTCTCTGCAATCACTCTCTGTGTTATTTTCAGTCTAACTTTATTGAGGCTTTCAATGGCTAAGTCGAAGATCTCTCTTAGTAAATGTCATATTGCACTTGAAAATATGTGGCTTATTTTCAAATATCTTTTGATATTGATTTCTAACAAAATTCCACATTGATAAGAGAACAAACTTTGTATGATTTATATACCTTTAGATAATGAAATTTTTGCACCTTCGTTTATACCCCTGGATATGTTCCAGTGTCTCCCTAGTTTACAGTCTATTAAAGTCTATTATAGTCTATTAAAGTTTACAGTCTATACAGTCTATTACAGTCTATTAATATAGAATTATTATACTACTGTTGTGTGAAAATTGTGTAAATCTTAATTATGTTGAATTGGTTCATACTGCTTTTCAGTTCTACTATATCCTTCTACTTCTCCATATATTCATTCTATTAATTTCTGAGATTTTGATACTGAAACTCCCAACTAAAAATCTTAATTTATCTACTTAAAAAGTAACTGTAATATGTAGGACTATTTAGGAACTATATGTAACCTTGTCTGGTACTCTCTAAGTCTCCTGTAAATGTGTTATACTTTCACAATTAAAAAGTTTTTAAAATCAAACATTCAATGACTGAGGAAAAAAATAAAATAAGACTAATGTAAACCAAAGGCTTCCCTCATAGCTCAGTTGATAAAGAATCTGCCTGCAATGCAGGAGACCCTGATTCGATTCCTGGATCGGGAAGATCCCCTGGAGAGGGGATAGGCTACCCACGTCAGTATTCTTGGGCTTCCCTTGTGGCTCAGCTGGTAAAGAATCTGCCTAGTAAAGAATACCCCTGTAATGCAGGAGACCTGGGTTCTATCCCTGGGTTGGGAAGATTCCCTGGAGAAGGGAAAGGCTACCCACTCCAGTATTCTGACCTGGAGAATGCCATGGACTGGATAGTCCATGAGATCGTAAGAGTCGGACATGACGGAGCAACTGAACTGAACATAAACCAAACGTTGAAAAATTTGGCTCTTTGCTTAAGTAACTTTGGGTGGTGAATTACATAATTTACCAGCATTTACCATCTGCTGTAACCCCTTCCTCTTTATTTTCCTCTGTATTTAAAATTGTTTTTCTGGGTACTTTGTAATATCTCTTATTATAGAAGTTATTATTCAAACATTACACTTACGATTTTTCACTATTTTTACAAAACAAATAATATCTTAGTTCATTCTGCTGCTACAATAAAATAACACAGGCTGAGCTTATAAACAACAGAAATTTATTTCTTACCATTCTACAGGCTGAGAAGTCCAAGATCAGGGTGCTGGCATTCAGTGTTCTAGTAAGATTTTACTTCCTGATTCATAGATGGTCATGTTTTCCCTGTATCCTCACAAGGCAGAAGTGGGGAGGAAGCTCTCAGGGTTTCTCTCTATTTTTTTTTTCCATTTATTTTTATTAGTTGGAGGCTAATTACTTTACAATATTGTAATGGTTTTTGCCATACATTGACATGAATCAGCCATGGATTTATATGTGTTCCCCATCCCGATCCCCTCTCCCGCCTCCCTCCCCATCCCATCCCTCTGGGTCTTCCGAGTGCACCAGCCATGAGCATGAGCACTTGTCTCATGCATCTAACCTGGGCTGGTGATCTGTTTCACCCTTGATAATATACTTGTTTCAATGCTATTCTCTCACAACATCCCACCCTCGCCTTCTCCCACAGAATCCCAAAGTCTGTTCTGTACATCTGTGTCTCTTTTTCTGTTTTGCATATAGGGTTATTGTTACCATCTTTCTAAATTCCATATATATGCGTTAGTATACTGTATTGGTCTTTATCTTTCTGGCTTCCTTCACTCTGTATAATGGGCTCCAGTTTCGTCCATCTCATTAGAACTGATTCAAATGAATTCTTTTTAATGGCTGAGTAATATTCCATGGTGTATATGTACCACAGCTTCCTTATCCATTTGTCTGCTGATGGGCATCTAGGTTGCTTCCATGTCCTGGCTATTATAAACAGTGCTGCGATGAACATTGGGGTGCACGTGTCTCTTTCAGATCTGGTTTCCCCGGTGTGTATGCCCAGGAGTGGGAATTGCTGGGCCATATGGCAGTTCTATTTCCAGTTTTTTAAGGAATCTCCACACTGTTCTCCATAGCGACTGTACTAGTTTGCATTCCCACCAACAGTGTAAGAGGGTTCCCTTTTCTCCACACCCTCTTCAGCATTTATTGCCTGGAGACTTTTGGATAGCAGTCATCCTGACTGGCATGTAATGGTACCTCATTGTGGTTTTGATTTGCATTTCTCTGATAATGAGTGATGTCGAGCATCTTTTCATGTGTTTGTTAGCCATCTGTATGTCTTCTTTGGAGAAATGTCTGTTTAGTTGTTTGGCCCATTTTTTGATTGGGTCATTTATTTTTCTGGAATTGAGCTGCAGGAGTTGCTTGTATATTTTTGAGATGAATCGTTTGTCTGTTGCTTCATTTGCTATTATTTTCTCCTAATCTGAGGGCTGTCTTTTCACCTTGCTTATAGTTTCCTTTGTTGTGCAAAAGCTTTTAAGTTTCATTAGGTCCCATTTGTTTATTTTTGCTTTTATTTCCAATATTCTGGGAGGTGGGTCATAAAGGATCCTGCTGTGATTTATGTAAGAGAGTGTTTTGCCTATGTTCTTCTCTAGGAGTTTTATAGTTTCTGGTCTTACATTTAGATCTTTAATCCATTTTGAGTTTATTTTTGTGTATGGTGTTAGAAAGTGTTCTAGTTTCATTCTTTTACAAGTGGTTGACCAGTTTTCCCAGCACCACGTGTTAAAGAGGTTGTCTTTTTTCCATTGTATATTCTTGCCTCCTTTGTCGAAGATAAGGTGTCCATAGGTTTGTGGATTTATCTCTGGGCTTTCTATTCTGTTCCATTGATCTATATTTCTGTCTTTGTGCCAGTACCATACTGTCTTGATGACTGTGGCTTTGAAGTAGAGCCTGAAGTCAGGCAGGTTGATTCCTCCAGTTCCATTCTTCTTTCTCAAGATTACTTTGGCTATTTGAGGTTTTTTGTATTTCCATACAAATTGTGAAATTATTTGTTCTAGCTCTGTGAAAAATACCGTTGGTAGCTTGATAGGGATTGCATTGAATCTATAGATTGCTTTGGGTAGTATAGTCATTTTGACAATATTGATTCTTCCAATCCATGAACATGGTATATTTCTCCATCTGTTTGTGTCCTCTTTGATTTCTTTCATCAGTGTTTTATAGTTTTCTATGTATAGATCTTTTGTTTCTTTAGGTAGATATACTCCTAAGTATTTCATTCTTTTTTTGCAATGGTGAATGGGATTGTTTCCTTAATTTCTATTTCTGTTTTCTCATTGTTAGTGTACAGGAATGCAAGGGATTTCTGTGTGTTAATTTTATATTCTGCAACTTTACTATATTCGTTGATTAGCTCTAGTAATTTTCTGGTAGAGGCTTTAGGGTTTTCTATGTAGAGGATCATGTCATCTGTGAACAGAGAGAGTTTCACGTCTTCTTTTCCTATCTGAATTCCTTTTACTTCTTTTTCTGCTCTGATTGCTGTGGCCAAAACTTCCAAAACTATGTTGAATAGTAGTGGTGAGAGTGGGCACCCTTGTCTTGTTCCTGATTTTAGAGGAAATGCTTTCAATTTTTCACCACTGAGGGTAATGCTTGCTGTGGGTTTGTCATATATAGCCTTTATTATGTTGAGGTATGTTCCTTCTATTCCTGATTTCTGGAGAGTTTTAATCGTAAATGGATGTTGAATTTTGTCAAAGGCTTTTTTTGCATCTATTGAGATAATCATATGGTTTTTATCTTTCAATTTGTTAATGTGGTGTATTACATTGATTGATTTGTGGATATTAAAGAATCCTTGCATTCCTGGGATAAAGCCTCCTTGGTCATGATGTATGATCTTTTTAATATGTTGTTGGGTTCTGTTTGCTAGAATTTTGTTAAGGATTTTTGCATCTATGTTTATCAGAGATATAGGACTGTAGCTTTCTTTTTTGTGGCATCTTTGTCTGGTTTTGGAATTAGGGTGATGGTGGCCTCATAGAATGAGTTTGGAAGTTTATCTTCTGCAATTTTCTGGAAGAGTTTGAGTAAGATATGTGTTAGCTCTTCTCTAAATTTTTGGTAGAATTCAGCTGTGAAGCCATCGGGTCCTGGGCTTTTGTTTGCTGGAAGATTTCTGATTACAGTTTCGATTTCCTTGCTTGTGATGGGTCTGTTAAGGTCTTCTATTTCTTTCTGGTTCAGTTTTGGAAAGTTATGCTTTTCTAAGAATTTGTCCATTTCTTCCAAGTTGTCCATTTTATTGGCATAGAGCTGCTAGTAGTAGTCTCTATGATCCTTTGTATTTCAGTGTTGTCTGTTGTGATCTCTCCATTTTCCTTTCTAATTTTGTTAATTTGGTTCTTCTCCCTTTGTTTCTTAATGAGTCTTGCTAACAGTTTGTCAATTTTGTTTATTTTTTCAAATAACCAGCTTTTAGCTTTGTTGATTTCTGCTATGTTCTCTTTAGTTTCTTTTGCATTTACTTCTGCCCTAATTTTTAAGATTTCTTTCCTTCTACTAACCCTGGGGTTCTTCATTTCTTCCTTCTCTGGTTGCTTTAGGTGTAGAGTTAGGTTATTTATTTGACTTTTTTCTTGTTTCTTGAGGTAAGCCTGTAATGCTATGAACCTTCCCCTTAGCACTGCTTTTACAGTGTCCCATAGGTTTTGGGTTGTTGTGTTTTCATTTTCATTCGTTTCTAGGCATATTTTGATTTTTTTTTTATTTCTTCTATGATTTGTTGGTTATTCAGAAGCCTGTTATTTAGCCTCCATATGTTTGAATTTTTAATCATTTTTTCCTGTAATTGAGATCTAATCTTACTGCACTGTGGTCAGAAGAGATAACTGGAATGATTTCAACTTTTCTGAATTTGCCATGGCTAGATTTATGGCCCAGGATGTGATCTATTCTGGAGAAGGTTCTGTGTGCACTTGAGAAAAAGGTGAAACTGATTGTTTTGGGGTGAAATGTCCTATAGATATCAATTAGGTCTAATTGGTCCACTGTGTCATTTGAAGTTTGTGTTTCCTTGTTAATTTTCTGTTTAGTTGATCTGTCCATAGTTGTGAGTGTGGTATTAAAGTCTCCCACTATTATTGTGTTACTATTAATTTCCTCTTTCATACTCATTAGCATTTGCCTTACATATTGCGGTGCTCCTATGTTGGGTGCATATATATTTATAATTGTTATATCTTCTTCTTGGATTGATCTTTTGATAATTATGTAGTGTTCTTCTTTGTCTCTCTTCACAACCTTTATTTTAAAGTCTATTTTATCTGATATGAATATTGTGACTCCTGCTTTCTTTTGTTCTCCGTTTGCATGAAATATTTTTTTCCAGCCCTTCACTTTTAGTCTGTATGTGTCCCTTGATTTGAGGTGGGTCTCTTGTAGACAGCATATATAGGGGTCTTGTTTTTGTATCCATCCAGCCAGTCTTTGTCTTTTGATTGGGGCATTCAACCCATTTACATTTAAGGTAATTATTGATAGGTGTGGTCCCATTGCCATTTACTTTGTTGCTTTGGGTTCACGTTTATACAACCTTTCTGTGTTTCCTGTCTAGAGAAGATCCTTTAGCATTTGTTGAAGAGCTGGTTTGGTGGTGCTGAATTCTCTCAGCTTTTGCTTGTCTGTAAAGCTTTTGAATTCTCCTTCATATTGAATGAGATCCTTGCTGGGTACAGTAATCTAGGTTGTAGGTCATTCTCTTTCTTTAAGTATGTCCTGCCATGCCCTTCTGGCCGGAAGGGTTTCTATTCATTGATCAGCTGTTATCCTTATGGGAATCCCTTTGTGTGTTATTTGTTGTTTCTCCCTTGCTGCTTTTAATATTTGTTCTTTGTGTTTGATCTTTGTTAATTTGATTGATATGTGTCTTGGGGTGTTTCACCTTGGGTTTATCAAGTTTGGGACTCTCTGGGTGTCTTGGACCTGTGTAACTATTTCCTTCCCCATTTTAGGGAAGTTTTCAGCTATTATCTCCTCGAGTATTTTCTCATGGCCTTTTTGTCTTCTTCTTCTGGGACTCCTATGATTCAAATGTTGAGGCGTTTCACATTGTTCCAGAGGTCCCTGAGGTTATCCTCATTTCTTTTGATTCTTTTTTCTTTTTTCCTCTCTGCTTCATTTATTTCCACCATTTTATCTTCTACCTCACTTACCCTGTCTTCTGTCTCTGTTATTCTACTGTTGGTTCCCTCCAGAATGTTTTTGATCTCATTTATTGCATTATTCATTTTTGACTCTTTTTTATTTCCTCTAGGTCCTTATTAAACATTTCTTGCATCTTCTCAATCTTTGTCTCCAGGCTATTTATCTGTAACTCCATTTTGTTTTCAAGATTTTGGATCATTTTTATTATCATTATTCTAAATACTTTTTCAGGTCGATTCTCTATCTCCTCCTCTTTTGTTTGACTTGTGGGCATTTTTCATGTTCCTTTACCTGTTGGGTATTTCTCTGCCTTTTCCTCTTGTTTAGATTGCTGTGTCTGGAGTGGGCTTTCTGTATTCTGGTGGCCTGTGGTTTCTTTTTATTGTGGAGGTTTCACCCAGTGGGTGGGGTTGGATGATTGGCTTGTCAAGGTTTCATAGTTAGGGAAGCTTGCGTCAGTGTTCTGGTGTGTGAAACTGGATTTCTTCTCTCTGGAGTGCAATGGAGTGTCCAGTAGTGAGTTTTGAGATGGGTCTATGTGTTAGGTGTGACTTTGGGCAGTCAGTATGTTGATGCTCAGGGCTATGTTCCTGAGTTGCTGGAGAATTTGTCTGGTATATCTTGCTCTGGAACTTATTGGCTCTCGGGTGGTCGTTGGTTTCAGTGTAGGTATGGAGGCTTTGGGATAGTCTTTTATTACTTAATATTCCCTGTAGTCAGGAGTTTTCTGGTTTTCTCAGGTTTGGGGCTGATGTCTCCTGCCTCTGGATTTCAGTTTTATTCTTCCAGTAGTCTCAAGACTTCTCCAACTATACAGCACTGATAATAAAACTTCTAGGTTAATGGTGAAAAGATTCTCCTCCGTGAGGGACACCCAGAGAGGTTCACAGAGTTACATGAAGAAGAGGAGAGGGAGGAGGGAGATAGAGATGAGCAGGAGGAGAAAAGAGGGGACTCAAGAGGAGAGAGACAGAGCTATGCAGTTCTCTGTTCCCAAGGTATTCTCCGTAGCCCAGACACCCACAGAGATTCACAGAATTGGATTGGGAAGAAAAGGAGGAGGGAGGAAATAGAGGTGATCTGAGGGAGAAAACAGAGAGTCAAAAGTGGGAGACAGTAATCAACATAGTCCTGAGTAAAAATGGGTACTGAATATTGGATTCTTAAATGTCCAATATTGATATCAAATACTGAAAAACAAAGATTAAAAATCTAGAGTAGAGGTTAGACTCTTAAAAATACAATATTAAAAAAAATATTACACCCCAATGTTCATCGCAGCACTGTTTATAATAGCCAGGACATGGAAGCAACCAAGATGCCCATCAGCAGATGAATGGATAAGGAAGCTGTGGTACATATACACCATGGAATATTACTCAGCCGTTAAAAAGAATTCATTTGAATCAGTTCTAATGAGATGGATGAAACTGGAGCCCATAATACAGAGTGAAGTAAGCCAGAAAGATAAAGAACATTACAGTATACTAACACATATATATGGAATTTAGAAAGATGGTAACGATGGCCCTATATGCAGGGCAGAAGAAGAGACGCAGAAGTATAGAACAGACTTTTGAACTCTGTGGGAGAAGGTGAGGGTGGGATGTTTCAAAAGAACAGCATGTATATTATCTGTGGTGAAACAGACCACCAGCCCAGGTGGGATGCATGAGTCAAGTGCTTGGGCCTGGTGGGCTGGGAAGACCCAGAGGAATCGGGTGGAGAAGGAGGTGGGATGGGGGAGCGGGATGGGGAATACGTGTAACTCTATGGCTGATTCATATCAATGTATGACAAAACCCACTGAAAAATAAAAAATAATAAGAAAAAAAATATTAAAAACAAAAACAAAAAATTTTAGAAATATATATGACTTTCGGTTTAAAAATAGGGCCACTTTTTTTTTGGCACGGTTATAGTAAAATGAACATGAAAATTAAGGTGTAATAGAGGAGTAATAGAGGACTTTAAAAGAAAATAAGAGAAAAAAATAAAGAAAAAAATTTTTTTCTAAAAAAAATAGTAAAAATATATGAAAGTGAAAATGAAAGTTAAGGAGTAGTGGAGGAGTAATAGGGAATTTTAAAAGAAAATAAAAGAGAAAAAATTTTAAAAAAAGAAAAGAAAAAAATTTTTAATTAAAAAAAAAATATATATCTAGGAATTTCTCTGGAGCTGTTGTAGTCAGTGTGGGTTTGGTTCAGTTTCAGATAGCTCCTCGTCCCAGCTTACACCTCTCGATATCTATAGGCCCCTTCCGGTGTAGTCAGTGTTACCTACAGGGATTTTAATCTGTTGCAGCAGTCACTTCTGAAGTGGTTCCCTTTGTTTATCTGGCTTCTGTCTGCCAGTCTCTTCAGTTTCTAATTTCCACCCTGACACAGGCGGGTGGAGGTGGTCTCTTGTTCAGGTTCGCTTGTTCAGTCATGCTGCTGGGTGTGAGGGGCGCTGCAGACAAATGTCACTGGCCTGTGTGGGGAGCATTCGCTGGGTTCTGGCCACACTGGGTTTGCCCCCGCCCCTGGGTGTGTGCTTTCCCCATCTACATTGCTCAGGCTCCCGTCTGCTCTATAGGGAGCAGGCCCTGCGTTGCGTGCGGTTCCAGTTTTCGGGTATTCCACAAAAGCGCGGACTCGGTTGGGCCCTCGTTTTGTGCCTTGCCCTGCCTGAGCAGCTCAGGCAGCCAGGAGCTTGACGGGCGCACTCTCCTCGGGTGTAGCGTGCCTTACGCCTCTGCAGTCCCAGCCTCAATTTCCTCGTGCGCCAGTTGGGTGCGTGCACCTTGTGTCTGTTCTCAGGAGCTGGCCTCTAGCCGCGACCCTCCCGGCGGATGTCGACCATCCAGAATCTTAGGAAGTCTTTGGTTAGAAACTGGGAGCCTGTTTGCAGTTTGGTAGGGGATGCCATCTCTGAGGCCGAGTTTGCCCCTTTCCCCTCTCCTCTGCCTCCTGCCTCCCGCAGGGGATGGGCCGGTCTGCTGCCGGCTAGCTCTTCTCTGGAATTGCTCAGTCCCTTTATTCTGTGAACGGCAGGCAGTGTGTTCGGGTTGCTTAATTTTCTCTCTCTTGCTATTCCACAGTTTAAGTTGCTATCTCACGTTAGCTCCCTCTGATTGCCCTCAAGGCACTCAGGCCCGGTCCTTACCCTAAGCAATACCACCCGCCCCTCTCCGTTCAGCTCCCACTTGCTGGTGGAAGATGTGGGCGTCTGGGGTACTTTTCTGCTGGGAGTTGCTTTTAGGCATGTAATCTGTGGGTTTTATTTATTTTTCCTCCCAGTTAGGTTGCCCTCCGAGATTCGAAAACTTCCCCCAGACCCGCCAGTGCGAGGGTTTCCTGGTGTTTGAAAACTTCCTCTATTAAGACTTCCTTCCTAGGATAGGTCTCTGTCCCTAGCTCTTTTGTCTCTCTTTTTATCTTTTATATTTTGTCCTACCTCCTTTTGAAGATGATGGACTGCTTTTCTGGGTGCCTGACGTCTTCTACTAGCTGTCAGAAGTTGTTTTGTGACGTTTGCTCAGCATTCAAATGTTCTTTTGATGAATTTAGGGGAGAAAGTAGTCTCCCCGTCCTATTCCTTCACCATCTTAGCTCCTCCCCCCTCTGGGTTTCTCTTATAAGTATTTTAATCCTGTTTACAAGGTCTCTACCTTCATGACATAATCACCTGTGTCAAAGGCCCCATCTCCAAACACCATCCTATTGGGGATTAAGCTTCAGCTTGTGAATTTTGCTGGGACACAGTCAGTTTACAGAAGACAGTAAGGGAAAAAGTGTTATTTCCTAGAGCTGCGCTCAGTCATGTCCGATTCCCTCCGACCCCATGGACTGTAGCTTGCCAGGCTCCCCCGCCTGTGGGAGGTTTCCAGGCAAGAACACTGGAGCAGGTTCCCATTTCCCACTCCAGGGGATACAGGGATTGAACCCACATCTCCTGTGTCAGCAAGTGGATTCTTGACCACTGTGCCACCTGGAAAGTCCTATTTCTTAGTGTTAAGTAACTTCAGTCGTGTCCAACTCTTTGCAACCCTATGGACCATAGCCTGCCAGGTTTCTCTGTCCATGGGATTCTGCAGGCAAGAATACTGGAGTTAGTTGCCATGCCCTCCTCCCAGGGATCTTCCCAAACTAGAGGACCCTTGCCTCTGGTATCTCTTGCATTGCCAGGCAGGTTCTTTACCACTAACTCCAGCTGGGAAACCCATTTCCTAGTAGCTCATCTATTTAATATGACTGAGGAGGTTATACAGTTCAGACTTGAACTCTCCTCAGTTTCACTTGCCACATTCTAAATTCAGTATATGTAGATAAGACATTTTTCATACAGACTTTGGGAATTTAAATTATTGAACACAAAACCACATAATTCCAGTATTTACTTTTAGATACATATTTAGCATTACTGATGGTTAAATGCCATGTTTCCATATTTAATTTCACATTTTTCTTTCAATCCTAGTTTCACATCTCTTCTATCACCAGAAAATTACAGGTAGCAGAGTGAGAAAAACTGGCACTGAAACGAAAATTGCGGGAAATTTTCTTTTTTAAATTTATTTTTTAATAGGAAGAAAATTAGTTTACAAAGTTGTGTTGTTTTCTGCCATACAACACCACAGTTCAGTTCACTTACTCGGTCATGTTCAATTCTTTTCGACCGCATGAACTGCAGCATGCCAGGCTTATCTGCCCATCACCAACTCCAAGACCTTGCTCAAACTCATGTCCATAGACTCAGTGATGCCATTCAACCATCTCATCCTCTGTCATCCCCTTCTCCTCCTGTCTTCAATCTTTTCAAGCATCAGGGTCTTTCCCAATGAGTCAGGTCTTCACATCAGGTGGCCAAAGTACTGGAGTTTCAGCTTCAGCATCAGTCTTTCCAATGAATATTCAGGACTGATTTCCTTGAGGATGGACTGGTTGGATCTCCTCATTTTCCAAGGGACTCTCAAGAGTCTTCTCCAACAGCACAGTTCAAAAGCATCAATTCTTCGGCGCTCAGCTTTCTTTATAGTCCAACTCTCCAATCCATACATGACTACTGGAAAAACCATAGTTTTGACTAAAACAGACCTTTATTAACAAAGTAATGTCTCTGTTTTTTAATATGCTGTCTAGGTTGGTCATAACTTTTCTTCAAAAGAGCAAGGGTCTTTTAATTTCATGGCTGCAGTCACCATCTGCAGTGATCTTGGACCTCAAGAAAATAAAGTCTGACACTGTTTCCATTGTTTCCCTCTCTATTTGCCATAAAGTGATGGGACTGGATGCCATGATCTTTGTTTTCTGAATGTTGAATTTTAAGCCAAATTTTTCGCTCTCCTCTTTCACTTTCATCAAAAGGCTCTTTAGTTCCTTTTCACTCTCTGCCATAAGGGTGGTGTCATCTGCATATTTGAGGTTATTGATATTTCTCCCGGCAATCTTGATTCCACCTTGTGGTTCATCCAGCTGGCATTTCTTATGATGTGTTCTGCATGTAAGTTAAATAATCAGGGTGATGATATACAGCTTTGACATACTCCATTTCCAATTTGGAACCAGTTCATTGTTCCATGTCCAGTTCTAACTGTTGCTTCTTGATCTTCATACATGTATCACAGGAGGTAGGTCAGGTGGTCTGGTATTCCCATCTCTTTCAGAATTTTCCACAGTTTGTTGTGATCCACACAGTCAAAGGCTTTGGCATAGTCAATGAAGCAGAAGTAGATGTTTTTCTGGAACTCTCTTGCTTTTTTGATGATCCAGCAGATGTTAGTGATTTGATCTCTGGCTTCTTTGTCTTTTCTAAATCCAGCTTGAACATCTGGAACTTCTCAGTTCATGTACTGTTGAAGCCTGGCTTAAAGAATTTTGAGCATGACTTTGCTAGTCTGTGAAATGAGTGCAGCTGTGTGATAATTTGAACATTCTCTGGCATTGCCTTTCTTTGGGACTGGAATTAACACTAGCCTTTTCCAGTCCTGTGGTCACTGCTGAGTTTTCCAAATTTGCTGGCATATTGAGTGCAGCACTTTCACAGCATCATCTTTTAGGATTTGAAACAGCTCAATTGGAATTCCATCACCTCCACTAGCTTTGTTTGTATTGATGCTTCCTAAGGCCCACTTGACTTCACACTCCAAGATGTCTAGCTCTAGGTGAATGATCACACCATCGTGGTTATCTGGGTCATGAAGAGCTTTTTTGTACAGTTCTTCTGTGTATTCTTGCCAGCTCTTCTTAATATTTCTGCTTCTGTTAGGTTCACACCATTTCTGTCCTTTACTCTGTTCATCTTGGCATGAAATGTTCCTTTGGTATCTCTAATTTTCTTGAAGAGATCTCTAGTCTTTCCCATTTTATTGTTTTCCTCTCTTTCTCAGCATTGTTCACTTAGGAAGACTTTCTTATCTCTCCTTGCTACTCTTTGTAATTCTGCAATCAAATGGGTATCTTTCCTTTTCTCCTTTGCCTTTTGCTTCTCTTCTTTTCTCAGCTATTTGCAAGGAGTCCTCAGACAGCCATTTTGCCTTTTTGCATTTCTTTTTCTTGGGCATGGTTTTGATCACTGTCTACTATACAATGTCATGAACCCCTGTCCATAGTTTTTCAGTCACTTTATCAAATCTAATCCTTTGAATCTATTTGTCATTTCCACTGCATAATCATAAGGGATTTGATTTAGGCCATACCTTAATGGCCTAGTGGTTTTCCCTACTTGCTTCAAAAAGCCTGATTTTTGCAATAAGGAGTTCATGATCTGAGCCACAGTCAGTTCTGGTATTGTTTTTGCTGACTGTATAGAGTTTTTCCATCTTCAGCAGCAAAGAATATAATCAGTCTGATTTCGGTACTGGCCGTCTGGTGATGTCCATGTGTAGAGTCTTCTCTTGTGTTTTTGGAAGAGGATGTTTGCTATGAGCAGTGCATTCTCTTGGCAAAACTCTGTTAGCCTTTGTCCTGCTTCATTTTGTACTCCAAGGCCAAACTTGCCTGTTACTCCAGGTATCTCTTGACTTCCTACTTTTGCATTCCAGGTCCCTATGATGAAAAGGACTTTTTTTTTTTTTTTTTTTTTTTTGGCGTTAGCATCGGACTTCTACCACCAGACACATCCACAGCTGGGTATTGCTTCCACTTTGGCTCAGCCTCTTCATTCCCTCTGGAGCTATTTCTCTGCACTTCTCCAGTAGCATATCGGGCACCTACTGACCTGCAGAGCTCATCTAGCAATGTCATATCTTAATAATCTATAGAAGACTTTTACTAACCTCTGTTAAACATATTAGCAAAAAAACAAATAAAGTTTAAACCATCATAAGTGTTTTTCCTCTTCTCAATGTTTTATCACAACAATTTACCTTACATGTCAAATTGTGAATAATTTAACAATGAACTTACTTTGAAGGAAGTAATACTGAAAACCAAACTGCTCTATATTAAAGAACTTTAAACCTAAGAAGACGAGTTTTGCTTGCAATTCAATTATAAATGATAGGACTTTGAAAATAAAATCTCAGGTAATGATTTCTCTAGACTCACGAAGTTCACAATTATCATATGGAAGCCATCAGTTAGAAAGCAACCAATCAACTAGGACAGTAACAGATCCATAATGATAAGTGTTCAACGTCCTTGCTGAATTATTACAAAGACTGACTAAAAATCTGATGAAATTAGGCTTTTAGCTCTTACATTAAGATCTTTAATTCATTCAGGGCTCATCATTTCAATAAAATACCTCAGGTCACAAGATACGAGTTTATGTGTTATGATCTTTAATAGAAATGTTACTAAAAACAGGAATTTACAGAAATGAAACTGGCAGAATACTGAAAACCCATTCAAGTTGGCCAAATCATGAAAAATAAAATCTTCTATCTAAAGTTTTAAAATTTAATTTCCTCGTAAGAAATATTTTTTAAATGAAGCTTTTTCATGTATACTATACCTTATTTAGACTATAGTTAGACTCCAAACCACTCTACAATATTTGTCTAATCAATCTAGTAAAGAGAAAAAGTAATTTTTTTAAAAAGCAATATAAAAAACGGAACAAAAAGTCCACAAGAAGCTACAAATACAAGGTTATTTTAAACACTTCATTGAGCATCTTAATTAGAAGTTCTATACTGCCTTGATTTGACCTTTTCTATTCTCTTTTGGGTGACCTCATCTACTCTCATGATTTCAAATACCATCTTATATGTTAATTACCTTCAAACATGTACTCCAGCTATCACTTCTTTCCTGCTGTGTTAACCTGTATTTCTCTTCCCACAGGGCAACATCTTCAAGAGGTTTACAGTTTCATTTAAAAAAAATACAGGCATTAAAAAAATTATAGAAGTGTTATAAACATTAATAATATCATTGTGAATAAGGTACTGTGAGTACAAAAGAAAGACAGACAGGAAAAGCTTCATAGCGGAAATAACATAGAAGTAGACATTTAGGGGAAGAAGTAACAGAAGGGGAGGAAATAGACTATCATTGTAGTGAGTCAAGTTCCTGAGTCATGTATCAGCCTGCAAGATAGTTCCTCAAAACATGGGCACTGGAGTGCAAGCGGGAAATGGTCAGAAACCATAAAAGGACCAGACAAGGGAGGGTGTTACCTATTATACATGGAAATTTAAGTGTATTTCGTATTTTTTAAGCTTACTGTGAAGAAACAGAGAACAATTAAAGGGCTTTTTAAGCAAAGGAGAAACAGGATCACACTTGGATTTAACATGAAAAATGAGAGATTTTCTAATTCCTACTGCCTTCTAAATAGCAAGAGTGAAATCTGTTCTGCTGATCCCCCTGAAGAGATTTGGCTGTACACATTTGTGAGTAGAAAACTGGAAAAGCTGAACTGCTGTCCTTTCCAGGGAAGCAAGGAATTCCTTACTGTGGGGAAGTAGGACAGAAGTGAGAGAAGCCAGCAAAATAGCCAAAGGCAGTGTCCCTATATTTTCCAAAAAGTACTCACTAACAAACACTTTCAGTGGTTGATTTTTCACTTGTTTTGGTAGAAACTAAGCTTCAAGGTCATTCCCAGAGACAGTGCCCCCTGAGCAGACCTCAAGAATAGAGAAGACTATGAGAGTACTGTGACAGGCAGACTTAAGGTGGCTCCTCATGTTCTTTACCTCTTGGTGTTCATATTTCTGGAGATCAGACCCCTGTGGGTGTGGGCAGGATCTGTAACTTTATTATAATAAATACACTATAGCAAAGGCTTTCATTCCCATGAATATACTACTCTGTCTTGCTAACAGTGTCTCACTTTAAGAGACTCTACTTGTTGTTTTGATGAAGTAAGCAGCCATGTTGGGCAAAGTCCACATGGCAAGTAACTGTGGGTGGCCTATCAGAGCTGAGGGCAGAATGAAGTGGGCTCTACGTTGTACAATCACAAACAAACACATTCTACCCGCAACCTGAGCAAGTTTGAAAGTCAGGTACTTTCCCAGTTGAGCCTTCAGTTGAGAACACAGCCCTGCCAACTCTTTGTACCCTTGTAAAACTCTAAGCAGAAGATCCAGCTAAACTGTGCCAGACTCCTGATAGTGAAACAACAAATGCGTATTGTCTTAAACCTCTAAATTTTGTGGTAGTTTGTTATACAGCAACAGAAAACTAACACAAACATTAACAACTCCCCTTCTCCATCTCCCCTTTCACCAAATTGGCAGACATTTTCTAATCTTTGGTTTTAATATGATCTCAAGGTTATATAAACTTGGAAAAATCATGTCTAAAGTAGCTGAAATGATGCATTAGAAGAGTGGAAAGCAGGGAGACAATGGCAATAGCCCAGGTAAGAAATGGTGAGGGGCTAAACGAAGTCAGAAAAAAAGGAGTAACAGCAGGTTTCAGGAGAAATATAATGAGACCATTTGGAACACACAGTAAGTTCAAGGTGTCTGTAGTACCTCCAAACTTTGGTACTAATTGTGAGAGATGTTAGTTTTGATCTGGCAAAATTAGCATTGTCCTGGACATAACCAGCAAAACCTGACAGTGCCTTTTCAGCCCTCACCATGTATTCTACACTTCATGGAGCTACTTTATGCTCCCAAAATAGAATATACATCCACATTTGCATGTATTTGCTCATGTTGTTCTCTTTGAATGAAATGCATTTCCCAATTGTGTGTATTTATGAAAATCCAATTCACTTCTTAAAATTAAACTAAAATGTTCATATGCTTTATTAGAATGTAGGCTTCCTCAAGGATAGAGCTTTTTGTTTCGTTCACAGATATATTTCAAAACTCCAAAAATAATACCTGTCACATAGTAGGTAGTCAGTAAATGGATGAAGTCTTGGAATTAGTCATTCCTAATTCTCTCTCTAGTCACAGAGTAACTAGCGGAATGTATTCCACATGTTTAACAAATGCTTGTTGAAAAGTAGTACAACCTCTATTATGTTTCTGAACAAATGAGGAAAATAAAATATAAATTTAATAGGAAAGATAATGGGTGTATATCTGAATTTTAGTTCTGTTGAACACTGTGGATAACTTGCTAGTTTACTACTGAACACATAGTATATGCAAGATGTGATTGGTTACTCAAAAGTCATTCCTAACCCTTCTCTCTTGCCTCCCTCTCATTACAGAGGTGAAGTAGACACTCATTTTCTGAGCCTTCTTTACAGCTATGGACAGTCATGTGACAATATTATGGTCAATGAACTGCAAGGAGAAACTATTGGATAGATGATTTGACAAAGGTAAGTCTTTTCTAGTTAAGAGCTTTGCATCCATCTTGTGACTGTGAAGAGAAGGCAAATGGAATCACAGAGCTACCAACCCAAGCTCCCTTACATTAAGCTGCTAAACCAGTGCCAGCAAGCATCCATTCTGGATTTTTGTTGTGTTAGACAAACATGCTCCTCTTGCTTAAGATCTTTCAGTCTGTTATTTGTAGCTGAAAATACTCCCAAACAAGTAGAGGAGGTTTAAAAGCTTGGATAATACTACAATCTGGTAAATAACGCTATATGAGAAATGCCTTCAAAATGCCTGGTTGAAATTATGGTTTTGAAAGTAGCACGTATGTATGTTTTAAAAATATGCATCATAAATTACACTATCTCATGTTTGACTGTTTTATCAGGCTTCACTGTCTCTTCTGTCAAACCTCATCCTGTGGACAATTGTGTCAAAATGAAGAAATTATGATTTCAACAGAGTCCATTTCTCAAATCTGATTTCAGAGAAAGGTCTATTAAAATTAAAGGGACAGAACAAAGTAAAAATGGAAAATTAGGATTAGTGAAAATTCCAAGTTTATCCACCCAGAAATTTCAAAGTAATTATACTCCAAAATAGCAGAGCTGTTATCTACATTTTTCAAAAAGTTAAGCAAACTTTTTGATTTATAGACATTGCAAAAGATTGAGGTAGTAGTGACAGCATATTACATAATTTTGTTCCTATTTTTAAAACTCCAAACCGTCTTATAGGACCAGTTCTAAGTTGTCTAATAAGTATAACAAGAACTCTATGCTTTCTCTGTCACACTTGTCAAGTTTCATCAGGGGTTGAGTAGTGTTTTAAATTGCTTTTATAAACAAATAGTGTAGCCAATCACTAGTTCCTAGTATTGATGAACAAGTGAAGCAAAGAGGCAATAAGAAACTACCAGTGTTTTTGCCATACATTGACATGAATCAGCCATGGATATTGTTAAGTAATTAGCTTCCAACTAATAAAAATAAATGGAAAAAAAAAAAACTACCAGTGAAACGAACAATAATCTGGAAGGCTTTCCAATAGATTTAAAAAGGAATCATTTATTAAAACTATTTGTAAGAAATATATATCAGTTGAAATTACTATGAAGAGTAATCAGCATCATCCTTATTTTTTATTCACAGGCATTATTTAGTCAGGAAACATTTATAAGCGTTGAGCTAGGCCTGGAGTTGGAGGACATACAGATGAAAAAGACAGAGTTCCCCTTCTGCAAGATGCTTTTGTTGTAGAGTAGCAGCCAGCCACATACATCCAAAAAGCCTCTAAACCACTTCCCAGTATTTCTGTTAAGGTTGCAACTACCAGAATCTAAGGGTAGAATATCCCAGATGAATGGTTTTGTTGATGAAGGATTTATCCCTTGAAGAAGGGATTTAAATCCCTTAGAGTGGAATGGTCCATATTAGTCAGGCCCATAATGAGATAAAAGTATCCAATTTAGCCACCGGTGATGGCTATAAGCAATAATGCAAAGTATCAAAACAAAAGAACTGACAGAATGGAGTCAAGCTGTGCATTTGTTTTTTACTTTAATCAAGTATTTCTATTACTTTAAGGAATAAAAATCAGTCTCCTGATTTGAAACTTGTTTGTTTCTTGATAGTATCTTGAGAAACAAAATGAATATACTTATTAGAATTCCATACCTTGCCTCTTGGCAGTCCAAGTTTTCGGTTATACAACATGTTTAGGTCAGCTGTATGCAGGTTGATCAATTCTTACAGAAATTTTAAGAATTACAATTAAAATGTCATTCTGGGTAATTATCACTAAAAAGAAAATCATATCTTATATTAAGATAATTAGAACTGGAATTTAAAAACTGTGAGGCTAAAAACATATCCACGAAAAGCCTTGGATAAGAATATTCATAGCAGCCTTATTAATAATAGAAGAAAGGAAAGAAGGAAGGAAGAATTCAAGTGTCTGTCATTCAGTTCAGTTCAGTTCAGTCACTCAGTCATGTTCGACTCTTTGCGACCCCATGAATCGCAGCACGCCAGGCCTCCCCGTCCATCACCAACTCCCGGAGTTTACTCAAACTCATGTCCATCGAGTCGGTGATGCCATCCAGCCATCTCATCCACTGTCGTCCCTTCTGCTCCTGCCCCCAATCCCTCCCAGCATCAGGGTCTTTTCCAACGAGTCAACTCTTCACATGAGGTGGCCAAAGTACTGGAGTTTCAGCTTCAACATCAGTCCTTCCAATGAACACCCAGGACTGATCTCCTTTAGGATGGACTGGTTGGATCTCCTTGCAGTCCAAGGGACTCTCAAGAGTCCCTTCTCCAACACCACAGTTCAAAAGCATCAATTCTTTGGAGCTCAGTTTTCTTCACAGTCCAACTCTCACATCCATACATGACCACTGGAAAAACCATAGCCTTGACTAGACAGACCTTTGTTGGCAAAGTAATGTCTCTGCTTTTTAATATGTCTGTCATTAGGTAACTGGATAAATAAACTGTGAGACTGTAGTGGGTTGAACGGTGGCTTCCAAAAAGATATGTTCACCGGGAACCTGTGAATGTGACCTTATTTGGCAAAAATGACCTTTGCAGATATAATTAAGGATCCTGAGATGATATGATCCTCAACAAGGATGGGCACTAAATCAAATGACACTGTCTATACAAGAAACAGAAGAGAATAAAGACAGAAGAAAAGATTATGTGAAGATAGGGGCAGAGACTGGAGTTAAGCTGCCATGAGCCAAAGAACACCTGGGCCACCAGAAGCTGGAGAAAGTAAGGAAGGATTAACCCCCAGAGTCTTTAGAGGGAGTATGACCCTGACAACACCTTGTGGCCTCCAGAGCTGTGAGAAAATAAACTTCTGTCATTTTAAGTCCTGCTGTTTTAACCCTAGGAAGTTGTACATTCATTAATACAACAAAAGAGAATGAACTACTGATAGCCTCAACAACATGATGAATCAATCTCACAAACTAGTGAGAAAGCACAATCTCACAAACTGTATGATTAGTCAATATAGTGTACAGTCTGCAATATAGTCAGACACTGTTGTTTAGTTGCTCAGTCATGTCAGACGTTTTTGCAACCCCATGGACTGCAGCCCACCAGGCTCCTCTGTCCATGAGATTTCCCAGACAAGAATATAGGAGTGGGTTGCCATATCCTTCTCCAGGGGATCTTCCCAATGCAGGGGTCAAACCCATGTCTCCTGCATTGGCAGGCAGATTCTTTACCACTGAGCCACCAGAGAGGTCAAACATACAGACATTATATAATTTTATGTATATGAAGTTCAAGAACAGGAAAGATGAATCTATAGGACTAGAAATCAGAAGCATGGGTAAACTCTCAGATGAGGGTGGGAACTGATTGGAAATGAACAAGAAGGCAGTTTCTGGGGGCACAGAAATGTTCTGCATCATTATTAGGATGGTGATCACATAGGTGAACACATTTGTCAAAAACCCATCAAAAAGTACACTCAAGAGCTGCTATATTTTATTCAATATAAATTAGATCTCAGTTTAAAATACTGAGAAAAGAACAAAACAACCAA
Source organism: Muntiacus reevesi (assembly GCF_963930625.1). Classification (NCBI taxonomy): domain Eukaryota; kingdom Metazoa; phylum Chordata; class Mammalia; order Artiodactyla; family Cervidae; genus Muntiacus; species Muntiacus reevesi. Next base: position 42,569,117 of record NC_089251.1, on the reverse strand, counting down.
ACAATAACTGAAATTATACAGAGGCAGAGGTTGGCAAACTAGAACCTCTGAGCCAAACTTGACTTGCTGCCAATACAATTTTACCGGAACATAGCCAGGCTCAATTGTTTATGCATTACCTATGACTGCTTTCACTCTACAAAGTCAGAGTTGAGTAGTTGTGACAGAGACTATAGGGCCAACAAAGCTGAACATTCTTATTGTTGAGCCCCTTAGAGAAAAAGTCTGCCAACTCCTTCACTAAAACTATAGCTTATAACTATGTCTATAACTATGGAGGCCCTGTGCTTAGTCACTCAGTCATGTCTGACTCTTTGTGACCCTGAGGACTGAAGTCCACCAAACCCCTCTGTCCTTGGGTATTCTCCAGGCAAGAATACTGGAGTGTGTTGGCATGACCTCCTCAAGGAGGCCCTAATATTCTGTAATTCCAATTATGCTCAAAGGTATGAATTAGCAATGTTTGTTATTAAGCTTGAAATGTCTTTACCCACTTAGGTGGAATTTTGAGCTAAATCTTATGATTCTCAGTGTATTAGTCCATTTTTCTTTAATTTGTCATTTTTCAGAAAATTAATTGTTCATTTTAAAGCTATGACAAGTCTAGACAGCATAGTGAAAAGCAGAGATATCACTTTGCCAACAAAGGCCCATATATTCAAAGCTACAGTTTTTCCAGTAGTCATGTACAGATGTGAGAGCTGGACCATAAAGAAGGTTGGGCATTGAAAAACGGATGCATTCAAATTGTGGTGCTGAAGAAGACTCTTGAGAATCCCTTGGACAGCAAGAAGATCAAACCAATCAACCCTAAAGGAAATTAATCCTGAATATTCATTGGAGGGACTGATGCTGAAGTTCCAACACTTTGGACTTCCCAACATCATCACATGATGTGAAGAGCTGATTAATTCGAAAAGACTCTGATGCTGGGAAAGACTGAAAGCAAAAGGCGAAGGGGGCAACAGAGGATGACATGGTTCGATAGCATCACTGACTCAATGGACATGAATTTGAGCAAATTCTGGGAGATAATGAAGGACAGGGAAGCCTAGTGTGCTGCAGTCCATGGGGTAGCAGAGTTGAACACAACTTAGTGACTGAACAAAAGCCATGAACAACAAAATAGTTCACTATTGTACTGTTCAAAAGTCAGTGGATACTTGGATAAAATTGTGTGTGTGTGTGTGTGTGTGTATGTATATGCATTAATTTATATGGTCCCACCTGTCAGGCATGTTAGAAAGTGAAGGAGTTCAGAGCATGTCACTGCTAAGCTTCTTTGGTATATTAACTATTTTGAGTTAAAGACACTTGAAAAACAAGAAAAACACTGATCTTTCCTTGTTTTTCTTAAAAGCAGAAGATGAAATTCCTGTGTGAAAGATGTCTTCCCTACACTATAAGGGATGTAACATTCTCATCAAGACCTATAAGTTAAAACCAAGAAACTTCTATACAAACAGTCCTTGTTAAAATAATCATCTGCCTTTAGTACTCCCTACATAGTCACTTTTCTATATATACTCTCTTTGTTCACAAATATAAAAGCACATAGGTTTTGCCATTTCTTTGGGTCTTCAATCTTTATGAAGGCTCCATTTCATATAAAACTTGCATTAAATAAATTGGTATGCTTTTCTCTTGTTGATCTGTTTAATGTCAATTTCTCAGTCATCCAAAAAGAATCGTAAGAGGGTAAAACTTTGCCTCCCCTATAGAACAGCAGTTCCCAACCTTTTTGGCATCAGAGACCGATTTCATGGAAGATAATTTTTCCATGGACTATGGATGGGGGAGGATGTTTCAGGATAATTTAAACACATTACATTTACTGAGCATTTCATTTCTAATTTAATGCTGCTGATGATCTTATGGGAGGTACCAGTCCATGGCCCAGAGGTTGGGGACATCTACTACAGAATTTAACAGTTAGTTACAGAGAAATGAAAGAACTGGCAACAGATGGAACCAAGGCTATGTGAACTTAGTCAGCAGCTGAAGTAATCTCAAGGGGCTGTGGGCAACGATTAAGGAGAGCCTAGCCAACAGGGATCAAGACCTTCCTCGTGGAAAAGAAATCCCAAAAGGCAAAATGGTTGTCTGAGGAGGCCTTACAAATAGCTGTGAAAGGAAGAGAAGCAAAAAGCAAAGGAGAAAAGGAAAGATATTCCCATTTGAATGCAGAGTTCCAAAGAATAGCCAGGAGAGATAAGAAAGCCTTCCTCAGCGATCAATTGCAAAGAAATAGAGAAAACAACAGAATGGGAAAGACTAGAGATCTCTTCAAGAAAATTAGAGATACCAAGGGAACATTTCATGCAAAAATGGGCAAAAAAGGACAGAAATGGTGTGGACCTAACAGAAGCAGAAGATATTAAGAAGAGGTGGCAAGAATACACAGAAGAACTGTACAAAAAAGATCTTCACGACCCAGATAATCTAGGTGTGATCACTCACCTAGAGCCAGACATCCTGGAATGTGAAGTCAAGTGGGCCTTAGGAAGCATCACTACGAACAAAGTTAGTGGATGTGATGAAATTCTAGTTGAGCTGTTTCAAATTCTGAAAGATGATGCTGTGAAAGTGCTGCACTCAATATGTCAGCAAATTTGTAAAACTCAGCAGTGGCCACAGGACTGGAAAAGGTCAGTTTTCATTCCAATCCCTAAGAAAGGCAATGCCAAAGAATGCTCAAACTAGAGCACAATTGCACCCATCTCACACGCTAGTAAAGTAATGCTCAAAATTCTCCAAGCCAGGCTTCAGCAATACGTGAACCGTGAACTTCCAGATGTTCAAGCTGATTTTAGAAAAGGCAGAGGAACCAGAGATCAAATTACCAATATCTGCTGGATGATAGAAAAGCACGAGAGTTCCAGAAAAACATCTATTCTGCTTTATTGACTACGCCAAAGCCTTCGACTGTGTGGATCACAATAAACTGTGGAAAATTCTGAAAGAGATGGGAATGCCAGACCACCTGACCTGCCTCTTGAGAAACCTGTATGCAGGTCAGGAAGCAACAGTTAGAACTGGACATGGAACAACAGACTGGTTCCAAATAGGAAAAGGAGAACGTCAAGGCTGTATATTGTCACCCTGCTTATTTAACTTATATGCAGAGTACATCATGAGAAATGCTGGACTGGAAGAAGCACAAGCTGGAATCAAGATTGCCGGGAGACAAATATCAATAACCTAAGATATGCAGATGACACCACCCTTATGGCAGAGAGTGAAGAGGAACTAAAGAGCCTCTTGATGAAAGTGAAAGAGGAGAGTGAAAAAGTTGGCTTAAAGCTTAACATTCAGGAAACTAAGATCATGGCATCTGGTCCCATCACTTCATGGGAAATAGATGGGGAGACAGTGGAAACAGTGTCAGACTTTATTTTTTTGGGCTCCAAAATCACTGCAGATGGTCACTGCAGCCATGAAATTAAAAGACGCTTACTCCTCGGAAGGAAAGTTATGACCAACCTAGATAGCATATTAAAAAGCAGGGACATTACTTTGCCAACAAAGGTTCGTCTAGTCAAGGCTATGGTTTTTCCAGTGGTCATGCATGAATGTGAGAGCTGGACTGGGAAGAAAGCTGAAAAATTGATGCTTTTGAACTATGGTGTTAGAGAAGACTCTTGAGGGTCCATTGGACTGCAAGGAGATCCAACCAGTCCATCCTTAAGGAGATCAGTCCTGGGTGTTCATTGGAAGGACTGATGCTGAAGCTGAAACTCCAATACTTTGGCCACCTCATGCGAAGAGTTGACTCGTTGGAAAAGACCTTGATGCTGGGAGGTATTGGGGGCAGGAGCAGAAGGGGACGACAGAGGATGAGTTGGCTGAATGTCATCACCGACTCGATGGACATGAGTTTGAGTAAACTCCGGGAGTTTGTGATGGACAGGGAGGCCTGGCATGCTGCGATTCATAGGTCGCAAAGAGTCGGACATGACTTAGCGACTGAACTGACTGACTGAGCCAACTTGCTCGGAGAAGGCAATGGCACCCCACTCCAGTACTCTTACCTGGAAAATCCCATGGACGGAGGAGCCTGGCAGGCTGCAGTCCACAGGGTTGCTAAGAGTTGGACATGACTGAGCGACTTCACTTTCACTTTTCACTTTCATACGTTGGAGAAGGAAATGGCAATCCACTCCAGGGTTCTTGCCTGGAGAATCCCAGGGATGGGTGAGCCTGGTGGGCTGCCGTCTATGGGGTTGTACAGAGTTGGACATGACTGAAGTGACTTAGCAGCAGCAGCAGCAGCAGCCAACTTGCTTGGACGCCTGCAGGCATAGGTATCAAAGGAGTCTAATCCTATGATCTAGGAACTCTCGAGTAAGAGTTTTTGAGCTTAGAAAGTCAAAACCATTGCCAGATATGGCTTTTCGCTGTCTTCAGAATAAAAACCAAAAATACGTCACTGCCTACCTCCCAGCCTTTCTTCTTCCTCTCCTACTACAACTTTGTTTAACAGGAGTACATGATCAGTGTTGACTTTCAGAAGAATCCTCTGGCAGTAGTTGGGGAAAGCCTGAAAGAAATGAAGAGGAAAGAAATGGGGAAAGAAATGAGGAGGTTAGGGACCACTGGGATAACTTGATGAATGTCTGAAGTAGGAGAGTGACAGTGGGAATGAAGAAATGAGGGATTCCAGAATTTAAAAAATGCTTATTATTCACCCTAATAAATGAAAACTACATAGCAATGAAAATAAACCATGGCTACATTTGGCAATATGGATGAATATCCCAAATATGATGTTGAGCAAAAGAAGCAGACACCTAAGAATATAAACAGTATGATTCTTTTCATAAGAAGTTCAAGGCAGGAAAAAACCCAACTATGTTTTTTGAGAATGCTTATAGACATGGGGGGTTTAATAAATTAAAAAGGATTATAAGAGTCAAGATAGTGGTTACTGCCAGGGAGAAGAGAGCCATAAAGGGGCTGCTGCATTTAAGTTAGATCACAGTTTAAAACAAAATTTTAAAAAGTATAAATCCTACAGAAACAGTTGAAGTATATATAATTAGAATTTATATACAGAAGGTAAGGAGGGGACCTGAGTTCAAACTGTGGTTCTGTTACTCACTAGTGGTATGACCTTGAACAGTTATTTAACCTAAGCCCTGATTCCTATTAAGGGAGCTAACAGAACTGTTATTTATATTTAAGTTACTTTCCGTCTTAGAGGAGCTACCCTCTCTGGTTGGTCAGCTGGATAAATCTCCCTCAATTTATTGTTTATTTAAATACATTGCAAGTTCCCACATCCTACTAATGGAGAGGAGTTTCTCAGCACCTTTCTAGGTCAGCTGGTTGAGGTTTCCAGCAGGTAGGGATATTAAGCTGTCTGCTTTTACAGTTCTATAGTTCTTAAACTTGAAGACATGCATCACACTTTCTTGGAGGTCTTATAAAAACACAGCTTCTTGGGCCACATTCCCACAGTTTCTGATTTATAGCAGTGAGGCCCCAGAATTTACACTGCTAACAAGTCTAAGAGGTTCCCAGATGATGTCATTGCTACAAGTCCAGGGACAAGCTTTTGAGAACCTCTACTCTAATATTCTATACTTTATTCTCAGGTTCTCCAAATACGAGGGAGAGAGAAACACTTTTCTCAGACGTTGGAAGGAAAATTATTCCATTCACTTGTGCAGCCCTGTTTTTCCCAAAGAGTGTTGGCTTTCCCGAGTTACTGATCTCGTTTGTCCAGTATCTACTCTCTCCTATGAATGTCCTCAGAAACATACATTACAAGCAAAGGTTTGCTGCTCTTAGCTGCTAAGTTGCTACAGTAAGGAATTAGAGGAGGGAAAGAAGGAGAGGGGGCAGGGTCAGGAAAATGTGTTCAAATCATCTTCTTCCCAGAAACTCCTGTGAGAAATAAAGGAGACAAAAAAGCATAGCACCTGGGACATTAAGAGCACTCAAACAAATGTCAGTCACCAGTGAAAATCCTATGTTGGAACCTGAAGGACTTCAGTCCATGGGGTTGCAAGAGTCAGATGAGACTTAGCGACTAAACCACCATCACCACCATTATTGCTATGACTTTAACTTTTTTCAGGTGGATGTTTGCAAAGAAAGTATCAAATATCAACTTCAATATTATTTCTTTATATGTTTTATACACTTTAAAATTACCTTGAGACATTTACATAGGTTCTATGAATTATACACACCACCTTAAAGTAAAAAAGCAACACTACATAATTTAAAAAAAACAATATATACATTTAATTGAAATCTATTAAAAATCATAATACAAACATATGTAAAATTTTAGCAACCATTTTTTAGTTTGTTTTTTAAGGTCAAATTATGAATCTATAATTTTAGAAAACAACATAGTGGATATTCTTAAAGGTAAAATGCAATTATTAAATCATTACACATGATTCAGTTAAATTCAATTCAATATTTATTTGTTTTGTGACTGGTAGATGCAGGGGACAGAGAGGTGAAAACATGATGAGGTCTTTGTCCTTAAGGAGTTCATGTTTTTTTTTTAACCTGTGTTTGATTATTTGTTTCCACATCTCTCTCCCCCACTTGATAATAATTGTCTAGTTCCTAAAGGAAGGGGTGACGGACTGTCAGGCAGTCTGAACTTGGAGTTGTCACTATGGAAGTGAGCTTTGAGTCAGCATTTGAAAGATGCTAAGAATTGGGGTGGGGAAGGAAGAGAAGCCCAGGACATTTTAAACAGGATAACAAGTGCAAAAGCTTGGATATGGGAAATAATTTGTTGAGACTGACAAGCACCTCTGTATAGCTGCAACTTCTGTGCTCATTTTAAAGAGGGGTGCAACTGAAGATAAAAACGTAGGGGGTCCAGATGGTGGACGGTTCTTCTTCTGTTCTAAGGAGTTTTGACTTTACCTGCAGGTGACTGGGAGCTTTGCAAGCAGCAGAGTTAGATGAGGGTTTGTGTTCTGGCAACAACTGCACAATCACAGGACAGAGAGTGAATCATAGTGAACTACCTGGACAAAAGTCAAGTTAGGATTAGATCACAACATTTCTCAGGAGACAGAATGCTGCCCACCATTGTTTCCAAATGTTTGATTTGCCTGTAGCCTTAAACTGTTTTCAGCAGTTATATAAAATGGAACAACTGCTGGAAATAAACTGAAACTGAAGGCACTACCCATTGGCCTCAAATTCAAAATAACAAGTTTCAGAAAACACACATACACACACACACACACACACACACACACATTAGGTATGAAGTTCAGGGGTAAAGTTCAGGTGTATTTCTTTGGTGGTCAGTAAAATCATTTTTAGCAGCCTTATAATTAACATAAAATTAAAATTTGAACCATCTTCATGTAAAGGTAGAGGAGGTATGATTGCTGGGATGTGCAGTAAAATAATTAGATATTTTATTTACAAAAGTAAAAATAAGATTTGAGGTTTGTGACCCAATCAGTTTGATCTTTAAAAGGAAAAATATGGGAAATAATAATAACAGTTATATATAAAAGATGTCAATTTACATAGCACACAAAGGTAGGCAGAATAATTTTATACAATAAACAGTCATAGGAGATGCTAACAAAGTACCGGATAATATGCCACTTAGTAAAGGAAAATAACCTACACAAAGGTTAAAAATTGACATAATCCACCAACATAAAAATTATGAAAGCTAAACCAAATTGGGAAAATATTTAAAAGTATTGCTACACAGAAAACTCACATACACCTGTAAGAAAACTTTGATTTTAATAAATTAATTAGCAAGAAAAATTATTTTGATTACAAAAGGAATGGCTTAGAAACATTCGGAAAAGTCAGCCTCACTAGTAAAAAAAATGCTGATTAATAGATTTAACTTTTTTTTTGGACCTATTAGTAAAGCTTTTTTCCTCCCTTTGCTTTGTTTTTAGTGTGCACATCCAGGATGGTCAAGACTACTGTATTATGCAAGGGCCATTCTCATCCTTGCTAGTGGGTGACACTTGGCATTCAATATTAAAATGCCCATACCTTTTGATTCAGCATGTGCATTTTGAAGACATCTTGTTACACCAAAACACATGTTTTATTTAGCTCGTTGTTGTATCAGGAGTCCTGTTCAAGCTCCACAGGGTTTCGTGTTAGAATCGGTGGGACACGGAAAGCACGTGGAACCAAAGAAATTCTAGGGATCTGCTGCTCCCTCTCACCACTCTCTCACAGCATCTCAGATTCTCTCTGCAAGTCTGTCCCACTCTCCCCTCTCTGCTAACTGGCTGCTTCGTCTGGTCCATAGTTTGTGACTTTATACAAGTTCAGATCAGGCTAGCAGGGGATTCTGTTCATTATGACTAAGGAACCCAGGCTGATAGAGACTCCTCATGTGTGTGCTTCTTTGATCACTGTGGCAGAGAAAAGGAGACATGAAGAACTGTGCAGGGACACTTAAAACATCTGCCCAGAAGTGCTGCCAGAAGTATTAATGCTGCTCACATTTCACATTTCATGGCAACAGCCAGTTCCAAAGTGGGCCAGGAAGAGCAACCTTACCAACACCCAGGAAGAGAATTGAAATATCTGTGAGCACTCCTTGTTGTTTCCTCATCAATGTGTTGCGTGCTCACTTAAATTTCTCATAAATGAAGATTAATTTGAAAATTATGGTTTTGCATTTCTATTAATTTTTTAAAATTAAGACATATCAGCAAATTTACTGACATAAAATTGTACAAATGAGCACAAATCCATAACATACATGCATCATGCTCAGTTAAAAAACAGTTAAATGTTCAGACACATCATTTGGCAAATTCTCTGTTGAGGCAAAACAGCCAATTATGCAACAAAAACAACAGACTAACAAGTAAGCAAGTGTTATGTCATAATATTGTATCCTATTATAAGTATTTTACACAACCCTTGTAACTTTTAGTTCTGTCTTCTCTAACCTTTATATATAAGATAATCAGTTCCAATAGTAGACATGCTTAATGGTTTAACTTTGAAATAAAATTTTGGAAAATCTACTACTCCTTTCTCAGGCTTCTGAGTCAGTTTAATTCAAAAGTATACTAAAATTACTATTTGCAAATGTCTATCTACTCCTGTATAGCTAAAATAAATAGAGAAATAAACTAAATCCTGATGATGATAAAAGATGGGAACTGTCATCCATAACTCTTGATTTAAAATTTTTAGTTTGTTCAACAAACACACTAAAGGTAGTACCCTTCCCCTTCTCCTTAACAAGCAGATGTTATACAGTTACATTAAAAAACCTATAGTAACAAATACATTTGTCTAATTTACATATTGAAATTCTCTGTAAGATTTCATTTGGAAAAAAGTTCCAATGCTAAAATTAATTTTGAGAACTACTATTGTAGACATTTTCTTTGTCATGAATCCATTTGGTATTCATTTGGCTTTAAGATCTCTTTTATTTTGAAAAATCCTCTAAAAACACAAATACAGTCTCTTATGTCTCATGACTTTCAGACTTTCTTCTCCTTCTCCTTTGTAAGTCATCCTAGCAAGACTAGTTAGCAAAATACCTGAAATTTAAAAGGCGTTTATAAGTACATATTTGTAAAAACTGTTTCCACAGAGAATGAGGCAAGAGTTTGTTTTCTACAATCCCATGCACCTTTATTACATGGCAAACAAAATTAAGCTTGCCTTCTGACCTTATATCATACTTCCTTCTCAACACTTCAGCTTTGGTTTTATTGAATAAAACATGATGGAAGAGTCTTTTGTTCTTTCTTAGAATTTTCAGAAAATGTAAATATTACTATGACCCAAATATTTCAAACTAATTACTGCTCTTGTAGTCTCAACTGCATTTTGGTTATACATTAGCTTTATTAGTCACATTCAGCTTCAGTAAGCAGCATTTTAAAACTCAGTGTAAGATCACGGTTTTGATGATAAGTTTTTTGAGGAAGTGAGCTGAGTTTTTGCCATTTCTAATTAGATCATTTTGGTTGCATATTACAGACAATTCAACTTAAAATGACTTAAATACATTTTTAAAAAATGTATTGGCTTACATAATTGAAAAATCTAATTAAGTAATTAGTTTTTTACATACAATTATTTTTTAACATAAATTTTTTTACATAATTTTTTTTTATATAATAGGAGAAGGAGACAGGAGAAGGTGGGTCTCAGTTGTTGTTATTGGTCAGTTACTCAATTGTGTCCAACTCTTTGTGACCCCATGAACTGCAGCATGCCAAGCTTCCCTGTCCTTCACTGTCTGCCGGAGTTTGCTCAAACTCATGTTCATTGTCGGTAATGCCATTCAACCATTTCAACCATTGTTGCCCCCTTCTCCTCCTGCCAATGAGTCAGTTATTTGCATCAGGTGGCCAAAGTATTGGAGTTTCAGCATCAGTCTTTCCAGTGAACAATCAGGGTTGATTTCCTTTAGGATTGACTGGTTTGATCTCCTTGTTGTCCAAGGGACTCTCAAGAGTTTTCTCCAGCACCACAGTTCAGAAGCATCAATTCTTCAGTGCTCAACCTTCTTTATGGTTCAACTCTCATGCCCAAATATGACTACTGGAAAAACCATAGCTCTGACTATACGGACCTTTGCCAGCAAAGTGATATTTCTGCTTTTAAATATGATGTCTGGGTTTGTCATAGCTTTTCTTCCAAGCAGTAAGTGCCTTTTAATTTCAAGGATGCAGTCACTCTCCACAATGATTTTTGAGCCCAAGAAAATAAAATCTGTCATTGGTTCCTTTGTTTCCCCATCTATTTGCCATGAAGTGATGGGTCTGGATGCCATGATCTTAATTTTTTAATGTTGAGTTTTAGTCCAGCTTTCACTCTCCTCTTCCACCTTTATCAAGATTCTCTCTAGTTTCTCTTTACTTTCTGCCATTAGAGTGGTATCATCTGCATACCAGAGGTTATTGATATTTTTCCTGGCAATCTTGATTCCAGTTTGTGCTTCATCCAGCCTGGCATTTCGCATGATGTACTCTGCATATAAGTTAAATAAGCAGGGTGACAATATACAGCCTTGATATACTCCTTTCCCAATTTGGAACCAGTCCACTGTTTCATGTTCAGTTCTAACTGTTGCTTCTTGTCCTGCACACAGGTTTTTCATGAGGCAGGTAAGGTAGTCTGGCATTCCCATTTCTTTAAGAATTTTCCAGTTTCTTATGATCTACACAATCAAAGGCACTAGCATAGTCAATGAACCAGAAGTGGATGTTTTTCTGGAATTCTCTTGCTTTTTCTATGATACAATGTTGGCATGTCGGCAATTTGATCTCTGGTTCCTCTGCCTTTTCTAAGTCCAGCTTGTACATCTGGAAGTTCTCAGTTCACATACGGTGAAGGCTAGCTTAAAGGATTTTGAGCATTACCCTGCTAGCATGCAAAATGAGTGCAATTGTGTGGTAGTTTGAACATTTCTTGGCATTCCCCTTCTTTCTGAATGGGATGAAAACTGAACTTTTCCAGTCCTGTGGCCACTACTGAGTTTTCCAAATTTGCTGGCATGTTGAGTGCAGCACTTCGACAGCATCATCTTTTAGGATTTGAAATAACTTAGCTGGAATTTCATAACTGCACTAGCTTTGTTCTTGGTTATGCTTTCTAAGGGCCACTTGACTTCACATTCCAAGATGTCTGGTTCTAGGTGAGTGGCTATAACATCGTTGTTATCTGGGTCATAAAAGGTTCAAACTCTTGTAATCAAAACTCAGTTTCTTCATCCCTCACTCTCCCTTCCCCTGTGTTGGCTTCCTTCTTGGGTTCCATGTGGTAGTCCCCAGAAACTTCAGGCACATATTCACTCAGATTCAAATTTAGTAGAAGCAACATAGTCTCTTCCCTGTCATTCCGTAACAAGTCTCAGGATCCACTTTGACTGCACCATTTTAATCATGTGTCCTTGACCAAAGGACGCTAGGACTTCTATCAGGGACCAAAGGATGCTAGGACCTGTATCAGGAATTCTTTGGGCTACAAGTAACAGAAAAATCTAACAGTAGTTTAAAAATGTAGACATTTATGATCTCATCTAACAAGAATATTGAAAGTAAGTAGTTCAAAACCTATCGCTCTTTATTGATGTTCATCCTTCTTCAGTCATCTATACTATCCACCTGGCATAAATCAAGTTACCATATATGTATAGATCAGTTTCTTGACTCTATTATAGTTCCACTGGTCAATTTTTTTTATTGCTGGGCCATTGTTAGTATGTTTTACTTAATATAAATTTATAAGAAATATTGATATGTAATACAGCAAATCTTCCCTAGTTATTCTTGAGGAATATCTTGGCTATTTTGGGGTCTTTGATTTTTCATATAAATTTTCTCAAACTTGTCAAGTTAAAGAAATTCATCTAAGATTTCAATCAAAATTTGGATAGATCAATTTTGAAAGACTTGTCTTCTTCATAATATTATCTTTCTAGCCAATGATATGTTTATATTTCTCAATATATTTGCTTTCATTAAAGTTTTATAATTTTCTCTATAAAGCCTTGCCTAATATCCAAAGGATGTTATATTTTTTCTTGCTATTACAAAAATTATCTCTTAAAATATTATTTTTCCTAGTTGTACATAAAATGCATTTAAATTTTGTATATAAACCTTGTATCGGACATTTTGACAAATTCTCTGATTAAGTCTAATGATTTGTCAGCAGACTGTTGGATTCTTTTATGCAGACAATCATATCATCTGCAAATAATGACCGTTTTATTAATTTCCTTCCAATCCTTTGACTTTTTTTCCTCCCGCCTTACTGTAGAACTTCTTCTTTTACTTACTTAAGTATTTCTATGTCTTCGCATTAGACATAGCTCCTGTAAATTCAATTCAGGTACATTTTTATATATTTTTTTATATTCAATCTGATAACATCTAATTTTAAATTGGTGAATTGAGTCCATTTACTGATACGTTTGGATTTATTTCTTACTTTATTTCATGCTTTTCTCTTTAAAAGTTAAATAAGCTCTTTTTACTTTAAAAAACTGTTTTTTTTCTCTTGCTGCTATCTATTGCATTAAATAAACTGTATTTACCTTACTCTGTATTATATTTTGGAGTAGTAAATTCTACATATATCCTTTAATTATATCTTTAATATGAACATTTATAGAGTCTAAAATTGATAAATATATATACTTTGATTATGAATAAAACAAAGACCTAGGATAGTTCTCCTATTATTATGTTCACTCTATCCCGTTATACATGTTACTACCATCAGTATTTTCAGTTCAGTTCAGTTCAGTCGCTCAGTTGTGTCCGACTCTTTGCGACCCCATGAATCGCAGCACGCCAGGCCTCCCTGTCCATCACAAACTCCTGGAGTTTACTCAAACTCATGTCCATCGAGTCAGTGATGCCATCCAGCCATCTCATCCCCTGTTGTCCCCTTCTTCTCCTGCCCCCAATCCCTCCCAGCATCAAGGTCTTTTCAAATGAGTCAACTCTTCACATGAGGTGGCCAAAGTACTGGAGTTTCAGCTTCAACATCAGTCCTCCAATGAACACCCAGGACTGATCTCCTTTAGGAAGGACTGGTTGAATCTCCATGCAGTCCAAGGGACTCTCAAGAGTCTTCTCCAACACCATAGTTCAAAAGCATCAATTTTTCGGCACTATCTAAATTTTCTATTCCCTGATGAGTAATTATTATCATTGTTTTTATATAAATAAAAATATAAAACTTTGAGTTTGACATTGGTAGATTTGAAATAATGGTCCTAGCATGCTGTGAATAAGTAAACAACATAAGGACCAATATACAGGGGACATCTTTAACCTATTTATTTAACAACTGACAGCAAGGAGATCCAACCAGTCAATCCTAAAGGAAATTGGTCCTGAATATTCATTGGAAGGATTGATGCTGAAGCTGAAACTCCAATACTGTGGCTACCTGATCTGAAGAGTTGACTCATCTGAAAAGACCCTGATGCTGGGAAGGATTGAGGGCAGGAGGAGAAGGGGACAACAGAGGATGAGATGATTGGATGGCATCACCGACTCAATGGACATGAGTTTGAGTGAACTCTGAGAGTTGGTGATGGACAGGGAGGCCTGGTGTGCCGTAGTCCAGTGGGGTCACAAAGAGTCAGACACAACTGAGCAACTGAACTGAATCTATCTTTTCTCTGTGGATGTTTTTAAAATCTCCTTTTTATCTAGGTATAGAATTTTTTTTCTTTCATCCTACCACTGTATCTCTTAAATTTCCCAAGAATGTTCCCAGCTCAAAGTTTTTGTGTGTCCTAGAACTGTAGCTTGGAAACAATTTCCTCCAGGTATATTTTTGGTTTGCTGCTGCTGCAATTTTGGTTCAAGTCTCTGTTCAATTCCTCAGAAAGGCCTTCCCTGATCCCAGTGTCAAACACTCTTCTCTTACCCTCTATTTTTCCTTCACAGTACCTTTTACTACTTGACATTTTTTAAAAATATTTATTTGTTCATCACCTGCCTCCCTCTCCCAAGAACATATACCTGTAAGGGCACAGACTCAGATTTATTCACTGCTATATCCCTAGTATCTAGAATAGTACCTGGAACAGTAGGCACTTCATAAGTATTTGTTGACTTAATGAGTTAGTAGTCTTTCATCTCGCACTTTATTCTCTCCTTTTAAGGTTGCTGAATTCTTTTCTGTGTATGTGAAGAAGTGAAGTGAAGAGAAGTCGATCAGTCGTGTCCGACTCTTTGCGATTCCATGGACTATAGACAACCAGGCTCCTCGGTCAATGGGATTTTCCAGGCATGAATACTGGAGTGGGTTGCCATTTCCTTCTCCAGGGGATCTTCCCGACCCAGGGATCAAACCCGGGTCTCCCACAATGTAGGCAGACGCTTAACCATCCAAGCTACCAGGGAAGCCCTAGAGACAATAAAACTGCAGATAAAATGTAGTGGTGGAGTAAGTCACTTTGAGGAAGTCCTTTATAAATGCAGAACCTCATATTTTCCCTTCTTAGGGACCACATCATAAGACCCAGATCTTAATCTTGCTTGTACTGTTTACTAGTTGTGAGCTACTGGGCTAATCATTTTACCTCTTTACTCCTTTATGCTCTTACATGTAAAACTAAAGGGGTTCAGTTAGATGATCATTAGTTCTTTTCAGCAATAAAACTGCATGATTCCACAGGGGCAGAACATCAGTGGCCTAAGATCACAAGACGGGTGAAATTAGGCCTTTAATCCAGGTCTCTTAAACTTCTTCAATGATGACATTACATGGCATCAAGGATACTCTACAGCCAACTGCCCACATACCTGAAAAAATACAATACCTGAAAACTCTTCACAGGGCCAACCCATACACTTGAAAGAGTCAAACTTTTATTCCAAATGTACCTGGTGCTACATAGATAATGCACAAAACTAAGCCTTTAGGATGGTTTTAATATCTATATCACATCACTTTGGGTTAAAAACACCTCAGGAAAAAATTTCAACTCAGTGGAGAATCATTCATCAAAATGCCTGTCCTCAAAATCAACTCTGCAAAAAACCCAACCAACAGGAAGTTTTTTTTAAAAAAGAAAGGAAGGGGACTTCCCTGGTTGTTCAGAGGTTAAGAATCCACCTTCCAATGGAGGGGACACAGGTTCAATCTCTGGTAGGGGAACTAAGATCCTGCAGGCTGCAGGGCAACTAAGCTTGAGCACCACAACTAGAGAGAAGCCCGCACACTTCAAATCCTAAGCCCGTGCACTCTGGAGCCTGCAAGCCACAAACAGGGAAGCCTGCAGCCACTGCAATGAAGACCCAGCACAGCCAAATATTAAAGAACAAAAAAATAAAAATAAAGAAAAAAGAATGTACAAGTGAATAGAAGGACAAGAACGATAAGAGGAAGTATACGGAAAGGAGGAGGTAACTTAGCCTCTAGATCTAGCATTTTCTTAATGGTTTTAGCCTGTTTTGGGGGGAGAGGGGGGTGGTTTCGAGGACAAGGAGAAAAATGACTACCCAACCTCTTTGCCTCTCAAACTTATAGCTTCAAAGTGGCAGCTGAAAGACCTGACATGGGGAGAATGGAGGCTTGGAGGCTTTTCCAGCAGAGGTATTCAACAGTGAATAGGAGGAGTGAAGAGACTAAGGCTTTGGTTCTATCAGAGTGCCAGACAGCTCTTATGATCAAGAGTAGGTGGCCATATGACTTATCATCCAAACCAGGACCTTTTTAGGAATGAAAGAGCACTAATAATTGTATCAGGGCTATGGGGAAACTAGGTCCCAAGTAAATCAGATATATGGTCATCTTAGGTGTTAAGGGCCCCAGCAAAGGCAAGGATGCTTCCCCGGTGGCTCAGCGGTAAAGAATTCACCTGCAAAGCAGGAGACGTGAGTTCAATCCCTGGGTCGGGAAGATCCTCTAGAGGAGGAAATGGCAACCCACGCCTGTATTCTTGCCCGGAAAATCCCATGAACAGAGAAGCCTGGCAGGCTACAGTCCATGAAGTTGCAAAACAGTCAGGCACGACTTAACAACTAAACAACAACAAAGCAAAGGCAGGGGATCCACAGAGTTAGCTGATCAATCATATAACGGAATCTTACCTCACCTTATCAACCACAGGAGCCCCAGCAGAGGCAACAGGGAAGATGGAAATCAGCCTTTCAGCTAATATCATCTCTGCTCCTTGGGTACAATATAGACTTGTCAGTTACCTCTGGTGTCATTTTCTTATTGATGCCTCTGTGTCCCGGCTCTCTGGAATAAACTCCTTTAAGATTGGTCCTAACAGGAAAACAGTACTCAAAGTACACAGACCTGATCTCCAATGCATATCAACTCTGTATCCCAAGAGGTACATGACAGAATCTCGGGTATCTAACATTGCAAAGTGCAAGGAGTGAGCAAGGTGACAAAGGAAGTGTGAACATGAAGGCATGGGAAGAGCAGGTATCTATGTGTATGGACCAAATATGGCTGTCCCAGAATGATATCCTTATTCCCCAGGGGATCAATACAAAATGACCACCATTTCTCAGTTCTAATTCTAAATTCCTAGGAAAGAAAGTCTGACTAGTACAGATGAGGTCAGGTGTCTCCTTGGTCAAAGTAGGTATGGCTAGGTGTGTGCTCTGCTTAGTTGCTCAGTCGTGTCCAACTCTGCAGGCTACCAGGGAAGCCCTCATAGCTCAAATGGTAAAGAACCTACCTGCAACACAGGAGACCCGGGTTTGATCCCTGGGGAAGATCTCTTGGAAAAGGGAATGGCTACTGACTCCAGTATTCTTGCCTGAAGAATTCCATGGACAGGGGAGCCTGGTGGGCTGCACTCCCTGGGGTTGCAAAGAGTCAAACATAACTGACTGAGTGACCAACACTTTTATGGCTAGGTGGTATGCCGGGGTCCAGCCTCGGCAGGATCCAGGGGGTACCCTCAGGATGAACGGCGTCGGCGAGAGAGAGAGACGTGAGACTATCCTTGCTAGGGCCAAGTCTGCGAGGGAGAGAGAGAAAGAAAGAGAGAGAGAGAGAGAGAGAGAGAGAGAGAGAGAGAGAGGGAATGACCAGACGGGGGTGCAGAGGGTCTGGCAGAGTCTGGCAATGCTTTATTTTTTACCGTGGCTTTTATACCCTACATTAGTACATTTCTAAGGGGAAGATAGTTTAACATTACATCAGCTTGTTCTTCACAAAACCAGGGTGTTTTCTGCATACTTCTTTGTTTATGAGGGTCTTGTACATTATCTTCTGGCCTTGGGGCCTATTGACATTTTATGACCTAGGTGAATGCAAAGCTGTTTTCCGTAATCTATTCTTTAATGAACACAAAGGTCAGTCCTTTTGCAGAAGTTATCAGTTAAATTTATCTAAAAGGTTTACCACACAAAGACTCTGCAGCTCCAGTGAGGCAGCCCCTGTTTAGCATTCCTGGTTAAAATTAACAAATTTAAACTCTTATTTTTCTAAATCTTTAACTATAACCACTTTTAGAATAATATTTTTATGTTCTCTCATAGGGCTTCCTCACCCCCGAAGGGCTCTGTGCCTACTAAAGACTTTAGGTGATCAGGTTCTTTATGCTGTTTTATGATTAGGATATTATAAGCAATCATGCATATTAGTACCAAGGGCATAAAGGCATTTGGCTAACAAACTATCAGCAAAGGAGTTTAAATTAAAACACTCCTTTCACCCTAAATAATCTCATAAAATACCACCACCTGGGAAACTTATTGATTAAAATTCTAAATTGATTCTTATTTGGGAAGAGATCGGGGAAGGCCTTCCTGCCTGTGTCAGAGAAATTAGGGAGTAGTCCATTGAGGCAGGCATCAGAAAGACAGATATCATCTTTAAGATGAGAGCCGGGGGCAGCTTTCCGAAATCCCTGAAAACCTGATCTGCCTTGCCTGTCAGGCTTTCTCCTCATGACCTTGTCATGGGTGGGATCTCATGAGCTGGCCTTTTCAAAAAACCCCTGATAACCTGATTCGCCTTGCCGTTAAGGTTTTCGCCTTGCCCGTAAGGTTTTTCTCCCCTATGGCCTTTCCAAGGGCGGGGTCCCGTGTGTTGGCTCCCAGCAGTGGTAGGTCACAAATTGCACATGGCCACAGAGATCTCACCCCAATGGAGTAGAAGCTTTTAGAAAAGGGAGGATCTGGGCAAACAGGTACCCTAAAACTGTATCATATTTGATGCAAACTGAGGAAAGTTGAAAGTCACCATAGAAATGCAAGCAATTATATTGTTCACTGATAGATGAAACATTACATAGACACAATAAGGTAAAATTATTTGTTGATTCAAGGTCATTCTTAGTATTGGGTTATATCCTGAAAGTGATAGTTAAACTTCTATTATTTTTTTAAGCCTCTTGCTGCTGCTGCTGCTAAGTCGCTTCAGTCGTGTCCAACTCTGTGCGACCCCATAGTCGGTGGCCCACCAGGCTCTTCCATCCCCGGGATTCTCCAGGCAAGAATACTGGAGTGGGTTGCCATTTCCTTCCTTGGAAGGTGGGTGCCTTTTCAATGCACGCATGCTAAGTCGCTGCAGTCATGTCCAACTAAGCCACTCCTAAAGTCTTAAATTCTTGGCCCTGCCCCAGGCTTCCCTCTCTTGAGCCTTAAGTAATCTTTAAAACTTGCTGTTATTTTTCCTTTCTTGCTAAGTGATGGTAAGACTGCCAGTCATTTTGTTTCTTCAGAAAATTGCCTAATATTTGCTTTTGTTAGGAAATATGCTACATTATCTTATGGAAGCTTATGAATTTTTTAATGTATTAAAAACAGATACATATTCTTAATTATTATAAAATTAATACAGGCACGTTAAAAATTCAAATACATGGAGTAGAAAAATAAAAGATAAAAATGTAGCCCAACTACTGTCCACAACTTAGTTCTACTTCCTGGATTACTTTTTTGACCAGGACCCAAGTAGGAAATACATTTTACACTCACATACACACATACACACACACAGATGATAAAAGTTTCACGAATTTTATTTGCTCATACTTTTTCTTTTTTGCCCTTCTAATGTAGATTGTAGCCACTTGATTCACTCCCACAGTTTGAAAACCACTACTCTAGAGTAGTGAAACTGTTTTTCAGTACTTCTGATAGATATCTCTATCCTTGAAAATAATACACACATACCGCATTTAGATTCAATTCCTGACTTTTTAAAAACTGATTCCACACTTCAAAAAAGAACAATAAGAACTTAGTTTAATTACATCAGCCTCCATTTTTCTTTCCCTAGTCTCATCTTTGCAATTTTTATTACAGTACATTAAGTTCTATTTCTTACTTAATTGCTTTAAATATATTTAAACCTCTATTTCTTTTTTATTAATTTATTTTAATTTTTAAAAATTTTATTAATTTAAATTTAATTATTTTAATTTAAATTATTTTATTTTACTATTTTTATTTATTAATTTTAATTTTATTTATTTATTTTAATTTTATTTATTTATTTTAATTATTTAAAGGCTAATTACTTTACAATATTGTGGTGGTTTTTGCCATACACTGACATGAATCTGCCATGGGTGTACATGTGTTCCCCATCCTGAACTGCCCACCCACCTCCCTCCACATCCCATCCCTCTGGATCATCCCAGTGCACCAGCCCTGAGCACCCTGTCTCATGCATTGAACCTGGACTGGCGGTCTGTTTCACATATGATAATGTACGTTTCAATGCATTCTCTTAGATCATCCCACCCTTGCCTTCTCCCACAGAGTTCAATAGACTATTCTATACATCTGTGTCTCTTTCGCTGTCCCGTATATAGGGTTATCATTACCATCTTTCTAAATTCCATATATATGCGTTAGTGTACTGTACTGGTGTTTTTCTTTCTGACTTACTTCACTCTGTATAATAGGCTCCAGTTTTATCCACCTCATTAGAACTGATTCAAATGTATTCTTTTTAATGGCTGAGTAATATTCCATTGTGTATATGTACCACAGCTTTCTTATCCATTCACCTGCTGATGGACATCTAGGTTGCTTCCATGTCCTGGCTATTATAAACAGTGCTGCGATGAACACTGGGGTGTTCATCATGTGTCTCTTTCATTCTGGTTTCCTTGGTGTGTATACCCAGCAGTAGGATTGCTGGGTCATATGGCAGTTCTATTTCCAGTTTTTTATGGAATCTCCACACTGGCTGTACTAGTTCGCATTCCCACCAACAGTGTGAGAGGGTTCCCTTTTCTCCACACCATTTCCAGCATTTCTAGTTTGTAGATTTTTGGATAGCAGCCATTCTGACCAGCGTGAGATGGTACCTCATTGTGGTTTTGATTTGCATTTCTCTGACAATGAGTGATATTGAGCATCTTTTCATGTGTTTGTTAGCCATCTGAATGTCTTCTTTGGAGAAATGTCTGCTTAGTTCTTTGGCCTATTTTTTGATTGGTTGGTTAAATCTTTATTTCTTGATCTACTGTTAGAAAGTTTTCATCCACACATTTAAAAATGTCTCTTAATTCCTCCATTATGTAAGATTAGTGCATTTGCATCCTTTCACTTCCCTCCACTTCCCAACTTCCATTAGGTATACCCCTACTTTTACACAGTCAATAATTATAATATTTACTGTGTTAGGATAATTGTCTTTTGTATTTTGTCCTTCAACTTATTTTTAGAAGTGATTTTTTTCAATATTACAATCAATTTTGCAAATCTTATTCACTGCTGAATCAACTGTATAAACAGACTTGTAAAAAGACAGATGTAAATCATATTATTAAATTTATGCTTATTGAAGGAGAATGTTCTAGGTGGCAATGTCAAACAGATTCTCTTTTCCATTGATTACTCATAATCCTGTCACATCTTAGTTTCATATTTGGACCATGAGTTACACAATTTTTTGCCTTTACTAAAGATTTTAATTGTCTTTTTTTTTTCAGTTGATGACAGGAAAAACATGCACTCTCATTAAAATTATTAAGGTTTTTTAGACATGCTATTGTATAAAATGAATCTACTTTTTTCTTAAAAATGTTCTTCTGAGATCCTTCTTATTTTTCATTCTTATTATTACTGATCACCTTGGAAGTCTAAATATTTGCACTGAAATAACTTTTTATTGCATTCATAGAGCAGATCCTATTACCAGATTCCCATGTTTCTTTTTTTTTTCTGAGAAGGTGCATGAGAGGTCAAAAAATAGTTTAAAATTCCATCATTTGCCCTCATCCGTCAATGCTTTGTCTGTCTATAGGATTCTAGGTTCAGAATTAATTTCTCTCAGAACTTCGAAGTTCCACTGCCTTCTTATAATTAGCATTGCTAAGATAAATGGCAAACTTCAATCTATTTCAATCTCCCTATCACTCCTATAAAAGTAACAATCTCAATTTGGCTCTCTTTTCTGTACTCAGTTTAGTTAAACTTTCATAATTGGCCTTTTCTGATACTCTCCTAGCTGGGCTCTATTACTGCATACTAGGCTGGTTTTCTTAAATAACTGGCTACTCTTGCTCTTGCTTTTGCTTATTTGTTAGTTGTTCAGTCTTTGTCCAATGCTTTGTGACCCCATGGACTGTCCACAAGGTTCCTCTGTGTCTATGGGACTCTCCAGGCATGAATATTGGAGTGAACTGCCATTCCCTTCTCCAGGGGATCTTCCTGACCCAGGGATTGAACCCGAGCCTCATGGGTCTCCTGCATTGGCAGGCAGGTTCTTTACCACTAACACCACCTTTTTCTAATGTGATTCTAAATGCTGTAGTTCCTGTACCTTCTTTTCTATTCTATATGTCTTCTCTCCTATATTAGCCCTCAAGCTTTAAAAACTATCTGCTGACAATTCCTAACTTTATATAGGCGGGCTAGACTTCTTTTTGACCTCCAGATTCACAACTTTAAAACATCTGCTTGGCATCTCCTTATGTCTTCTAGGCATTTCAAACAACATGACCAAACAGAATTTTCTCTCTTTGAATCTGAATCCCCCTCAGCCTTGACCATCTCAAAACCTGGTGCTATGATATGAACTGCCACTTTTGACTCTTCCCTTTTAATTCACTCCCCATGACTCCTCCCTCCTCATCCAATTCTACCTTCATCCAGTTCATTGTTAATTCCTGTTATTTCTTCCTTCAAAATATAGCTCTATTGTCTTTAAAAAATGCAAACCAGATCATGTCAGTCTCTTGCTTTAAATGAAGGAGAGGATAAAATCCAAAACCTATACAGCTGCCCTGAATGTCTGATTCCTTTCTACTTATCTAGATGCATCTCTCACCTCGTGCCACTCTTATTTCCACACTCCAGCTTCCTGTCATCTCCTAGAACACACAGTGCTCTTTCTACCTCAGAGCGTCTGTAATTTGATATTCTATCTGGAGTACTTTTTCCCTCAGGTCTTTACATGACTGACTTGACTCCTTTTTATCCTTCAGGTTTTGGCTTAAATGTTCAGAGCCTCCACGTTAACCCACACACGGATTCTTTGTAATTAGGAAAAGGTACCTTTCTGGAGAGCACCATATGGATTATATTTGAGCCCCTACAGGCAGCAGCTTAAATGCCCTCAGAGAGGCTTTTCTTGACCACCTTACCATATTAATGCTCCTTCTTATTCTGGATCACACACAGCACTCTATTTATTTCCTTCACAGCTTTTCATTCAACCTACAGTATTTAACTAATTATTATTTTATTTACTTGTTTATAGTCTGTCACCCTCGCTTAGGTCAGGAACTTCTCTATCAAGTTTGCTATCATAAACTCATGGCCTACTAGTATCTGATTCATGTAGGTGTTCAATGAATATTTGTTGGATGAATGAACGAATGAAACCATGCTTGGAAATTTCATAAGAAGGTGAAAAATAAAATGGTTTAAGTTGTCCAGTTATGTTTTCATGAACACACTTCATCTGGAAACTGTTTTCCTCCACATTTTATTTAATTATTTCCACCCCTTGAATTTTTCTGTTACCCGAAAACATTTTTTGACACATCACAGGAAATGATTTTGAGTAGGATTTACCACATTGCCCCAGAGTTGGTGATATGTCAAGCTGAGCACAGAGGTGTTGAGTATCTTTCATTTTAAAGAGAAAGCTTCAATAACTAGAGCTTCGCTGCTTCCAATTCCAGTCCTTCCCCACTTATCCCCAGTCTCTATGACTAGAAGACTTAGGAAGGATAATGAAAACAGAAATTGTCAACACTGTTGTAGGCCAGAGTACAGGACCTTTTCCATGGGGAGCAGGGAAGTGGGTTTCCTACTTCCCAAACCAGTGGAGGTATAAAGACTGAAAAATCACTTCTCACAAGAAGGGAAGACCAACATCAACCTCAACTTGTTGGATATTTTTAGGTGGCTATTTTTCTTATAATTTTTAATTGGAAGATAACTGCTTTTCAATGTTGTATTGGTTTCTGCCATATGACAGCACAAATCAGCCATAAGTATATATCCCTTCCTTATAGAGCCTCCCGCTCACTGCCTCCCCACCATCTTAATCCTCTCGGTCATCACAGAGCACTGGGCAGTCTGGGTTACACAGCAGCTTCCTACCAGCTATTCATTTTTAAAAAGGTAGTGTACATATGTCAATGCCACTCTCTCAATTTGTCTTACTTTCTCCTTCCCCCACTGTGTCCACAGGTCCATTCTCTATGTCTGTGTCTCTATTCCTGCCCTGGAAGTAGGTTCATCAGTATTAGGGAGCCTTCCTGTTGATCTGTCCTGCACTACTTTAAGTGGAGAAAGGAGAAAAGAAAGAGATGACAGAGTGGAAACTAGGAAGCAAAGGAGAAGTGTATTATCAGACTATTTGGTGTGGCAAGGAAGTAGGATTTTCTCGTTAGCCAACAGACTCCTTGGAAGGAAGCAGGATTAAAGTCATTCTGCTAATGTTCCTCCTAAGAGAGCAGTCTTTGGGTAAGAGAATCCTTAAAGCAGAGTCTGTGGGTGTGTTACAAATTATAAGAGCTGAGGTAGGGTAAAGAAGTCAAGTTTGCACCAGATCTCCCAGGTCAGGGAACTGCATAGCTGGAAGACATTGCAAGCACCCTCCTCCTGTTCTCACAAATCTTATAAATGCTGCATCAGAAAGCGAGTATTTACACCTTTGCCATATAGAACTAAAGCAGCAGCAACTAACAAAGAACTGTAATTGCAAACCAGTGAACTAAAAAGATACTTATCACTCTTCCACATTTTCCCTCCAGTCTCTCAGCTTCTGAGGAACTACGACCAGAAGGAGAGTGGAAGACGAATGAAAATGCAGACCATGTTTCTCCCTCTACTCCAAGTTCCTAGAGCCACAAGTAAAGACTGAGCAAAAGTAATGGGGGGAACAGGGTGGGAGGGGTGGGTAAAGGAGACTTAATTGGGATATGAAATAGGACTTTCCTCCCCACTTCAGATAAAAGGAATATTTTTCCATGTCAGCATATATACAACCACCACATCTTTTAATGACTGATAGTATCCTCTTATACTGATTTTGAACATACCTATTGTAATTTAACTACTCTTCCACCTCAGGTGGGCTGTCATTTTCCAGTAAGCTAGGATGGGCTTCTTCACATAGTGATCTCAGGGCAGCATTCCAACAGAGGAGATGAACCACTGAAAAGTTTCTTAAGGCTAAGGCTTGAATGTCACACATCACCACTTCGGCCTCATTCTATTGATCAAAGAAAGTCACCAGACAACCCAGGCTCAAGGTAAGGAGGAGAGATTCTACCTCTTAATGACAGGAGTGGTGAAGTGATGTTGGAAAGGAGCAGGGCACAGAGGTAGGAAGAATTATGACCAGCCTTGCAAATATTCTATTACAACAAACTTGTTTTGAAATGCCTCGTTTAGTATTCTGAAAGTAAAATTATAAGTCGACTATTTGCCATCCCAAATATGTTTCCTAAAGAAATTATGGGAAAACTCTAATGTAGACCTGTATAGCACTCCACTGCTTTTAAAATTCATTCATAAATATCTTGTTTGATAACTTATTCAACAAGTTTCTTTTGAGTGGCTATTATGTGCCAAAGACTATGATATGCTATGATACAAGATAGATATGGTCCTTGTTCTCAAGGAGTTTACAGTCTGTGGAGGGAAAAACAAATATTTAATAAGTAATTACAGTCAAGAACTGACTCATTAGAAAAGACCCTGATGTTGGGAAAGATTGAAGGCAGGAGAAGAACAGGATGACAGAGGATGAGGTGGTTGGATGACATCACCGATTAGATGGACATAAGTTTGAGCAAGCTCTGGGAGTTGAGATAGACAGGGTAGCCTGGCGTGCTGCAGTCCATGGGGTTGTAAAGAGTTGGACACTACTGAGTGACTGAACTGAACAGTCAAATACTATAACACATACGACATTAATTTATGTCAAACAATACAGGAAACCATCAGTTGAAATCATTATCCTGCCAACACTGATCAAGATGATTTTTATGATAACTGTAGGAGGCAAGACAGGATATTAGTTGTTATTCTCATCTTTCAGTGAGGAAACCA
The DNA here is from genome assembly GCF_963930625.1 of Muntiacus reevesi. Lineage (NCBI taxonomy): Eukaryota > Metazoa > Chordata > Mammalia > Artiodactyla > Cervidae > Muntiacus > Muntiacus reevesi. The sequence goes on along the minus strand of NC_089251.1, from coordinate 42,543,144 downwards.
AGGCTAATAAAGTTAACCAAGTAATTTATCCAAGGTTTTCAAGTTCTAAGTGGCAGACGAAAAATAAAAAACAGGTTATTTTCTAAAGTCTGCTTTTTCCAATACACTCTTCTGCCTCCCTAGAAATCAATACTGTTATAGACCCTGAAACAGAAAAAAATACTAATAAATTAAAACAAACAAACCCTTGGATAATGGTACATATTTTGTAGGGATTCCTCTAAAGGAACTTCAGTGTTTACGGCTTTAGAGACTGATCATGTACAGTTGATCCTTGAACAGGAGTTTGAATTGGAAAGGTCCACTTATATACAGATTTTTCTCAACATAGTACCTTAATTTTCATTTTATAGATCTTTAAGTGTGGGGGAGAGTTTGTGTTCAATTAGAGATCACAATAGGTGGAATCCTAAGAACTAGAGATTCAGTCTAAATTCTAACTAAATTGTTGTAGCTTCCTACCCTTGGGTGAATCAGTTATCAATTCCTTTGTTTTTGAGACAGAAACAGCAGTAGTTGGATTTTCCTCTGTGTAGGTAGGGTCAACGCCTCTTCCCCTGCCACCACCACATTATTCAAGGGTCAACTCTAATGTATAACATACCTAATCTAGTATACCTAGTATACAATAATGAAGCCCGCTTACTTCCTAAATATCTCTGAACCCTAGAATCTGGACTGTTATCATTTGGGTTCACTGTAATGAGAAAAGGTCATTGATAAAATAATGCCTAAAGGACTTCTTTAACATGGCTATCTACAGATAACAAGAAGGATTAGATGAGAATGATGAAACTGAATTTCCACTTCAGAACAAATTACATTTATTGCAGTTTACTAAGCAATGAACCTAATCAAGAATATGTGTGTCTTGGCCTCAAATTCTTTTTGGAATAAGAAAATATATAAATTATAAACAAACATATGGAAATATGCATGTATACCAACATACATACACATACACATGAAAATTTCAAATAATTATTATTGTTTTATTTCTTTTCACTAGGAAACTGGCAAAAGCCCTCACGCTAACATGACTTGAGGAAAGTTATGGTCTAGTTAGATCCTTTTTTCTTTCCTTATCCTGTTACTCCATTTGTGTCTTTATCTGGTCTCTATCCAATGCTGATTTGTGTTAAGAAAGCTTATATATCAAACAACTTAAATCTCTGAATCTGTCTGTGATGTTCCAAATTCAGACAGTAGTTCTTCAATAAATTTATTTCTATTATTTGAATAATCTGTTTTTAATTTGTCCATGCAAAGCCAGAACTTCAGTAGGTTTGTCAACCTCTACTGTTTTCTCTGTAACATTCTTTTTGAAAGTCACTGATAACTGAGAATAGCCTCTCTCTCCTAGCGCTGCTCTCTGCTCCAAATTCTCATTTTCTTGGCATACTACACAGCAATTGTGGGAGGAGTAATACAAACCAGAATTTTCTAATTTTATGTTTTGAATGGCTTATAGCTGTGAGGCACGATATTAAGCCTTTCAGGCCTGGGACAGGCAGTTGTGACCCCCTGGATTGGCTGCCTCCAGCTGCTCACAGGCTTTATCAGAAGACGGCCCAAAGAAAACAGGTGGAATGGGTGATAAGAAATGTCTAGTAGTTCCATAGGCCTCTTATCCAAGGTGAATAGTGGTATGCTCAGCAGTTGGCTGCTGAAGTAGATGTCCAGATGGTAGAATACGTCCTTGGCTGTACTCAGCACACTGCCACCAGCATGGAGCTCCAGGGTGGTGCAACTCTGATGGCTCTGAAACTCTGACTTCACAGACATCAGATTCTTCTGATTGTTTGCAGCTGATGTGCCCTCTTAATGTCATCCAAAGTAGTTGCAACCTGACTGATCCAACAACGCACATGTGTTTTACAAATTAAACCCTCGACATTATTTTAAAATACTTGCTAGAAAAAACTTCAGTTGGACTCAAAAATCCATTTACCTTATCATAACATTGTGTTCGTAGATAAAAAAAGCTGTCAGATTTCTTTGAATAGAATATCAACCATTATACATTTTTGAACGGTTGCAAAAGAAAAGGTTTAAATTTTCTTTTTTTTAACCATGTATTTGTGTAATGTTCCTCATGAATGGTGACTGCATTAGTTTCCTATGGCTGCTGAAACAAATTACCACAGTCCAGGTGGTTTATAACAACATATATTTATTCCCTTACAGTTCTGGAAGTTGAAATGGATTTCTCTGGGCTGGAATCATGATGTAAGAGAGGCCACACAACCTTACAGGAGGCTCTAACGGACAAACATTTCTTTGCCTTTTCCAGCTTATGGTGGCCACCTTCATTCTTTAGCTCATGGCTTTGAATCACATCATCTTTTCTCTCTCTGCTTCCACCATCACATCGTTTTTTCTTCTCTGTCTTCGAATCTCCCTCTGTAAACATTTATTAAGGACACTTGTGATTACATTTAGGACCTACCCAAACAAACCAGGATAATCTCTCCACATGAAAATCCTTAAATTAGTTCCATTTTTGAAGTCCCTGTTACCATACAGGATAATATTCATACGTCCCGGGGATTAAGAACTGGATATATTGGGAGGCATTTTCCAGCCTACTACAGTGACTCTCAAGAATTGAAGAGATTAACAGTTGAAAGTCTTTATCAGAACCTATGTAGAGCTATTTCAGGCATAAAATTTGATTTTAAAATAATATGTTCAGGCACAGAAGTTCAAATTTCTCGTTCAAATATGTGAAGATTTCATCTCAGTTCAGTTGCTCAGCCATGTCCGATTCTTTGCAACCCCATGGACTACAGCATGCCAGGCTCCCCTATCCTTCACTATCTCAGGTTTTTTTTTTTTTTTTTTACAAATTTAATAGTTAATATTTTTCATATTACTTTACATTTATTTTTATTTTCATTATTTTATATATATTTAAAAAGCAGTTAATTTTTCAGCAAGTCCACTATAGATATTTACAAATTCCCTTCAGGTTACCATAGGATACCATACAAATACCATTTTCTCTCTGTCTTACGATGAGGAAAAGATTGGGAAATATAGTTCTACAAAGTTTAGGAGACTAAAACAATGGAGGAAAGAATGTTCATGGTATACGTAAGCAAAGTCCATATCTATTATAACAAGAAGTCAAAATGTACAATAACAAAAATCCAGAAACCAAAGAAATAGCAAAATAAGCACTTAAAAATAACAATCAGGTATAACTGAGGTAACTGTTGGAAGAATAATGGTCGCCTTGGGTAATAGGATTGGAATAAAGAAAGGCAGAGCAGGAGAGAATTGCTATTCATTATAGGCATTTTGGTACTCATTAGTTTTGTTTTTTTTTTAAGATGTGCATCATTATTGAAAAGGTTTTAAAAAGTTCAATCAAAAATGATATCAGAACTTAACATCAGTATATCACATTTTTTCCTATGGTCTTTTCTCTAATATGCAGTCCTACTCCTTTTCTTTCTAAGAAGGGAAAAAAACAGTTTTTGTTTGCTAATCATATAACCCATTTTAATGGCACAGTTACCCAGTTATTTAAGCTCCATCCAAAGAACAGTCCTGAGGATCTTTTCTGTAATATTTAGTTAGGGGGGTGAGTGTGAATGCTTAAAATAAATTCCCTGAGCCTAAGTTAGGGAACAGAAATTCTTTATCCTTTCCTTCCCAGTGGTGGCACTGGCAGGAAATTTAATAAGCTAGACCAGAGGCAGAGATGTTTGGAAAGCCATCAAAAGATGTTTGATGGAATGCACAGCGGGGAATCTTTAATATGTTTAAAAGAGGAAGAAAAATAGGATTAAACTGAATACTTTCCTATTTACTAGTTCTTTTTGAGGATTTCAAAGTCAATAAGTAATTTTATCACCTATGTATATGTCACCTTAGTAAAGGAGTATAAGGTTTATTTTATCTTATAAGTTTAGTAAGAGATGTGTTATTCCTTAGTGAGTTTTTTTCATATTTCTGAAATATGACTATACAACAATCTATGTTTATTAGAAACTCTGAGTGAATACAGACTATTCTTTACAATTATTCCTAGGCCTGTTCATTCTGCCTCTATAATCAAGGGGTTATATGCAGTTTGGCATAGAAGTGAGATTTAACAATTTACGGGCATCACCATTTGTCACCAACATTCTTCTCTGGACAACATGTAGAATAAGAGTAACAGGAGACAACATAGAAAAGACCTGACTTCTATGTCAGGTCTTTTGTCACCAACATTCTCCTCTGGACAACATGTAGAATAAGAAGACAACATAGAAAAGACCTGACTTCTATGCAACTTTCAAAGGAGAACCAGGAAGGAAATTATCAATAAGCATGAACAAGATAATGCATGTTGTGGTTAAACTGCATTTTTGCAAGCCTGGTGACTTTTAAGACTACTCAGAAGATCGGTTTATCAACTCTAGATAATGTGAAAAACCCTGTTTTTAAAAATATCTTATTTGAAATAATTGCTGTGATATAAAGCAATATTGTTGTGATATAAAGTTATATAACCTTCAAATGTAACTTTTAAAATCATACTATGAATAAATGGAAGGATATGTTATAATTGAAATTCACAACTTGTTTCAGGAAACTTCCTGACTCATTAAAAACAGGGTGTTGGCAACAGGAAAGAATGAAGTCTTTCTCTTCCTCAAGTATTTGGAAACATCATTCATTTCTTAAACTACACATTCATTAGTAGTCTGTTTCACAGATATTACTTGATATCGTTTTCCAGTTAACCCTATTTGGTCACCTTTTGACTCAAGTAAAATGCCGTACTGCTATGTCTAGTCAATAACTGGCAACTTCTGACTAATTAACAGTAGTCCCCTTTTTCTTCTTTCAGTGGGTGGCCCAGGATTTAGATGAATATAGATGGGTGCCAATGTTGAGCATGGGCAACAGTTTAGTGTGTAATTGCTGCTTGGTCTCTTGACTAAACACTTTGGGCATGACATAGAAATTTTCATGCTTTGGACGTGTTCTCCAAAACTGCACTACTTTATTTTCTTGTGTGTGGGGAATGGGGGTAGGATAAACAAGAGAAGAATTAAAAGACCACACACATTGCTGATCTGTACACTAATTTCATACTTTAGCAACTTCTAAACCACCCCATATTAGATAATGCTCATGGTAGGTAGTTAGGAAAGCTTACTGTCAAGTCATCAGGATGGTGCATTGTCTGCTATTTACTCTTTTACGTTGGCCCAAGTTCACATTCTAGGTGGAAATAACTGAAACTTAAAATTTCTTTACCTCTAAATTTAAGTTAAAAATGTAATCTTATTTACAGTTCTCAAAGGGTAGAGACTAGGATACAACAGTGCAAGTTGAAAAGATTTAGTGGCACTAGACTGGTCACAAAGAATATATTTATTGAGTCTGTGCTACGCACCAGATACTATGTCAAGCATTAAATCTAAATAGGCACCAAAAAAGGGATGCTTAGAAATAAGGCAGCAGCCATTGTTTCCTTGTGTTGACAGAATGTTCCTGTCTAAAGAAAAAGATACAAGGTTGTTATATATCCCAGGACATAGAACTGGATAAATTAAACTGAATTTTCTCAAGTTTCTACTCAGGAGTAGAAGAAAGAATGAGAAAATTATAAGCAGAATTTATATCATCCTTGGATGGTAGTATATAGTGGCAGTGAAAAATCGGCTTCCAGTATTCTTTTTAGTTTACAGTTAATCTCATTTCAACTCATCCCTGTATGTATACACACTGCTTCCCAGGTCACCATTTTCTTCTTCCTTTAGATTCTGCCCCCGCTCCCCACACACACCTAAATTTCTGCAAAAGTTTCATCTGTAAATCTATCCATTTACATTACAAATATCTAATTTTACAGATTATCAGTGTCATGGACCCTAAACGAAAATTCCACAGTAGTGTATTATGAAAAAAAAGATCACACACAAACATACATACACACACAAAATGACATTTCAGGCATTAAAATACATAAATATATTTCAGAAATAGACAATAGCCTTCTAAGAAGACTGGAAACTTCTCCACGGCCATGATATTTTCCCTTTAATGCCATGTGGTCTGCCAAGTGAGATTGTTTCTAGAGGTTCTGAGGGAGTAAGAGGCTCTTTTACAAAATGTTTGGAGGTTCAGAATTTAAACTTAAAGCAGTGTATACAGAAATTCCATTTTACAGGGCACTATAAATTTCATTTGAGCTATTTCAAATCCTAAAAGATGATACTGTGAAAGTGCTGCTCTCAATATGCCAGTAAATTTGGAAAACTCAGCAGTGGCCACTAGACTGGAAAAGGTCAGTTTTCATTCCAATCCCAAAGAAAGGCAATGCCAAAGAATGCTCAAACTACCGCACAATTGCACTCATCTCACATGCTAGCAAAGTAACACTCAAAATTCTCCAAGTCAGGCTTCAACAGTACATGAACCGTGAACTTCCAGATGTTCAAGCTAGTTTTAGAAAAGGCAAAGGAACCAGAGATCAGATTCCCAACATCCTTTGGATCATTGAAAAAGCAACAGAGTTTCAGAAAAGCATCCACTTCTGCTTTATTGATTATGCCAAAGCCTTTGACTGTGTGGATCACAAAAAACTGTGGAAAATTCTTCAAGAGATGGGAATACCAGACCACCTAACCTGCCTCTTGAGAAATCTGTATGCAGGTCAGGAAGCAACAGTTAGAACTGGACATGGAACAACAGACTGGTTTCAAATTGGCAAAGGAGTACATCAAGGCTGTATACTGTCACCCTGCTTATTTAACTCATACGCAGAGTACATCATGAGAAACGCTGGGCTGGATGAAGCACAAGTTGGAATCAAGATTGCCGGAAGAAATATCAATAACCTCAGATATGCAGATGACACCACCCTTATGGCAGAAAGTGAAGAAGAACCAAAGAGCCTCTTGATGAAAGTGAAAGAGGAGAGTGAAAAAGTTGGCTTAAAACTCAACACTCAGAAAACTAAGATCATGGCATCCGGTCCCATCACTTCATGGCAAATAGATGGGGAAACAGTGGAAACAGTGACAAACTTTACTTTTGGGGGCTCCAAAATCACTGCAGATGGTGACTGCAGACATGAAATTAAAAGATGCTTGCTCCTTGGAAGAAAAGTTATGACCAACCTAGAGAGCATATTAAAAAGCAGAGACATTACTTTGCTAACAAAGGTCCATCTAGTCAAGGCTATGGTTTTTCCAGTAGTCATGTATGGATGTGAGAGTTGGACTATAAAGAAAGCTGAGAGCAGAAGAATTGATGTTTTTGAACTGTGGTGTTGGTGAAGACTCTCAAGAGGCCCTTGAACTGCAAGGAGATCCAACCAGTTCATCCTAAAGGAAATCAGTCCTGAATATTCATTAGAAGGACTGATTGTGAAGCTGAAACGCCTTTGGCCACCTGATGCGAAGAACTGACTCATTTGAGAAGACCCTGGTGCTGGGAAAGACTGAAGGTGGGAGGAGAAGGGGATGACAGAGGATGAGATGGTTGGATGGCATCACCAACTCAATGGACATGAATTTGAGTAAACTCTGGGAGTTGGTAATGGACAGGAAAGCCTGGCGTGTTGCAGTCCATGGGGTCGCCAAGAGTCGAACATGACTGAGCGACTGAACTGAACTGATTTGAAATAATATTTGGGAATACAGCTTCTAGAGTTTTACTTCTTTAAGAGCCAGCCTCTGAATTGATACGACTTAACCACTGAAGACAGGCAGTTTCTTTTTAGAGATTTCTTGAGGCAGCAAGTGTACAACATCCTTTGATACTATATCTTAATATATAATCACTCATAAACCAAGATGTCATTCTTAGATTTTACCGAAAACTCTTGCTGCAATTAAAACTCACTTCCTCTCCCTTAATCTTTTGGTAGGTAGAAAACAACTGATCATCCTTCTTACAATAAAATCTCCATAATTAAAGACTCTTCACCACTTTTCAACTTTATTATCTTTCAGCTAAGCAATGCTATGGGGCTCAAATTTTTTGGTAGTATTTTATTTTGGTGTTGACAGTGATGGATAAATACTGCTTACCTAGTGTTGGAAAAATTCCTCTACTGTACATAAAGGCTTTTATTAAAGTGTAGACATTTGGATTCTACACACTTCTTTGGTTTTATTTGGAGAAATTATTTTTACAGCTGAGAGGTTTTTGGATGTGATCTTTTTGGATTTCACAGAAGAAATATAATATCAAGGGTTATCATTCTCCAGTATGATAAATGAATCACTGGCCTTTTCTGTGTTACTTCAGTAACATTCCCATAGGAATATGCAGCACTAAAAAGAATAGTTTGTTTATAGAATGAGTCATTTAAAAACTCTCGCTTACCTTGGTTGATTAGTGTTGTCCAATGCCTCAAACTCTTCTAGAATGACTTGATTTATAGAAGGCACCTTAAAGATAGCGCTGACAATTCACTTGTCCCAGTGCAGGCGGGTTGAGTCATGACTTGTAAAGTCTGAGATACACCCAACGACCGGCGCACTGGGTCATACAGGCAGGTGGGGTTGGCAATACCAGGTGTGATTTAGCGGCGTTGGGCGGGCCCTCTTGCAGTCCCCGAGTCACTGCAAACGTTCCAGCTTTTAAAATCCTCTTTCCTTGAGGATTTCAAGAGTCTACCAAAAGGTAAGCATCTCGTGATGGGTAACCTAAGCCATTTCCCCTTTTATCAGAAAAGTAAACCGTCTAGCACAGCGAAAATCTCTGTAGGAATAGCAACAGGAGTGGTAGTTCTGGTGTGAGAGCCTTCACTTGGCATTTTCTTCGATGCCCTACATTTCTCCTCCTGTTTTAAGTACCACACATCCAACTGCTTATTCCCTAACCCTCCCGACACCAGCTTTGTGAGAACAGTTTGTGTTTACTGAGACGGGCCTGGGGTGTCTCAGGGTAGTTGCTTTTGGGGGCGCGGGGGGGGGGGCGCGGCGATCTGGCTCTATCCGCCGGGTACATAACTATCTTCAATCTCTGGTAAGCGGAAACATTTTTAAGCAGCACGAAAATAACCAATCGTGCTTCAGGTTCTCTCTCTTGCTAAAGTATCTGTGGAAGGCTGGGAGTTGTAATGGTGAAACACTCCTCGCTCAGCCACAGAACGCGCGGCTCCCACCCCAGCTTCGGCTCCGCTGGGCCGACTCAGGCCGCAGACGCCCCACCCCCTGCCACCTCCGTGCGTCTCATTGGCCAGGCCCTGAACCCGCCTCGGCTCCTGACTGGAGGCTGCTCCTGTCTGTCTGCGCGGTGGGGACATTTCCGCATTGAAGGGGCTGCTCCAAATGGAGGGGGAGGGGAGGTGCTTAGGAGAAAGTGGGGGCTTTGGATGTCGGAATCCCGCAGCTAGGTGGACGGAGGGGTCAGCAGCTGGGCCGTGACCACTGGCGAGGGGCTCGAGGTGTGCATTTGTAAGGGGAGAGAGGGAGAGAGAAGGGTGCCTCAGAGGTGACATTCTCTCAGTCTGCGAGTCTTCTTCCAGGGGCGCCACAAACGCCCCCAGTTTCCCAGCTGCTAAAGGAAGAGGAGGAAGGTGGGTCTCGGTGGCGGTTTGGGGAGGGGCCGGGGCGGGCTTCCCACCGCTCTAAGGGCGAGTGTGTTGCCCTTTCTGAGGCTTGTAGAGCCCGTTTGCTCAACCTGCACTTTGGCCCCGGAGGCCGAATTTGGGGCTCGGCCAAGAGAAACTAGAATGTGTGAGGGCTGGGGCTGACTCCTGTCCCTCGGATTCGGGGCGGCACACGGGTTCTCTCCTCGCGGGTGGCCCCCCTGGTGTCCGCTGCGGGGGAGGGGCTCTGTAGCTTTCGGCCCCTCCCGGGAAAAAGCCGCGGCAGCTCGCAGCCGGGAGCCTGGCGTCTGGAGGCCCGGCCCGCCTCCAGACGGCACGCCGAATTCTTAGCGCCTCCAAGTCCCGGGATGTTTCTGAGCGGGTAGAAAGGACTGCCTCGCCCCCCTCTGCAGGCGTCCCCCTCCTCCCGATCTCTGCTGGGGCGGGGACCGCTGTTGGCCCGAGTTTCCCCGGGAGCCGTCCTGAGGCCGGAAGGCAGCAAGGGGAGGGGATGTAGGGGTGCGGCCCGCCTGTGCCTGCGGCCGTCCAGCGCCGAGGGCGTGGGGACTCGGGGGCGGTGAAGCCGCTCTAGATCCGCCTCTTTCATTGATGAAATTTAAGTTCGTGTGATTTTACCTTTTCCGGGAGTCTCCAGCTGGCCCTCATTTGTGTCAGGGGTGCAGTGTAGGCTGGAGTTCCAAGCAGACTCAGTCGCACCAAGTTTCTGTCTTTTGAAAGTGGGGAAGGGGGTTAAGTTTTTTTTTTTTTTTTGGAGGCAGTTTTAGTTTTTTGAGTACATACTCTTAAGTGGCCAAACATAGGAAGAGAAGAAAGAATTCGTCATTTGTTAAAGCAGGAGTGGAAGAAAGACCTCTATAGCGTTGACTCCTCTAGACGTTTAAATATATTTATATTTGTAAGCCAGTGTATTTTAATAAATCCCTAAAATGTCGAGATTTGTACAAGGTAAGATAAGCTTTTTCTTATCTCCCGGGTTTCTCTAGCAGTACCGAACTTGGGGACCGGCAGTGGAGAGGTTTGGTGGGTGGTTTGGAAGTGGAAATGTTCATTTGAGATACTATTTGCGAAACCCTTTTCGTTAAATTGACATTTGAGCTGTCTTGAGCTGCTGGGTTGGCGTTTCAGATAACGTATAATTTATACCCTTGTACTCTGCTGCATTAGTTCTGCCTTCCTGAAATCAGGTTAGTAGCACTCTGGCTCCTCGGGATAGTGGCTGTAAATGATGATAAAACAGGATTTTGACTTCTTATTGATCCCTGTTCTCTTTTCGTGGTCGAAGTCGAGGTAACTGGGTGCGGACGGGAAGGGGATCTGAGAGGGTTGAGGAAAGGCAGGTGGGTTTAGCCAGGACGGTTGGGAAAGCTTTAGTGTTCTCAGCTTCTCCGTTTGTGTGTACGTGGTCTGAGTCTCAGATTCATTTATTGCGAAACAGGGAGTAGCTCGTAGAAGCTGGAGGTCATTTCAGCAGAAGAAATGACTTTGCTGCATTGCTGTTTGTTTTTTTTTTTTTCCTCTCCTTTGAAATCTGTAAAGATTATTACGGTTTCTTGGAAATTAGCGAATTGCCCTCTAAATTCTACATGTGTGTTTGAAAAAGGTTTAAAGAATGCCTTTCAACTGAATTAAGCAGTAATGTTATGTGTGTGTGTGTGTGTGTATACGCTTTGAAATTGGTGCTACCTTAAGCCTCTGTCATCAGTTTGTAGCATGGGATTTGCCTTCTCTGTATTTAAGGAAATCTTTTTTTTGAGGACCCAAGAGTGTGAAAGCTTCAGCCATCTTGCTGAAAACACAGCTAGTAAAGTTCACAACCACTTAATGTGGCTCTCAATAAATGCAGATGTACTTTAAAAAAATTGTGTCAGTAATGGCCATCATTTGGCCCTGGGCATAAAAATGTCATAATCTGTTTTACATCACTTTATCAACTCTTGAGTTTTGTATAATAAAATAAGAGACTTTGACTGCCTGCATTATTTTGAAAACAGATGGGATTCTTATCTGCCTTTAGCACTAAGCTCAGAAATGTCACTTGTCATTAAACTTCTAAATTCATATTATGTTTTATATGTGATGAAGGATGCTTCCTTATGTTCAGACTGAGCAAATGTCTTAGTCAAGAATAGAAAGTAGAGGTAACTGTCAGAAGTTTGCTTGTTTTTGTAATGATAACATTTAATTACCAGAAAGCCAGTATTGGAATAATATGCTAGAGAGAAGTAGACAAGTCACTTCTTTTGAAAAACTGAGAATATTATTAAACTCCAGATGTTCCTTGTTGTTATGGTTTAGAGCAGCTTACAGATGGGGTGCTGCACGTTGACTGGTGTCGAGTCTTTTGCTGTTAATGGCTAACTAACTGCTTTCAGGAGATAGTAAGTGGCAATACCTGGGTATGTTGTTATTCCTTTCTCTTGTCATCCACTTTTTCTTTTTTAATAAACTGTTTTATCTTGGGATACCTTTAGATTTGTAAAAAAGTCTCACATACATCAAAACTAAGAAATTATCACCAGTAACGTTACTATTAACTCAACTACAGACTTAGACTTTCCATAATTCAATCCAACACTGCATTTACTTGCCATCCAATTTTGCTCTAAATGTTAGTTTTCATTTTTAAATTTGACAGTTTTGCACAAAAAGATGACACACCTCTCCCCTCTGAAAAAAAATTTAACATGATTTTGCTCCTGTTTATCATTGTTTAAATTTGTACTTCAAGTGTAAATTCTCTGTGTTTTAACTCTGTTGCCGTGATAAGTGATAAACTTTATTGGCACATAAATCTATTGTCTCCACATATCAGTTTTTTTAAGTAAAAGTGTTGGGATTTTTGTTTTTGAATTTTTTGGTAGTAGATGAAATTAATCTTTGCTGTAGTACTTATTGATATTTCTGTGCATTGACACTTAGTTTGTAGCACTTCATAAGGAAAGGAATGGGCAAATATTAGGCCCCTAAGCTGTTTTCATATGTTGTCTCATTTAAGTTTCACAAGAACGCTGAGAGGTAGTAGTATATTTACAGGTGATGAAATTTAAGTATCTTATCCAAAGCTAGTAAGCACTGAAATTCTTATATATATGTGTCTAAACCCTTGTCCATTCCAGTGCCTTTTGTTGCCTCCTAAGTTAAAAACTTATCAGGAACAATGGCTCCTTTCTCCAACTAGACTGTTAGTTCCCTGTGGGCAAAGATAATATTATATCCCTGGGGGAAATACAATGGCTTGAAGTGGTGGATGCTCTGAAAGAACCTGTCGCAGATGACGGATGAGAAACGCAGCACATTTCGGGTACTTTTTTAGTAGTTTAGTCCACATTTGGTTGTAGTTTATTAATAACACCTCTAACATAATTGCTGAGAAAGGTAAAAGGGATGGACCTAGGTTAGAATCCTGTTACTGATAGGCGATCATAGACACATAACTTTTCTGAATCTTCATTTCTATTAGTACTTATATAAACATTGAGTATTAACACTTATGCCACAGGGTTTTTGGGAAGCTGAAATGAGACAAATTATGTGAGTGCATTTTGATGGGCAGTAAACTTTCCTTTCCTTTCTTAAAACGATGATGGCTTTTTGGATAGCATTGCCACCATAAATATAACCACATGTCACCAACAGAAGCAGAACAAGTCACCTATGACAGTTCTTTATTTTCCTATTCCAGTTTTGGTGTTCAGGCCTTCAGCAACTTGCTGATACATATATTTTTTAAGTATGGAGTTGGAGGGGAAAGCTTGAACAATGATGTGAATACATAATTGGTGACAGTTTTTGTTTCAGTCCAGTCAACAACAAAATTTTGAGCTCTTTTAATATGCTATATTGGGATTTCTTTTGTATCCCTTGTGATGGGCACAGATCTGGGTATTATACCTGTGTGTTGTGTGCACGTATGTTTAAATGTCCTGAAATCTGGGGTTGCTACACTTGACTTGAATCTCTTGTCTCAAATCTAGGCTTTGTGCGTTAAAAGAATGCTAAATATCTCCATTCTTAAGCACTTTGACTGTAAGTTATTAGGTAGAAATGTTTAACTAATAAAAATATTGAATGTCAGTAGATAGGAGAATTCTCAGTATATGTAATACTCAGCCAAAAGAAGATTTAACTCATTTTGGGCATCTCTCAAGTCTGTGTTCCTCAGGCACTTAAGATTCCTTCTCATAGGAGGATTGTTTATTGGATCTCTGGCTTAATTCCCTAGTTGGTGTATTCTGCCCTCATGTCACCTTCTGTTTGCCTATAAGATCACATCTCCATTTGCTAGTTTTCTCCATCCCAGGGGTTGTTGCAGGGTCCTCAATTATTCCAAATAAATGTGACTACTATTTGATTGAGTACTAAATAATGCTTCCCTGGTGGCTCAGAGGTTAAAGCGTTTGCCTGCAATGTGGGAGACCTGGGTTCAATCCCTGGATTGGGAAGATCCCCTGGAGAAGGAAATGTCAAGCCACTCCAGTATTCTTGCCTGGAGAATCCCATGGATGGAGGAGCCTGGTGGGCTACAGTCCACGGGATCACAAAGAGTCGGACACGACTGAGCAACTTCACTTCACTACTTGTCGTAGTTGGAGGTGACACCTCCTCCTGTGACCTGCTGGTTCATCAGCAGCTAGGACTTTTGCTAGGTTTGTCAGTGGGTGCCATTTGGAATTTGACTTCCCAAAAGATCTGAGAGCTACGGGGCAATCTCCATACATGATTTGAAACTTATAAATGGTGCTGGGCCTAACCAACTAAGGCTGTGTTATGTACTTAATACTGTAATTTAGAGGAACTTTGAAACATTTCTTTCTTTTTTTTTTAATTAAAAAAATGTTTTTTGGCTGTGCCGCATGCAGGTCATAGTTACCCAAGCAGGGGTCAAACCCATGCTCCTGGAGTGGTAGTGCAGAGCCTTAACCACTGGGCCATCAGGAAAGTCCCTAGAGGAACTTAAAAGAAAAAAAAAACTTAATCTATCTGAATCATATAAAAATGTTCCTTAATATTCTTAAATTGAAGTCCTTCCTTCTATTTCAGGGGAAGCCATTTGAGTGCCTCTGTGTCACTTAAAAAATATTTGAGGCCTGTCAGCTTTTCCATTTGTTGGAATTCTCTTTTCGTGTCTTTAGTTTGGTGATTCTTGTTTGGTCAGTGGCAGCTAGCCAGGGAAGATTAGTTGAACTAATTATAACAGGAGGGGTCTCAGATGAACATCAGGGTGAGAAGCATTCTGGGGCTTGGTTGTAGAGGTCAGGCCTAGGCCTGGTTCTTCTCAAATCCTGAGACCAAATTTAGCCTGTAGCTGATTATTTAGATGACTAGGATGTTTTCAGCCCAGGAAGGTTGTGGCATGGATTTGAGGCAAGACTAGAGGTGGCAAAGCAATGATTAAGGCACACTTCTCATTTTTAAAGATGTAGCTTAGCATTCATTATGTTGCTCGAGAAAGAGGATTTAGTTAAATTCATAGTCACAGTTATATATGAAAAATTAAAAGAAATTCAAAGAGTTGTACTGATGAACACTCTTTGTTTTCTAATGTGGATCTTGGTCAGATCATCTTTGTTCCAGGAAAATGGGTGATTTTGATAACTGGGTCTTTCTTGCAGTAAAATGGATGATTTTCACTTGTAAGAGTCTACCAGGTGGCTCAGTGGTAAAGAATCCACCTGCCAGTTCAGGAGATACAAGTTTGATCCATGGGTCAGGAGGATCCCCTAGAGGGGGAAGTGGCAACCCACTCTAGTATTCTTGCCTTGAAGATCCCATGGGCCGAGGAGCCTGGGGGGCTACAGTCCATAGGGTGGCAAGACTCAGACACAACTGAGCTGAGCACTCATGAAGAAAAGAAACTGAACATTAGAGAAATAAGAAATATTAACTGGTATACTTCTTGGAAGTGCCATTTTCATATTCTGAAGATAAATTGAAAAATAACTTTAAAAGGAAATTGCAATGTTAATTTTGGAATATTGAGGCTTCCCTGGTAGTTCAGTTGGTAAAGAATCCGCCTGCAATGTAGGATACCCCAGTTTGATTTCCTAGGGCTGGAAGATCCCCTGGAGAAGGGATAGGCTTCCCACTCCAGTATTCATGGGCTTCCCTGGTGGCCCAGTTACAGACTGTTAATTTTGTAATATTATGTCACAGTTTTCTCGTAATATACTAATAGTTCACTTTCACAGTTCATACTCACTTCCCATTCTCTCTGAATTTATTTTTCTCCATAGAAAATTCTAGTAACTTGTGAATTGTAATGATTTTGATTAAAAGATACTTATTTGTTTGAGGAACATTAGTTGGCCTTGTAATAAAAATGTTCTAAGTCAAAAATAATATGCTGTAATTTTCCAGCTCCCACCAAGTTGAATTTGGTACTTTTCCTGAAAGTGCAGGTATTAGGAGTTCCCAAAGTTGGATCTCTCCATTTCGGAAAAGTTAGTATAAGCAAGTATTTGAAAGTTTAACTCTGAATTATCTGTAAATATGAATAATTAAGAATTGGCTGTATTAACCTTGTGTAACATGATTCATCCTCATATCCAGAATTTATGCTGGTGGAGAAAATCCCAGTGATATTAGAATAAAATTGTGGGGGAGATCCTCTGAAAATTTGGGATTTAATGAATGTGGAAATGTGATTCACTTTCCACCCTTTTGATTGCTTGGGATCCCTGTAGAAGCTTAGCTTTCTAGACTGTGTCCTTATGTCACAGCCTACAGTTTCATTTCTGAACTATCATGTTTTGAACTTGGTATAATGGTATTTGAATTTTGGACATCTTGGTTTTGGGTAATTTGATGGCTTATCCCAGGCACAGTGACTATTAATTGAAACCATATGTCTTAGATCTCTAAATTTCTACCACCAGGCATGCATCTTTCTATTAATAGCTTACTAAATTCTTTGCAAGTTGGGTTGCTAAACTATTGAAAGAAAATTAAACTTTATGTGTTTTTTGGTTGGGTTTATGTGTGAAAAGGGGGATAATGCTCCATTTGAAATCTGTTTCCCAGTTCTCTCGACTGGTGATGCAGGCATCTCCTTTAGTTTGTTGCACAGTAATTGTCTAGGACTCAAATTCTGCCTCTGCCAACAGTCCCATTGTTTTTCTCTGTGATTGCCGAATGAAATTGACTGTGCCCCCAAAACCATTTTGACAATTAAGGATTGTTTTTGAGAGCCACGGAGAAACTGACTGTTGTCATCTTAGTTACTTATATAAACAGCAAAATGTTTTGTTTTCCAAACCTTACTAGATGCTTGTTAGTTTTTCTGTATAAATCAAGAGAGTTACATGTTTCTCTGTGATTTTTTTAACTTGTATCTTAAAAAAAACAAAACCACTATTTGTTATATTCATGTACATATCATTATGCTCAGTCTACTGTTTAATTGTTAGTCTTCAAATTGTAAAAAATGCTATTCTGGGGGACACTCCGTTTAACAATGGTTCTACTTGCTCTTTGGCCACAAAGGTAATTGAAGTTTGTGTTTCTCTCTGGTTGTTGCCCTGGCAAAGGCTGATGTGATTTTCATTTATGTTATAACCCTACCTAGAATTTTAAAACTTCCAAAGAGTGTAGGAAAACAGAGTAACACAGCTCTGCACTGTGGGTTCATTTGCGGGTTCATTTATGCCAACGGTAAAATGCTTAGTCCTGGTAATAAAATATTTATAGAGTACATAAAAGCTTTCTTCAATTTTTTACTGCCCAGAAAATAAACAATATAGAAGGAAAAGTTGAAGAGCACAAGGGAATGTTTATTCTGATGTGTAGTTTTTCATTTTTCACCTTATGCAGTAACCTCACTTAATAGAGAGATTTGAACTTTTACCAGTTTTCCTTAAGATTTGGTGGCATACAACCTGGAGGTGGCAAGCCACGTTAACAAACGCACTGTGACAGAGAAAGGGAAGAACTTCCTCCAGGAAAGGGAAGCAGGGCACCAGGCAGCGGGGTTGGGATTCCTGCTTGTCACTTCCCCGTGTCCTTTGGCAAATCAGCATCTCTAGGACCCTGTTTCATCTTCAGGGGAATTAGACTCATCCAGTTCAACTATTTCAAATCCTAAAAGACGATGCTGTGAAAGTGCTGCACTCAGTATGTCAGCAAATTTGGAAAACTCAACAGTGGCCACAGGACTGGAAAAGGTGACTTTTCATTCCAATCCCTAAGAAAGGCAATGCCAAAGAATGCTCAAACTACAGCACAATTGTACTCATCTCACACACTAGCAAAGTAATGCTCAAAATTCTCCAAGCCAGGTTTCAGCAATACGTGAACCGTGAACTTCCAGATGTTCAAGCTGGTTTTAGAAAAGGCAGAGGAATCAGAGATCAGATTGCCAACATCCTTTGGATCATCAAAAAAGCAAGAGAGTTCCAGAAAAACATCTATTTCTGCTTTATTGATTATGCCAAAGCCTTTGACTGTGTGAATCACAATAAACTGTGGAAAATTCTGAAGGAGATGGGAATACCAGACCACCTGACCTGCCTCTTGAGAAACCTGTATGCAGGTCAGGAAGCAACAGTTAGAACTGGACATGGAACAACAGACTGATTCCAAATAGGGAAAGGTATACATCAAGGCTGTATACTGTCACCCTGCTTATTTAACTTATATGCAGAGTACATCATGAGAAACGCTGGGCTGGAGGAAGTCCAAGCTGGAATCAAGATTGCTGGGAGAAATATCAATAACCTCAGATATGCAGATGACACCACCCTTATGGCAGAAAGTGAAGGAGGACTAAAGAGCCTCTTGATGAAAGTGAAAGAGGAGAGTGAAAAAGTTGGCTTAAAGCTCAGCATTCAGAAAACTAAGATCATGGCATCCGGTCCCATCACTTCATGGCAAATAGATGGGGAAACGGTGGAAACAGTGGCTGACTTTATTTTGGGGGGCTCCAACATCACTGCAAATGGTGATTACAGCCATGAAATTAAAAGATGCTTACTGCTTGGAAGAAAAGTTATGACCAAGCTAGACAGCATATTAAAAAGCAGAGACATTGCTTTGTCAACAAAGGTCCATCTAGTCAAGGCTATGGTTTTTCCAGTAGTCATGTATGGATGTGAGAGTTGGACTATAAAGAAAGCTGAGCACCAAAGAATTGATGCTTTTGATGGGTGTGGTGTTGAAGAAGACTCTTGAGAGTCCCTTGGACTGCAAGGAGATCCAACCAGTCCATCCTAAAGGAGATCAGTCCTGGGTGTTCATTAGAATGACTGATGCTGAAGCTGAAACTCCAGTACTTTGGCCACCTGATGCAAAGAACTGACTCATTTGAACAGACCCTGATGCTGGGAAAGATTGAGGGCAGGAGGAGAAGGGGACCACAGAGGATGAGTTGGTTGGATGAGATGGTTGAATGGCATCACCGACTCAATGGACATGAGTTTGGGTAAACTCCAGAGTTGGTGATGGACAGGGAGGCCTGGCATGCTGCAGTTCATGGAGTCGCAAAGAGTCGGACACAACTGAGCAACTGAACTGAACTGACCTTAAAGCCTTTCCAAGGTTAAAATTTTTATCTAAATGTACATATATCAAATTATAGGGCAAGCCTATCAAATCATTTTTTAGTCCTTATTGTGGTTTTATACTGTATCCCTTTACTGTTCTCTCAATAAATGGGTGTGAGAGGCCCCTTACCAGCCATAAAAGTTGATGCCAAGTGATGTTATTTAACTAGTTCGCACGTCTCTCCTGAATGTTCTGTTTTCCAGAAATGATATTTTTGGGTTTTTCTTTTGATTTTTAGTTGCTGTGTGGTTTTTTGTTTTTGTTTTTTTGTTGTTAGTTTTAAGAGCTACTGTATTGTATGAGAGCAAGGTTAAACGTAATTATTAATGAGAAATCTGGTTTATGTATAAATTCTAACAGTTAAAAAAATTTTAAGCAAGCAATGCATGATTAATAAAAATCTTGATAATCAAGTAGCTCTGCATATCTGGTGCTAGAACAGTTCTCAAAAGCCTGGTTGGTACCTTTTAATTTTTGTTAAAACTCATTTATAGCATTCATATGGCTTTCACCTGTGCGAGTATTAGGATATACATGGCTGAGTCATTTAAAAATCTTTGCAAATGTAAACAGTCATAGTTTATAGTACAAAATAATCAATACTAAAAGATTAAAATCTAAAATATAATACTTTTAATACTAAAAGATCACATAAAATTGTATAAAACCAATTAACTGATTTTTCTTTATGATTGAATGACATGGACTTTATTTTTCCATATTTTTCCTGAATTAAGCTAAATTAAAATATATACGTTAGCCACTTTTGTTTAATCTCTAAAGTTAGTGAAAACATTACAGTGACATTTATACACAATAATAAAGATTGAAAAACATTTAACGATCATTTTGTCTAGGCCCACAAGTTTGAAATTTCTTTGACCACATCCCTGAAACTGCCTGATAAATCAGCCTCTACTTGAGAAACCTTAGGGACTTCAAGTATTCAAGACATTGGCCATACTTTTCTTAGCCCTTCTTCTCCATGACCAGAAATCATGGCTCTTGAACACTATCTCTTTGACCTTACCAGGTACTACCTCCGCTGGACTGGACCTTAACATCTTTATACCCAGACATAACTGTATCATAATAGACTCTTACTCATTGATTTAATAAGCATTACTTGAGAATCTGCTATGTTTCTAGCTCTGTTTTGAGAATACATTGGGATTACAGAGGTGAACAAAATACATATGATATATTCTTGGATGTTACTGGGTAAGATACACATTGAATAAATCTAGAAAATATGATATCATAAAGGGGAGGTTCAAGGATCTACCACGTGAAAACGTTATGGGCAACTGTGCTTAGTTTAGAAAGATTTCTAGGAAGAGGTTACATTTAAACTAAACTCTGACAAGTGACATATTATTGGCTGTTCAAACCACAACAATGCTACAGACATACATCTCAGCAAAGAATTAGTTTTGGGGGTTTTTGATACATGTCTGATACAGTACAGATTAAAACCTCCACGTAGCAGAGTTGGGGTAGAAAGGGAGACCTTTTTGAATGTTCAGAAGGCTACTTACTACCTAGAACTCTAGGAGTTCCACCCCCGACAATAGCAGACGCAGTTCAGGTCACACAGAGTTTCAGCTTTGAGGGGCTGAGAGATCAGAGAGGTTTCTCAGTTGTTGGGATGATTCTTACGATTTTGGATTTCACAAGTGGGCCCTTAATTTCTTTTTTTTCCTCCTCATTCCTGCCCACCCTTCTCTAAAAGTGTTGAATGACACTTGAGATAAGTGTTTTGGAACAGTCTTACAATAGTTAGGATGGTTTTAATTTTATACAGCAGAAAAATACCAACTCAGTTGGCTTAAAAAAAAAAATGAGAGACTTGAAGTGGGATGTTCCGGAGTTGTTTAATTCTGTACAAAAACAGCATCAGTCTTTCCTTTCTTCTGTCCTTTTAAGTATGTTTGCCTCATTCTTGGGTCAGCTTTCTTCAGAGTCACTAAATATCAGAAGAAACCCAGGGTGAGGGGTTGACACATACTCATTTTTCTAAGGTTTCTGTTCTTTCAACGAAGAATGCCTTTATCCAAAGTCCTTTGGCAAACTATATCTTTGAGGCTCACTGGCCAGAATCACTTTATGTTTTACATATAAACCAGTCCTTGGGAAGGCTTTCAACCAGTCTGGGCCTAGTGCCACCTTTGAAGGTCTTGAAACAGAGAGTAGATGACCAGAATAGCATTGGGGTAGGAAGACCATTGACATGCATGGCTGCTACAAACATGTTCAGATAATTGGAGTATAATCTGTATCAGAGCTACTCAAGGCAATAGTAGCAGCATTCAGTTATTAGAAATGCAAATTCTCCTCACACTAGACCCAGAATCAGAATCTCTGGAAACTTGCCCAGAAATCTATGTTTTAACAAGCCCTCCAGGTGATCTGTATGCATATTAAGGTTTTAGAAATACTATTGAAACAGGAACTTGGAACCTTTAGACTTTCTTCTTGAGCACTTTTCATTAGCTTTGGCTACTCAAAAAAAGTACTTCAGCTTGGCTTTTTAAGATGTGCCTGGCTCGGGAATTTGTATTTCTTTTCCATCAAGTGAAAATCCCACCAAATGGAGAAGAGAAGTGATATAATTAGAGTTGCAGTTTTAGGGGAACAAATCCATTCTGCCTGGTGTCACCAGATTAGAGTGACAGATGGATTGACTAGTTATAAGACTATTGTCATCATGATCAGGAGAGAGAAATTAAGGTCACAGCAGTAGGAATTAAAAGCAGTAAATGGAATGGTAGTGATTCAGTTAAGTTTGGTATTGGATTTGGATGTAATGTGAAGAAAAAGGAAGGACGAGCCAAGTGTGACTGAGGTTTCTAGGTCACCTACCAGTGACTAACAGAATGTCAATGCTATGGAGGGCCGGGGCAGGGAGATGAATTTAGTTTAGATGATGAGTTTGGTTCTGGACATGTTGAGTTTGAGGTACCCAACGGGGTATCCAGGTGCAAAAGGTCTAGAAGGTGGTAGGGAATGTTAACCTGGAGCTCAGGAAAAAAGATCAGGAGAGGCATGTATTTGGGAGTTATCAGTAAGGGAACAAATGAGGGGGGAAATAGTCTGGGAACAGAATCTTTAGAAACCCAGAGAGTAGGAGAAGAAAGAAGGAGCCAGTTACGAAAATTGAGGCATGGTTATAATAAGAGATAGGAGATGATGTAGTATAATACTGGGTAGCTGAATCCACAAAAGAAGAGTTTTTTTTTTAGGAGGAATATTCACAGACAGCGGCATTTAAAGGACTGCAATAAGAGCCCAGGAGAGGCTGGTTAGCTTTAATAGGTCATAAATCTAGTCAGCATATATCCTCAGCTTTGTGCATGCGTGCTAAGTCGCTTCAGTCGTGTCCGACTTTGTATGATCCCATGGACTGTAGCCTGCCACGGTCCTCTGTCCATGGGATTTTCCAGGCAAGAATACTGGAGTGGGTTACCATGCCCTCCTCCAGGGGATCTTCCCAACCCAGAGATCAAACCCGTATCTCTTGTGTCTAAACTGTATTGACAAGTGGGCTCTTTAATACTAGCTCCACGTAGGAAGCCCATCCTCAGCTTTATTCATGCTTATTTCTGGTTGCCATTCTTAGAGTTTTATGCTTATTTGGATCCCAGGTCATTTCCTGGTTTAAGTGAGCGCGCTAGTTCTATGACTTTGGGTACCTCTCCTTTTGCTTTTCAAGGAAGGTTAGGACTAATTAGATCTGAGTGATAGGAGGTGGCCTGGGAGGGAGAGCTCCTCATCTTCCTTGCGCTTGGTGTTCTCAGGCCTGCTCCCTGTGAAGCTAGCTTTCTGCTTTGAAATGTGAAGTTGTTTTGTCTATGTCAGTATCAGAATGTCAGCGGAATGGTATTATGTATACTTCTTAGTTGCTGAAATGGATAAAATGAAATAACAGAATTAAGAAACAAAAAGAATCATTTGTTTGTTTGAATATTTCATACTTATCAGTTCTGTTGCTTTCCTCCCCTTTTCCTCCCTTTCCCGCTTTTTTGGCGCCACTTGGATAGGGGAAAGTCCATGATGTTGAAACCTTAGTACTCATGAACAGAGAAAAGTTAGGAAATTGAGATAGCAGAAAGGCTTCTAAAAAGCTACTGCCTGTTCTGTCCTCAGTTGGCTAAATTGTCATTAAGTCAACTAAGACAATACTTGTAAACCCAGTTTGATGTGAGCTTCCTGTAGTAAGACATTCTGATAGAAATGCTTTTGAAGGAGAATGTTACTTAGGGATTTTGTGCCAAAGATTAGAGAGAGCCAGACTGGTTGGAAGAAATGAGCAGAATATTTCTATCTCACTATAGTGGAATTGGACTCAAAATAAACTGACTTTCTTTTCAGCTAGTCTGCTCTGTGACCTTGGTAGGTCAGTTAACTTTTCAACCTCAGTTTCCTCGTTTGTAAAATGTTGAGGGTAGATTAAATGCTCTCTCTCATCTCTAAAAATGTCTTGATTTTGTGAGTGAGGTAATGAAGTGTTTTGTCCCTAAAATGCTCTCTATCTAAAGTGGAGGGGGATCAATTCTCTATTGTTAGGAAGTGAGGAGGGACAAAACATCGTAGGAGGTTCTAGTTTGTATTAGTCAGTGGACTCTTTAATTGACCTCCCATTAGAAACACAGCTGCCATTGCCAGAAGTGTAACTTGAGAATGTTAGGTCCAAGAAAGCTTCTAAGTTTTATACTTCTTTTCCTACCAGGAACTCCAAATCTTTCTTAAAGGATTCAGCAATGGATGAAAGAGGTCACTGCAAAGGGAAATGGGTTCTAGTGCTGTGCTTCTTAGTCTGTGCCAGGTGCTTAAGAATAGACATTCTTCTTGATTAAACACACTTCCTTATTCTTGAAAATTCTTTATTCATTGAAAGCCCTTTCTTAAATCACTTAAAATCAGAGCTTTGTAGTAGCACCTCACACAGGAGAAAGGGAAGGAAACAGCAGTGGAAAGAGGTGGAAGAGGTAATGAGCTTGTTGGTTCTTCTATTATAAAAGCTGTTCAGATTTGTATAGGGGTAGAAGGAATGCAGATTGTTCTTTATTTGCTTTTGGTGCCATATCGAATGAACAGGAGGAATAAGGTTTGGATTATTTGTCACAACTCAAGTTTGAGTCTTGTGTTTGGGTTTCTTTGAATCTGTTCCTGAAGGTTGGACCTACTGCAGCTGGCAAAGATCACATGTAGTATTTTTTTTTAAGTATTTATTTATTATTAAATGTGAGGCTTTCCAGTCTTTCTTTGCTAGGCTTGGAAGGGAGGATAGTAACACAGGTTCTGTGCGTTTTTGACCTTAGATCACATACATTGATAGGCTATTGTTCGGCAGGATGAGTCTCTAAAGTTTGGTGTGGTGTTCTGGTCTTTTTTTTTTTTTTCTGTTTTCTGGGCTTTTCTCATGTCTCAAACAGCGCTAGACTTTGTAGTTAAATTTAATTTTATGTCACTTTTGGCATTTGCCCAAAATATAAAGTAAGTTAAATGTTTCCATCATTATTTGGAAGAATGTGACTATGCAAGCTGGCCTTCAGGATCTAACTTCAACAGAGCAGAGTCTTGTAGATGTTTTTGAGTCTAACAAAAAACTTTAAAAATTGTTTTATAGTAACTTCTTGATCTGTTTTAATCAGTCTGTGACATAGAATCAAATGATATATGTTCTTTAGAGGTTTTATATTTAGTGAATTTTTCTTCCAAGTCACTTTTTATTTAATATGGGAGTTAATGGGGTACTTAACCTGTGACAAATTTTAAATTACAGCTAAGTTAGCCAGAGGATAACATGTGTGGTTGATGTCACATTAACTCTAGTTTAAAATGCTCTGTAGGGGTTTTTAGTTACCTGTCACAGTGACAGTAGTGCTGAACTCGGAAGTGCATTGGGCTTTGATCTCTTGAATACTTTGGACGCATTAGAAGACTCTTTTTTGATTGTTACAAATTGTAGTGCCTGAAAACATTCTTAAGATGATTGTCTTAGGAGGGAAAAAAGGTGCTCCAAAGACAGAACAGGAAAAATTCTTTTAACAGAGAATAATTATGGTAGAAATGTCTGCTTCTTTAGAAATGCTGCACTTTTTGTATTTTCCATCATTGGTTCAGTCTATAAGTTCAGAGGTCTTTGTGTATGCATTTTAAAATTGGTAAATTACTTCATCTTTCAAGTTTTAATTCATTTTTAATTTTACTTTGTACAACATGTAGATGGTTACCTGTTCTCTGCATTTGTAAGACATTATAGATCTGTATAGATCTGTATAGACTATCAATTTGTTAATTCTATAAGTAATTTTTATAATTATGTGACTTTATCCTATCCTTAAAACACTTAAACTCTTTATGTGCAAAAAAGTTGTACCAGTGCTTATTCATTATTATCATTTTTTATAGATTATAATCAAATTGCAAATTGCTAGTTGAAACATATCTTTGTTTATAGAACATAACCATGTGTGTTTCTTATGATGTTTCTTAGCTCACCTGTCAGTTATTTATGAACCACAGTTTGAGTCATTTTGGTAGTTTTACTGGAGTCCATAAACTTAGCCTTTAGAAAGAGCACAGTTAGAATATACTATTTTAGGATTGGATTGTTTGCTTTCATCAAATTCTTTTTTTTTTTTTTTTTTAAGATTCTAACATGGTAGAAATTGTGTATAAACTTTTTTTGGAAGAGCTATGATAAATATCTCATTTGTTAACATTTTTCAGTATTTGGGAGAAGCTGTCTGCATTAAATCACCTCAGGAGTTAAATATTTACTAATTGTTAATGGTAATTTAATTTCTGCTCTCAAAACTATCTTTAAAATATTGTTTATCTTGCCTTTAATTTTGTCTATGTTTTTCCTTCTGCTCAGATAACAAATTAAGGAATTTATGGCTTGTGGGAGTGTTTTTAGCTATTATTGATACATGATTTTTCTAAATTAACCAACATTTGTAGAACTGACTAGCTATCAATGAAATGTGGCTTCAAAACACATTTATAAGATTGAGTTAGGTGTTGAAGATGGGGGACGTGAACAATAATCTCTTCCTTATTTTATAAGAAGTAGGCAGAATTTCTGTCTAGATAATGAAGTTTGTAAAACAGCCTGTGTTAGTATCTTTCTCCCAAGGTACTTGGGTCTGGGTTGTTTCCTTTTTCTGTATTTTTCTATTTTTGTTTGTTTTTACCTAATAGATATTTCTGTCACCTTTAGTGAGATCCATCTGTTACAGAGGTGCCTGGCTACACCAAAAGTCCTGATAGTCTTGTCCGACATAGATAAACATAGAAGTTTAATTAGGAGCTAGAAACAGGGAGGCGGCCCTGTGCCCTTCTTTTAAAATGAAAATTTTTATGCCAGGCAAGTGGAGGTACTTTGGAATTGCCAGTATTTCTCAAGAGTTCTTCTTTAGGGAAGAATATAAACTGAAGTGACCCCCCTTCTGAAATGGAAAGGAATCCTTAAATTATCATCTGGCCTGGAGGAAGGAGTCTTTTGTTTCAGTTGCCAAACCCTTCAGCTCTCTTATGAGGCAGCAGTTCCATAAAGACATATTCCACAAAATATGCCCTTATTAATGTTACCAGTGGAAAATTTCATGCAAAGATGGACTCAATGAAGGACAGAAATGGTATGGACCTAACAGAAGCAGAAGATATTAAGAAGAGGTGGCAAGAATACACAGAAGAACTGTACAAAAAAGATCTTCAGGACCCAGATAATCACAATGGTGTGATCACTCACCTAGAACCAGACATCCATGGAATGTGAAGTCAAGTGGGCCTTAAGGAAGCATCACTATAAACAAAGCTAGTGAGGTGATGGAATTCCAGTTGAGCTATTTCAAATCCTAAATAAAAGATGATGCTGTGAAAGTGCTGCACTCAATATGTCAGCAAATTTGGAAAACTCAGCAGTGGCCACAGGACTGAAAAAGGTCCGTTTTCATTCCAAGCACTAAGAAAGGCAATGCCAAAGAATGCTCAAACTAGCACACAATTGCACTCACCTCACACACTAGTAAAATAATGCTCAAAATTCTCCAAGCCAGGCTTCAGCAATACGTGAACTGTGAACTTCCAGATGTTCAGGCTGGATTTAGAAAAGACAGAGGACCCAAAGATCAAATTGCCAACATCCTTTGGATCATCGAAAAAGCGAGAGAGTTCCAAAAAACATCTATTTCTGGTTTACTGACGATGTCAAATCCTTTGACTGTGTGGATCACAATAAACTGTGGAAAATTCTGAAAAAGATGGGAATGCCAGGCCACCTGACCTGCCTCTTGAGAAATCTGTATGCAGGTCAGGAAACAACAGTTAGAACTGGACATGAAACAACAGACTGGTTCCAAGTTGGGAAAGGAATACATCAAGGCTGTATATTATCACCATGCTTATTTAACTTATATGCAGAGTACATCATGAGAAATGCTGGGCTGGAAGAAACACAAGCTGGAATCCAGATTGCTGGGAGAAATATCAGTAACTTCAGATATGCAGATGACACCACCCTTATGGCAGAAAGTGGAGGAGAACTAAAGAGCCTCTTGATGAGAGTGAAAAAATTGGCTTAAAGCTCAACATTCAGAAAACTAAGATCATGTCATCCAGTCCCATCACTTCATGGCAAATAGATAGGGAAACAGTGGGCAGACTTCATTTTGGGGGGCTCCAAAATCACTGCAAATGGTGACTGCAGTTTTGAAATTAAAAGATGCTTACTCCTTGAAAGGAAAGTTATGTCCAACCTAGACAGCATATTAAAAAACAGAGACATTACTTTGTCAACAAAGATCCATCTAGTCAGGCTATGGTTTTTCCAGTGGTCATGTATGGACATGAGAGTTGGACTATAAAGAAAGCTGAGCGCTGAAGAATTGATGCTTTTTAACTATGGTGTTGGAGAAGAGTCTTGAGAGTTCCTTGGACTGCAAAGAGATCCAACCAGTCCATCCTAAAGGAGATCAGTCCTGAGTGTTCATTGGAAGGACTGATGTTGAAGCTGAAACTCCAATTCTTTGGCCACCTCATGCGAAGAGCTGACTCATTTGAGAAGACCCTGATGCTGGGAAAGATTAAAGGCGGGAGAAGAAGGGGACGACAGAGGATGAGATGGTTGGATGGCATCACCGACTCAATGGACATGAGTTTTGAGTAAACTCTGGGAGTTGGTGATGGACAGGGAGGCCTGGTGTGCTGAAGTCCATGGGGTCACAAAGAGTCGGACAAGACTGAGTGACTGAACTGAACTGAATGTTATTCTGAACATTCTCATTTGTCTCCAGCTTTGATGGCTAGGACAGAAACATTAATAGAGATGGGACAATTTAATATATGCTCAAATGAAGATTATTCCTTTTACTTCCACCTGCTTCATCTTTTAGTATTTTAGATACATTCAAAAAGCATATAGATATACTGGATAGTCAAATTTGAGCCAGTATGATTATCAAGTCATAAGTAGTTGACAATGCTAAAATCCTCCTGGAGGTTGATGGGACCAGAGAATCGAGCCCTTTGCATTTAACTGGCACAACAGAAATAAGTTGCTTGTGGTTTACCAGCTTTTTGAATGGCTGTCAGTTCTGAGTTTGTGGTTTTTGCATTTTTGTTTTAGATCTCAGCAAGGCAATGTCTCAGGATGGTGCTTCTCAGTTCCAAGAAGTCATTCGACAAGAACTAGAATTATCTGTGAAGAAGGAATTAGAGAAGATACTCACCACAGCACCATCACATGAATTTGAAGTAAGGACCCTACGCTATGTTTTTGCTTTCATACATCTACATGCTGAGTTGTTATTGCTACCACTGATCATCTAGCCTGAAATAATTACAAAATGTAATGATATATTTTAATAATTAAGATTGCTTAATAATTAAGGATTTTCAGTATTTGCTCAGTATAAAACCCTTCTTTTTAATATTTTAAATTCCGGTAAGTTTCTAAAGTTAAAAGAATTATAACAAAGTTACAATTTATTTTTCTGTGTTTTGATATCATTGGGTGGAAAAAATGGATAAGTGTTCAGTTAAAATTCTGAGAAGTTCATTTATCAACCTTATATCCTGGATGCCTTTTCCAAAGAGCCTGTTCTAACAGAACTGGGCTACTCTGACAGCTATGATAGAGGTTTCCCAGAAAAGGCAAATGTTTACTTTTCTACTTATAAATCAACAGATTATCCTTTTCATTTTCAAATTTAAATTTGTACTTAGTGTTTTGAGATTAGCTGTTTTTTGTTCTTTCTTGTTCTTTTGGTGAAGATTAATTTGCACTTAAAGAAAGTAGAGAACTATATTGGTGAGTAAATGTAGAGAACCAATCGGAATTCCAGTAGACCAAATGGTATTCAGATTACATGATCCTGGTGGGCGATGGGGAGATTGCTTATATTCCTTTAAGTATGGTTTCTATTAGCTTTCTTCCTCTTTAGTTTTAAATTGGAGTGTAAAAAAGGCTCTGCTGTACTCCATGTTTTAAAGCTGTAAGAATTTCTCTGAAAGATATTTTAAATGTGCAGTATATGTCTATCTTCATTAAATACCAGGCATTCTGTTAGCTCTAACAATGACTTCTGTTCTCATAGCACACTAAAAAAGACCTTGATGGATTTCGGAAGCTATTTCACAGATTTTTGCAAGAAAAGGGACCTTCTGTGGATTGGGGAAAAATTCAGAGACCTCCGGAAGATTCGGTAAGTTTTAGATAAAATGTAGGAAAATGTAAGGTAATTTAGAACACTGATGTCACTTTTGGGGGTGGGGTACTATAAGGTACCTTTGAGAACCACCACTTCAGACTTTGAAACTACAGAGATAGCCTTCTGCCACTTTCCATTGTTAGACTCATCCAGCCTGTCCTGCAGAGCCCTTATGAAAATCTAATCTCCCTATAACACTACGTCATAACTTAACATCATTTAGTATGAGGCAGTTCTTTTGTTCAGACACACGATAAGAGCTTCATTATGTTCTCTTCCTTCTTTCTCCAACCCATCTAATTTCTCATTGTCCTTAGGGTCATGTACAGACATGAAGTCAGCTACTCAGAGCTCTTCCCATGCTTTCAATCCATATTTCTAACTGTATTTCCCTTGCCTGCTTTTCTTGAATCAGCCTAACATTCCCTTCACACACATAGGATTTCCCTGCTTGTAGTCTTTTGTGTATGTTGTTTCCTCGGAACACTATGGGCTCTTCACCTGTTAGTCCTACTCATTCTTTGAGGCTCAGTCTAAATGCCTCCTCTTCTGTCATCAGCCCCCTTGAAGAAAGCTGCTCTGAAGAGCGGTAGTACAATAGTCTCAGAGGTTCTAATCCTAGCTCTACAGCTTTGAGCTTTATATAAAATGAGAATGATACCAAGTGCTTTCTGTACTTTATAGGGTTGTTATGAGTATTCAGAAACGTATGGAAACATGTTAAACCATGAAACATTTTGCTGAGTTTGTAGTTATTTCTGTCATACTGTGGTACTTAGCTGGCCTAATCAGTAGTAGAGGTTTTATGTGTGTGTTGTCTTCCTACTAGTCTTTGAGGCCAAGAGACCATGTATCCTGAGGTGAATGATTGATCTAAACAAAGAGATTATTTCAGGGACAGATTAGGTTAGCACATTGACTTTCCTTTCCAGCAATTTTGACCACTGCTGCTTGTGGCACTTTTCACTAAATGTAGAAAAGACTTGATGGAGTGCAATAATTGTATGTAGATAGTTTATCTGTTATGTAATAAGAGATAATCTAATATTGGTTTAAAAACAGGTTTGTTTTGAGCAGGAGTTTGGTAAACTACTGTCTGAAGGCTATACCACTGCTTGTGTTGGTAAAGCTTTTTTGGAATATAACTGCATATGTTCATTTGTGTAGCGTGTCCCAGCTGGCATAGTGGTAAAGAATCTGGCTGCCAGTGCAAGAGACTCGGGTTTGATTCCTGGGTCGAGAAGATCGCCAGGAGAAGGAAATGGCAACCCACTTCAGTATTCTTGCCTAGAAAATTCCGTGGGCAGAGGAGCCTGGATGGCTA
The DNA here is from genome assembly GCF_963930625.1 of Muntiacus reevesi. Lineage (NCBI taxonomy): Eukaryota > Metazoa > Chordata > Mammalia > Artiodactyla > Cervidae > Muntiacus > Muntiacus reevesi. The sequence goes on along the minus strand of NC_089251.1, from coordinate 42,511,994 downwards.
CAGTTCATGGGGTTGCAAGAGTCAGACACGACTAAGCATGCACACATTTTCTTATATACCATATCTGGTGGATTAAGCTAATGGAGTTTTTCATATTTTTTCAAATGAGAAAATCTTAAATATAATTTACTGGTAAAGAGTACCTCTTTAATGTCTTTTAGTTATTAAACTTTAAAAATTATGAATTACATGCTCATGGTAAAAAAAAAAAAAACAACTCCCACCTAAGAGTTCACCTTGAGGAGTCTCTCATTTTTGATGTTAAAGTTATAATTTCTCTTGTCTGTAGTGCTTGTCAATTACAGCATGTTTTTTTTTTAGGGTCTTATATTTTAGTCTTTGATTTTCTTTGCTCTGGTAATATATTGTGATTTATTTTTTTGCTTTTAAGTCATAGAATTTATCATATTTTCTCTTGAAAAAATTAGAACAATCTTCTGGATAGGTTATATAATTTTAAAAAGGATCTAGTTGTAAATTCAGTCAGATTAAAAAAGAGAATGTTTGGGGGCAGGCCCAAAATTACAATAAAAAATTTAGACATTATGTATTTTTCCACTTTAAATACTTAATATTTTTGCTTGAAATTTATTCCTCATTGATATAGCCTCACTTTTCTGATTAATGACATACCTGGGGATAAAAATGTGGTTTTATTCTTAATTCTTGCTGACTTGGGATTTTTTTTTTCTCCTTAGACAAACTTAACCTTTTGATGATAGAGTCTACCTTGAAGGAAGACCCCAAAATTTGTTACTTTCAGTATATTTTATGATTCAAGATTCTACTTTGCCAGTAGAGAAAGCTGCCTTTGTGTATTTTGAGAGATTATGATATATAGTAGGATTTCTTGGAGTGGGGATTGGAGGGTGGGGAAGGAAGCAAGTAGAGGAATCAGAACCACCTAGGGCCTTTTCCAGTTCAGCACCACTATTCCAAACACCACACCATCAATAGATCCTTTCAGGAGGCTATGCCCCTGCAGTGAACCATGGTTAGTGATAGAAATACTAAGTTGATATAGAGAAAAAAAGAATAGAAAATAGAATTCTGGGTATAATATGATTTTATGAAGTCTTTTCTCTTCTTGTTTATAAAAATGTAAATCTCCATTAAAAATATGTCTTTATTTATAAAGCCTAGATTTTTAAAAAGAAATGCTTATAATCCCATATGCCTGTAATGTTTACAGTTTTGAAATGCAGAGGGAAAAAACAAGTTTGCTCTTTTAACTATGTCATGAGTTTCTTGAGGGCACAAGTGTGTCTTGCATACTCTATGTTAACTACCAGCTCTTGCAAGTAGTTCTGAGAATAGAAATTGTAGGTTAATATTCATTCACTTTGCTTCCCCTATGCTCCTCCAGCTCCTTCCCTTTTCCCCTCCCCCTGCCAGCTTTTTTTCTCTGCTCATAGAGTTTATATAGAGATCAATTTTCCTTTCAAAATAACATTATATAGTATACACAGGTTTTTATTTTTTTAATGAAGGTAATACTTTACACTCTTAACTGAAAAGAAATTATTGTGGGAGAATAGCCATTTAGAGTGATGTTTCTCATGTCATGCTTGCAACAAAGGTATGCACAAAAACATTATTACAACAGAGGATCTATATTTTTTAGTAGAGTTGGCCACCTTGTTTTGTAAATAAAGTTTTATCAGAACACAACCACACTTACTCTTTACATATTGTCTGTGGCTGTTACAATGCTGTAATACTTCAGTGGCAGAATTAAATACTTGTAATCAAGACCATACAGCTTACAAAACCCAAAATATTTCCTTTCTGATTCTTCATGGAAAAAGTTTGTTGACCCTATTTTAGTATATTTATTTTTAGAAGGTCTTCAGTAGTTTTCCTTAGCCCTTTGGTCCCAGAAAGCTGACCTCAAATGCCTTTCTCCCATCCAAGTACTAACCAGACCCAGCCCAGCTTGTCTTCCACGATCAGACGAGATCCAGCACACTCGGGTGTAGACTCCACTGCCTTTCTCGTTCAGACAGTAGCATTGTAGAGAAGACTGCTTTTGTCATAAATGGGAGGTTGGAGATTATACCTATAGAGAGACATTGACATTTTGTGTTGTCAGCTTTTACGTACTCACTCCTGCTTACTTGGTTGAATACTGCATTTTAGCTCTGTCAGTGAGTATATGTGTGTGTGTGTATATATATATATATATATATATATATATATATAGAGAGAGAGAGAGAGAGAGAGAGAGAGAGAGAGAAGTATAATTGACATACAACATTTTAGTACTTTCAGATATACAGCATAGTGATTTAATTTAGGATTTATATGCATCACTAAATGATTACCAGTATAAGTCTAGTTACCATCTGTCACCATACAGAGTTAATACAATGTTTTTGACTGTATTCTCCATGTTTTTCTTTGCATCCCCATGACTTATTTATTTTATACCTGAAAGTTTGTACTTCTGGATCCCTGTCACCCATTTCACTCCCTCCTCCCCTTTGGCAACCACTAATCTGTTCTCTGACATACATGTTTTTTTGAAAAGACTATTGAGTCCATATTTTATTGACTTATGCTAAGAGGAAGAATGCAATTTATGGAATTATGCCATGGATAATGCTCTGCTCCCATTTTGTGAGTGTTAACTAAATGAATGTAGTAATCAAGGTTATCTTGATACTTAGCTGCTTAAGGAAAGGAAAATTTTTTAAAAAGCATGTGAAGGGTAATGTTTAGACTAGCAAGGAGGGACCATCACCACGCACAGTGCTCTCTAGAGAGTCTTCAAGAGGATCTTGTTCATGGCCAAACTTAATGTTTAAGCTTACATGTTGAGGATGGAGAGGGATGGGAAATAGAAAAAAGAGACGGGAAGACATGGAGCCTACTCCAGGAGGTTTGGGGCCTGACAGGTTCTTTGGAATCACAATTTAAAACCTGTTACACTTGGCTGGCCATGACCTCTGATGGTAATAGAGTACATTGTCATTTATGTGAAAAATACTCTCTAAAGGCTTTTTCATTTAGATAGGAACACAGAATCCCCCTGGTTGATTTATGATTGTCATTGTTCTTGTTTTAAAGCCCTCAAAAGGGTGAGAGTGTACTTGTGTATGGGGAGAAGTTATATAGGGTCAACTCTTTTTGTTTGATCAAGTCAGAGAATTGGTGTGGAAAATATAATATCTTGTGGTATTTAGCTTCAAAAGATTTTTTTGTTTGTCTTGCTCTACAAATTAACTGAGAGCTTTTCTTAGTCTTATCACTACAATATCATTAAAATGTGAACATGTGTGTTTAAATAATAAGGCATTCTGAGAAAGTTACAGTGTCCGTGTACAGAGTAAAAATACAGATTTTCTTATTTGTTTTTTGGATGGTGAATCACAATATATTCTGCAGCTAACGTTTGCACATCTATTTTGAAAGACTTACTGGAGGCAATTTGGCCAAGGATCTGCCATGATGTGACATAGGATGGTTTACTTTGAACATGGTGAAGATTTCCCAGTTGTTGGCAGTAGCTCATGGCAAAGCCATTAGTGACTTGTTTTGTGTGTGTATAAAAATAATATGAGATCCTGAATGTACACATATTCCACAAAAAGAACATAGTGACATTTAAGGAAATGGTCCTGGGGACACAGGTGGAAAGAGCCTCATCCTTATCTTGATGTAAAATTTCAAAATGGTAATATATAGAATTACTAATATAAACTAATATATTGATAGTAATTTAGCAAATATTGCTAAAACTCTTGATTTCCTACCTTTTGATTCCAAAATGAATTCAGTAGTCTTTTAATTTCCCCAGAACTATCTTCCTTCACATGCCTTTTTAAACAGGAAATTTATTTCAGGAAGGGGTTATGGCTAAGGAGGCTGACCACAGGCCTATGAATCTTCCTTCTTTTCTGGTTATTTATTTATTATTTCAGTTCAGTTCAGTTGCTCAGTCGTGTCCAACTCTTTGCGAACCCATGAACTGCAACATGGCAGGCTTCCCTGTTCATCACCAACTCCCCGAGCTTGCCCAAACCCATGTCCATCAAGTCGGTGATGCCATCCAACCATCTCATCTTCTGTCATCCCCTTCTCTTCCTGCCTTCAATCTTTCCCAGCATCAGGGTGTTTTCCAGTGAGTCTTTTCTTCACATCAGGTGGCCAAAGTATTGAAGTTTCAGTTTCAGCGTCAGTCCTTCCAATGAATATTTAGGACTGATTTCCTTTAAGATTGACTAGTTTGATCTCCTTGCATGTCCAAGGGACTCTTAAGAGTCTTCTCTGACACCACAATTTTAAAGCATCAATTCTTTGGCACTCAGCCTTCTTTATGGTTCACCTCTCACATCCATACATGACTACTGGAAAAACCATAGCTTTGACTAGAGGGACCTTTGTCAGCACAGTGATGTCTCTGCTTTTTAATATGCTGTCTAGGTTGGTCATAGCTTGTCTTCCAAGGAGCAAGTGTCATTTAATTTCATGGCTGCAGTCACTATCTGCAGTGATTTTGGAGCCCAAATAAATAAAATCTGTCACTGTTTCCATTATTTTTCTGTCTATTTGCCATGAAGTGATGGGACTGGATGCCATGATCTTCATTTTTTGAATGTTGAGTTATTTCACTTTAGAAATAGTTAAATAGCAAATATGTGGCCACTTTAACATCCATCCTGTGATGGACTTTGAGAGACTCTAGGTAATAGTAGTAGACCAGTGTCTCTAACCACTCTCTATAGTTGGGAATGGTTACATCCCACAAAATCAAGTTCCTTGGGAAAATCATAGCATGAATATAGGTAGTAGCACCACTTCTTTGAACATTCCTCACTCCCCAACACCCCAGAGAATCTTTTTGGACCTTGGCTTGTGTATTGCAAGGCCTAATACAGATCATTTTATTATTATACTCTCCAAGTATAGCTTTTATGTAAACATTTTGTGTCTTATAATCAGATGAGAAAAATACATCTGTGAGGTTCTTGTACCCCACATCTTCATCTGTGTACAATGTGAGGGAATTTTTATTATTTTTATTTAATATAGGACAACCCTGAACCTGCAAGATTGGTACTGGGAGAATTTTTATAAAATATAAGATGGGTGGCCCATACCTACCCTTAATCCTTTCTGCTCTGTAATTCCTTGGGGATATTTTACTGATTCCTTTTACTTATTCTAAATCAAATGTGGACAATTGACTCTGCTTATCCCATTATAGAGCCACAATGAGACTGGAATAAGTTTACACCTGGCATTGACCCCAGGAAGTCTCTGCAGGGATTGTAGGCCCTAGATAGATTTCTTGAATGTATAGGTAAAACTGTATTTAAATGTTCATTTTTTTCGAAGTGGATAGAAGTACCGTTTTAGGATATTACTCAAGAAATGTTTTTTTGGGTGCTTCCTCTCTGCCAAGAACTAGCTGGATGCTGGGGCTATAAAAGAATAAAGTCTTGGTCCTGCTTCAGCATTTTGACCTTGAGTTTTTAAGAGGAGATGGATCCAGAAACAGCTACCTATGAAACAGCATGAGAAGCAGTCCATAGGGTGCTATGGAAGCTTCTAACTGGCATGGGAGCTCAGGAAAGACTTCCTGGCATTAAGGTAGACTCTTGGGGTAACTGTGAGGCAAGATTTCTCTGAGGATGGGAGGATAATCAAAGGGGAAAAAGCTTTGAGCATAATAGGAGTCCAGAAATAAATAAGCTTATAGCATGTAGTTTGTGTTCTAGTTGTGGAGCATATGGTAGATGTGTCTGTTTCTCCATGTCTAGAGCAGGAAGAAAGACCCTGAGAAAGCCATATGCTGAGTCTCTTGGCCTGACATTGCAGCTCCTGTCTTTGGCTGAGAACCCCAGCCACTGGGTCACATGGGAGAAATGTCAGAAACTAAAGTTTCCATGTAAGAGAGACACTAATGGTGAAAGATGGGAATGGAATTTCAAACCCATTCTTCATTATATACCTCGAGTTTGGTTAGATTTTTCAACATTGTAAGACATCCCAAATAGTTAAAAGATGCTGTTCTAAAAGCAAAAATAAACAAACAGGACCTAATTAAACTGAAAAGCTTTTGCATAGGAAAGGAAACCCATCAACCAAACAGTAAGGTTCCATGTAAGAAGCTTTCAAAATGGGAGAAAATAGTTGCAAACAATGTGACTGGCAAGGGATTAATTTGCAAAATATACAAACAGCTCATATGGCTCAATATTAAACAAACAACCCAATCAAAAACTGGGCAGAAGATCTAAATAGAGATTTCTCCAAAGAAGACATACAGATAACAGACACATGAAAAGATGTTTAACAATGCTGTTTATCAGAGAATTGCAAATCAAAACTACAATGAGGTGTCACCTCACACTGGTCAGAATGGCCATCATCAAAAAGTCTACAAATAATAATTGCTGGAGAGGATGTGGAGAAAGGAAACCTCCTACACTGTTGGTAGGAATGTCAACTGGTACAGCCACTATGGAGAACAGTATGAAGGTTTCGTAAAAAACTAAAAATAGAATTACCACGTTGTTTTTGTTGTTGCTTAGTGACCGAGTTGTGTCCAACTCTTTTGCAACCCCATGGACTGTAGCCCTCCAGGTTCCTCTGTCCATGGGAGTTTTCAGGCAAGAATATTGGAGTGGGTTGCCATTTCCTTCTTAAGGGGATCTTCCCAATCCAGGGACTGAACCCATGCCCCCTGCTTGACAGGTGGATTCTTTACCACTGAGCCACCAGAGTTACCATATGATCAAGCAATCCCATTCCTAGGCATATATCCTTAGAAAACTGTAATTTGAAAAGGTAACTTGGCGTCCTAATGTTCATAGCAGCACTGTTCATAATATTCAAGACATGTAAACAACTTAAGTGTCCATTGACAGAGAAATGAATAGAGATATGGTGTATACACACACACACACACAGTGGAATATTACTCAGCCATAGAAAAGAATGAAGTAATACCATTTGCAGTAACATGAATAGACCTACATACTCAGTGAAGTAAGACATAGAAAGGCAAATATCATATATGTGGGATCTTGTTTACAAAACAGAAATACACAGACATAGGAAAAAAACATGGTTACCAAGGGGGAAAGAATGGGAGGGGTGGATAAATTAGGAGTTTGAGATTAACATATACTCACTAGTATATGTACAATAGGTAAATAAAGTCCTACTATATATCACAGAGAACTATATTCGGTATCTTGTAATAACCTTTAATGGAAAAGAATAGAAAATACATATGACATATATATATAATATATATAAAACAAATAAAATTTACATATGATTGAAACACTTTGCTATACAATTGAAACTGACAGACCACTGTAAATCAACTGTATTTTAATTAAAAATAAGTTCAGGTAAACAAAAGATGCTTATTCTTGTTTTTGTTATTTACATTGCGATAAACTTTATAAAGGTTAATCATCATTTTAGTTGTTAATAACCTTTTTTAGTGTCAGGTTGATTGGGGTATAATTTACATATAGTAAAATTTATTCTTTTTAGTGTAAGTTTTCTGAGTTTACAAATGCATACAGTCATGTAACTACCATCACAATCAAGATATAGATCTTTTCCATTATCCCCAGCAACTTCCTTCCTCAGCTTTAAAATATGCTTCCTTTTAAACCCTTGCAGGGCTTGATTTCCACTTTGCATCTTCCCTTAAACACATATGCTAAGCAAATATGCCTTCCTAAAGACTTGACTTTTTCTTCATTTAGATTTCTTTAAGAAGAAGGTCAGCCTAGCCTCCACCCTCAGTTTTATATCAGGCCTTTGTCCTCCTCCTACACCTGCTCTTTAATCTTTCATAAAACTTCCTTTTAATAGCCTCTGGCCCTTCCTCCCTGTCCCACCTTCACTTCTCCAGGGCTGCTCCAACAGTGTGAATTATATAATTAATCTAACAATGTACACTGCTTTAAACACTTTTATCACACTGCTATTTAGTACCTTAGAGTTTAAAGCTGTGTGTGTGTTAGTGGCTCAGTCGTGTCTGACTCTTAGTGACTCCACGGACTGTAGTCTACCAGGCTCCTCTGTCCATGAAATTCTCCAGGCAAGAATACTGGAGTGGATTGCCATTCCCGTCTCCAGAGGATCTTCTCGACCCAGGGATCGAACCCTGGTCTCCTGCATCGCAGGCAGATTTTACCATTTGAACTACAGGGAAGTCCTAGAGTTTAAAGCTGGTACACAGCATAAATAGTATTTGATGTTAGAGGCTTCAGTTTTACTTTTTAGGAAATTTAGGGTTGTCACAGTTATTTGGAAGCATCTTTTGTCCACAATTAGACTAACATGAGAGTTGACTTATATGGGAAAGGTGATTTTAGTAAAGAGCTAGTCCTCATCACATAAACAGATTCTTCTGTTAGAATTCCTTTCCAACTCTCTGATCATCCGCCTTTGTCCTTTCTAATCCATACGGAAGTGGAATGTTCTTTCAAACCTACCAGCTTAGCTGATAAAGACATGGACCAGATGTTTCACAAGGTTGGCTAATTTTATGCTTTCATCTCGCTTCTATAAAAGGATGATGAACATATATCTGTTTGTAATGCTTGAATTTTTTTACTGTCTGTAATGTATTACTTCTGCCTTTAGCACTTAAAAAAATACCTTAAAGTCTTTGAACTTCCCAGAGTGTCTTTTAAAAAATCTAGATTATAGTAAGGTTTAGGGAGCGGTTAGCACCTTTTCTTCACAGTTAACTTCCTCCTTTGTAGGATCATTGCCATTTGTAATCACTCTTTAATGTTTTTGTCATTTAGGTTTTCTGTCAGTTCTTTTACTGTCATCTCATCTCTAGTTTATGAGGTTTAAAGTATACAGTTGTAATAAGAGTATTGTGATTTTAAATCTCTGGCATTTTGGAAGTTACTTCATTTTTTAATGGGAGAGCAGTAAGTATGGGACTTTGAGAGGCAAAAGTATCAAGTAAGAAACAAAATGCTATATACGTAGGTAAACACATGAGAATTATAAGTTAACAATTTTTAGTATGTGTTTAAACTTTTAATTTTAGATTAAAATTTTAGTTTGATTTATAGAAAAATTGCAAAGATTCAGTGTTTTTAACTGGAAACATTACCTAGCTGTCCAAGCTGAGTTTTATTACCCATATCCCATTCTTAAACTTCCTGCTGAGTCAGGAGAAGCACAGAATAATTGCTGAAAATGCTGATGGAATGTTTCTTCCATGCTCAGGGAAAAAAGATAGCTGAGAAAAAACATGGAAATGCCTGAGGGGTACCTATGACTGAACTAAATATGGAAAAAGATGGAAATAAGCCAAAAGATTTCTTCCTACAGATAGGCTTGTGGAAGAAAAGTGTCTTCATTGTATACCGTCCTAAAGCCCTTGGGAAATTGGAAAGTTTTCTATTATTTCAAAAGAGCATGAAACAAACACCATTCTAGAAGTTTTCATTTTTTTAATGAAGCAAAGCTTTAAGCATTTTTTCATTAAAAACCTTTTAAAAACCTATGTCTGCACAGCTGTATATTTTATAGTTAATGCTTAGTGTCATGTTAGGGTACATGTTTATGTCAGATGTAGTGAATCCTTTGTGTTCATGATCTCATTTAATATTCATAACAGACCTGGAAGATAGATGCTATTACTATGCTCGTTTTAAAAAGAGGAAACTGACATTCAGAGTTAGTGACTTGTCTGAACCAAAGGAATCCATGATATGAACCAGGTGACAGACTCCAAAGCCCTGGTTCTTTGGTATCCCTTAGTAATGATAATGGAGCTCTTCAAGGAGTGCAGTCCTCTCTTCATCCCTAGTGCACAGAATGTGGTATACTTTGTGTGCTTATCAACAACAGTAATAATAGCAATAACAGCAGACATCTGTTTTACAGTAAGGTGCCAAGCATTGTCCTCGCGTGCATTTTCTTATAAGATCTTCAAATGATTGTAGGAGCTCACTGTTATCTCTGTTTCACAATAGAAAATTCCAAGACTGAGTGGTTTACTTAGCTGTTAAGTAAGAGGCAGAAACAGAAGTAAGGGGCAGAAGCAGAATTTAGGCCCAGATCTGCCTGAGCGCAAGCTCTTAACCGCCCTGGTATGTTATAGAGCAGTCACCAGTTGGCATCCATGTTTTGAAAGGAACTTGAAAGTCTTTAAAGCATGGCTTTTCTATCATTACTCCCTTTCCTTGAGCAGAACTGTTGAGTAGGGTCTATCTCTTCCCTTAGAGCTTCAAATTCCTCACTTTGAAATTCTAACAGCAACACATTTAACAAGTATTTATTAAATGGCTACATGGCTACTGAGTGGTAAGCATTTTTCTTGGTATCAGGATACAAGTGAACAACATAGACAAGGGCCCAACACTCATTGGAGCTTCATTCTGGTGGGAGAGAAAAAACTTAGAAATGTGTAAGTAAATAAGTTTATTCTAAAGGCTCATTTCCCCTTGTTGCTGTCCTGACCCATGCTAAGGTCAATGGTCACGTCTGTCTTCCTGGCTGAAGTCTTTTGTTTACCTGTAGTCACTGTGGGAGGCTATGAAGGGTCTCTTTTACTTATTACTTTTATTCTACGAATTTATCAAATGTCCACTATTTTAATTATTGGGAATGCAAAAATAAAGACAGTCACTTCTCTTAAGTAGCTTCCGACTTTGTGCAGTGCTTCCCAACCTTTCCCATGTAATGACATACACAGAAAACGAATCTGGTAACTGTGAGAGTCTGTTTAGCTAGGAGGAGGGCTCTTGCTGCCTCAGGCTCTGTGCAGCTGCCTAGTGGGTTAAAGGTATCAACAACACAGGCATGCATTTTTTGAATTTTTGGTTTAGTGAGGAATTCTCAGTTTACACAAAGATGTGGTTATAGTACAAAAGCTATGAGGGTAGTTTCAGGGACAGTTCACTAACTAACTTCTGGTCCTAGAGAGATTAGCTGGTGTTCACCACTTTCTGTGAATGCTTGGATCTATTCTTTATAAGTTCTGTCTTATGAAGTGGAGTAGTTTGTTCACCAGATTTGTTCCCAAAGTTGTTAATACTAGTCATATTTTTGTAATGATATAATTAATTTTATGTACACCAATGAAATGGGCTTAAAAAAGTTAATTTTCATGGAAATTGAGTTGAATGCTTTGAGAAAATTGGATAAAGATGAGTAGCCTAAAAGAAAAAAGGTAGTTAGGTGGATATGATAAGTATGAAAGATTGGGAAAATTAGAATGATTCTTCTGCATGCAGATTATTTCACAGTTGACTAAGTTTTTAGTCCGCTTTGAAGAAATGAAACTGGAAATCACAGATGGTGTATTATTGGTGTGGTTATGTAAGTTGACAGCTCTGGTCAGCAGATTTACATCATACCAAAGGAAAAGATCTTTGTGAATGATTGTATTATTTTTTGTAAAAAAGCTAAAGTAATTTAATTATCTAAAACTTTTTCATTGTTCCGTGGTTGAACTTGTTTTTTAAGTTAACTGCCTACCTGTCCTAGAGTGTTTTGGATAGATGGGTTTCTGGTACAAGTGTCGCAGGAAAAGAGCAGTCAAGGAGTTGGAAAGTCCTAAGCAAGTCAGAGATGAAGAGGCAACATTAGAACTGAGACTAGACAAGGTAAGTAGGGACCATGTCTGCAATTCATTGTCAGTTTGGAGGGGATCCATTAGGCTGAGCTAAGAAGATGCTGGGAAATACAGGAGGTGAGAGGTTCTTAGCCTTGTTCAGCAGGATAGTTGAAATGTATTTTTAGGAGGTAAGTGATGAGTGGCTCGCTCACTCTGAATTGTATCGGAAATTCCGATTTCTTGTAGTTCTTGGTCACCACTGAAGAAGTGACTGCTTCTTATTTTTCCTGTTTCATTTTTGTTTTTTCAACACCCTTTATAAGGGCCAGTGACTTCTTGCAGTTTAGTTTCTATACATTAATGATATGTATTGAGCAATTTTTTATACTTTAAAAGTCTCTGCATGCATGCCCAGTTGCTCAGTCATGTCCTACTCTTTGCAGCCCCACGACTGTAGCCCTCCAGGTTCATCAGTCCATGGGATTCTCCAGGCAGGAATACTGGAGTGGGTTGCCATTTCCTCCTCCGGGGGATCCTCCTGAACCAGAGATAGAATCCACGGCTGCTGTGACTCCTAGATTGGCAGGCAGGGTTACTGCCAAGTGACTTACTGGTAGAAGCCTCTGAAAGTCTCTAATCTCACATTATTGAGCTGTAATATTCTTAGTCATATACTTAGTCAGTGGGTATGTGAGAAATTACCTCATGCACAGTGTCAGTCATTAATACATTCCACCATTACAAAACCACTTCAAGATGCATACTGAGTTCATTCTGCCTTCAGTGGACTGTTTTATTTTTTCCAGTTTTACTGTAAGGGCAGTAAGTGTAAGAATACATTAAGAATACAGTAAGAATAAGTAAGAATACAGATGAGAGTTTTGAATCCCAGCTTCATTACTTCTGAGCCACGTAACGTTCAGCAGGTTATTTAACTGCTCTAAGTCTCAGTCTCCTCACTTATTAAAAAGTAGACATAATAAAAGTAAGATTTTAATGACTGTTATTGAGACTGCATGTAAAGCATTTGCATTTAGTCAATAAATGTTTTCTGGAAAAGATTGAAGGTAGGAGGCAAAGGGAACAACAGAGGATGATGGTTGGATGGCATCACCAACTCGATGGACATGAGTTTGAGCAAGCTCTGGGAGTTGGTGATGGACAGGGAAGCCTGGTGTGCTGCAGTCCGTGGAGTCACAAAGAGTCGGACACGACTGAGCGACTGACCTGAATTGAATAAATGTTTACATTCAGCAAGTATTTACTAAATACCTCTTAGATGCCAGGTGCTATCCTGGACACAGTGAAAACAGCAGAATTGTATTAAGGTTACAGATGGTATTTCTTTTTAAAATTCTATAACTTTCATATTTAAATATTCTTTGTCTTTGATTATTAATATATTTTTATCAGTATATTTAATCAGTATTTTAAATTTGATATATATTTTATTTATGATCATGAATAATTCTTTTTATGTTTCTTAGTTTTTGCAAAATATTCCAAGTAAGTAAACCATAATTTCCATGCCTGTAATTCTCTTGTGTCAAATGGATTGGTAGTTTGCAATTTTTGTTATAATAAAGTTCATCTATCTCTAGTGATTTTTCCTGATGCAGAGATAAAATTTAGGAAATTCTTTAACTTTCTGGATTACAAGAGGTCTGTGCTCCAGTGGCTAAAAAACTAATGCTCTCCATTATGAAAATAATTAACTGTACTGTTCTATGAGTTATATTGAAGATACACATAGTGAAAGCCCTAGGGTATATGTAGAATTGTCTTTAACTGGCAACTCCATCCATATTTATGGATTTTGTATCTATTAAACTCAAGATAGATAAGAAGGATTGGCCTTGTTTTAGAGGCCTTGGTAGCTATTAAAAGAATTGGGCTCTCATTCTTATACTGTGTGGATGTTTAGATATTTCAAGGATTTGTGTGTTCATTGTGGGGTGTAAGGTTTAGTGAGCAGGGGAGGCTTTGTAAAATGTTCTTGGCATGGTATTATCAAAGCTTAGGTGAAAATAGGAAGGATAGCTGATGACCATTATAGGATTCTTTGGTCACTTGTCATTGGGCATGGCAAAACTTTGGAAATCAAATGTTTTTTCTTAATTTTTTAATGGTCAGAAATAAGATAATGACTCTAACTCACCACTTGAAGGAAATGTATTAGTAGAAACACTTGTCAGAAGTGTGGGAGCTGGAAGTTTGTACAAGTGTGTCAGTGCTTGTGTTCCTTCCGGAGAGTCTCCTATAGTTGGACATGTAGGTTACTCTTACTTTTTGGCCATTATAAGAACCCTGTAGTGAATATACTTAAATGTAAATCCTTGCATCTCAGAATTATTTCTAATAATAAATATTCAGAAATGGTTTTGTGTTCAGAGGCTATAAACTTTTAAAGTTTCTGGTTAGGCATTTCAAATTGCTTTCCAGTTTGTATTCCTCTTCACATTAATTTTGAGCTGTATTTTGAATGCCAACTGTGTATTAGTAGAGAACCGTACTAATAAAGTCCTGCCTTCATCTAGTTTCTAGTATCTAGAAACCTCTAGTAGAGGTGTAGACAGTAAAAGATATGAAATGTAATTTCAGGTAGTGATAAGTGACATGAAAAAAGAAAGGTAAGGGTACCAGGAGTGAGGGGGTAGAGGTGATGTTGTAGCTGAAATAGGCAGAGAAGAGAAAGGCCTCTCTGAACTAGCATTTGGTAGAGACCTACAAGCTATTTTATTGTCAGCCTTGCTACATTTATTAAAGCATTAAGTATTATTATTTTTAAAACTGTTTGCCAGTTGAGATGAAAAATGTTTTAAAATTTTTATTTGATATTTAGGTTGATTTTTTTCCTTTGGCTTATTTGTATTAGTTATTGGTTATTGGATTTGAGTTGCTGTGATCCTTACCTTTATATAACAAAAAGGCCCAGTATTCAAGTTTGGCTCCCCCGAGAGGGCAATATGAGACTTAAGAGGAAAATAAGTGATTTTTATGAATCTGGCTCCTGGTTCTTTCTGAGATTTTTGCTAATGTCGACTTTAGTAACTGAGGTAGCAGATTGTAGTGAAGGATACTGTATGTATGTGAATTGTTGGTTTGGTCCTGATGAGTATAACTGTTTAGAAAACAGTGTTGTTGCCAAGACTTCTGATTTATTCTTTGAAAGGACCTATTGACTTGCTCTCTGTTACAGATTTTTGCTTTTGGATATGTGTAGACTCAGAGTATGAACAGGACAGCTGGTTTTCTTCTATTACTGAAAAAATTACCCTCATGTTTTCCTGTCTGTAGGTCTCTTTGACGTATACTTTAGAATAATTAAAATTAATTTAAAAGACTCAAAAAATGTAGGAATTAATATCTAGCAAAATTAAAATACATACTTGATTTGATAGTTTGTCCTGTGTTTTTATAGTTTATAAGTGGAAGAAGACAAAAGAACTTTCTTAGGAAATGTACTTTTCCAGGCTGAGCTTATAATTTTAGTATGTGGTCATTCCATTTGTTTCTTTATCATAGAGGGATCTTTTTTAACTATGATACTAAATTATGGCTTATAAAAATTATCTTCTATGCAGAGCATAGTTTTAGATTTAGGTTTTCTTTATGAACATTGTATGTTTTCTTTATGAACATTGAATTAGAATACATATATTCTAATTCAGTACTTTTTAAAAATTAAAATAATGGTTGTTTTGTTAATCAGCTTTCTAATTAATGATGACACCACCGTTGTTTGACACTTAGTATTTAATAAGATAAGAAATAAGTTCCAGGGAATAGATTTCATTTAGTAACAGCTCTCTTTGCTTCATTCATTTACTCACTTATCTACTCAACAAATGAGTGCTACTAATGAGCATGACACATAATTAAAGGTGATGGATACGGTAAAGGGGATCATATGGCTGGTACTGCCTTCCTGGAGTTTACAGTCATTAACAGGTACAGAGCACCAGACAGACAAATTGGGAGACAGTGTAATAATTACTGATAGCAGCTGGTAGTACCTGAAGCAGGAAGTGAGTGCTTTGTCAGATTCACTCCTGGTTGTATGAGGATAACAAAAAGTGATTTTGTTCTGTGGTTCTCTGATGCCTTGACAGAGTGTATGTGTATAGCTGCACATGTACATGCACACAGAAGACTGACTTTTTAAAATGTTCTTCTAATTGTGGTAAAATACTCATAACAAAGTCTACCATCTTGGCCATTTTTAAGTGTGCACTTCAGTGGGGTTAAATATATTCCCCTTGTTGTGCAGTCTCCAGAACTTTTTCAGCTTGCAAAACCAAAACTCTGTACCCATTAAACACCACTTCCCCTTTCCCCTTCCCCCGAGCCTGTGGCAGCCACCATTCTGCTTTCTGTCTCTATGAATTCGACCCTCATGTGAGTAGGTAAAAGTCTTTTTAATCTTAGGTTTTCTTTCTGTTGTTTTGAAAGTTGCCAGAGTTCTGCTACCAACTACAAATCCTTGGTTTTGCTTTCCTGGCTGAGTATGAGGAGGTGAAAAAACCCCGGGGGATTGTTCTGTGGCTGTGCTGTTGGCGCCACAGGCCAACATGCCCGTGGTGGCTTCAGCTCCCTGGCCATCCTGAGAAGTCCTGAGCCAGCATGGAGGCTTAGGAGGAGCAGAGTTTGAACAGGCAGACATGTTATCAAAACTTGGGTTTTCATCACCACGGAAGACTGTCTTAAACCAGGGTTTGGCAGACCTTTTCTGTAAAGGACCAGATGGTGAATATTTTAGGCTGTGCAGTCCTGTCACAACTGTTCACCTCAGCCACCGTACCATGAAATCGGCCATAGACGCTGTGTAAACTTACAGGAGCAGCTGCCTTCCAGTAACTCTCTGTGAAAACAGGCCGTAGTTCCAGCTGTCCCACAGGCTATAGTTTGTTGACCCTTGTCTTGAAACTATCCTCAGGCTACACATAACTGGAGAGTGATGAGGTAGAACCCATACCTGGGAGATTGCTAAGCTGGTGGGTGACTTGGAGCAGAAAGAGAGATTCAATATCATATTTATGAAATTTGTGCCACAGATTATAAGGTGTACCTTTTATGTACCGCTGGGAAAGGGGAAAAGTGCCAACAATTGATAAGATCGCACTGGCTGTGTGATTCATCCTGGTTTCAGAAATGATAAACCGTGAGGTGGGGTGGAGAATGTATCTGAATTGGTGATGCAGTGCTAGCCCAGCCGGCACTTGTATTCTTCCTGTGGGCCCTACACTTTGCTTAGCACTTCACATGCGTTGTCTTGCCCCTCTGCCATCCTCAGCACATCTCCTTACGGTCCCCGGTGGCTGCCTGAATGAACTCTAGTCTCCGTGTCTTTGTTCCACACAGCAGGAAGGAGGAGGAAGGGCATGTTGTCCCCTGCACTTTCACAGAGACTTCCTGGGAATCGTTCAGCTCACTTCCAGTTAATCTCAGTGACCAGTACTTTGGCGCAAATAGCTCCACGCGAAGCTGGACATGTGGTCTTTTATTTGGAGTGGTGGTGTGCCCAGCTGAAAATCAGGGTTCTAAAATGGGAGGGGGAGAATGACATTGAAGTAGGCAGCTAATCATCTCTGCTATGCTGTGTCATTGCTTTGTTTTGTGAATGATGTAATCAGGAGAGAAACATCTTCAAATTCTCTTTTCCAAAAGATCACCACCTGCAAGGTGGAGGTTAAGGTGACCTCCACCTTCACCTCCCTAAGGTGGAGGGATTTAAGGTGATCGGAGGTCACTGCATTGATGAGAGGTAGGTGGGATGGCAGTGGTGGCAAGAGAGACAGTTTCCTGAGGCTGACGGGCCTCGGTCATTGGTCAGGTGTGAGCAGGCTCTTAGCTTGGCAGTTGAGTATGTCCTGGTGCCACAAAGACAAGAGCAGATTTCCAGAAAGAGGAAGTCTGCTTAGAAGGAACTTTAAAAGGAACAGGCAGAAAGAGAGGGAAAATAGAATGTGGCGTTTCAGACGTCAAGAAGAGAGCATTTCAAGGTCTAGGGAGTGGTCAGTTGTCTCAAATGCAGCTGAGAGCTCAAGTTTAAGAGAAACATTGTTATTATTGACCAGATTTAGCAAGGAGGAGGATGTTAATGACCTTGGTAAGAGCAGTTCACTGAACTATGGAGAAAACAAGATTGCAGCAGGTGAGTGAGTGAAAAAGAGGTGAGGTGAGGAAGTAGAGGTGAGTGCAGCAGCTTTTTAAAGGAGCTTTGACTTGAAGAAGATGGAGAAAAAAGGACAGAAAGGGGTGAGTGTGTGCTTTGCTATTTTCTTTGTTTTTCAGATGTAAAATATTTGAGTATGTTCGTGTCTATGGAAAGGAATAGATAGGGAAAGGCTGACTCTGAGGCTGGGAGATTGATGAAGTGGGAATCTTAGGTGGGCACTAGTAGAGAGATTACTTTGGGGCAGGGGACAGCTATTCTGTGACCAGAAGGAAGGGGAAGCAACAGAGGTGGTGCTGCAGGACAGTCCTGAGGACCCGTTCTGGAGGCAGACAGTCAAGGGCGCTGTTGGAGGGGATGGTTTTGCTCACCCTGTGAGTAGGGGCTGAGCTTATCTCGGTGGCTGACAAGGTGTTGGCAAGTCTGCTGGTGGATCATGTGATAATGTATGTGATTTGCCAGCTTTTCCTGAACAAGAAAGCAAGTCTCTGGTCTAGGTAATTGGCTGGAGCGTACACATGGCCCAGATTTTGGTTGTTAGCTTTAGAAATGTGAAATGAAGGGACCCAGTGAGAGAGGACCTGCACAGGCCTTTGGTACGCAGAGGCTGTCCAGTGCGGGTTTGGGGAATTCGCGGATGTTCTTGGAACACTGCCTGTACATATGGAATGTCATTTCAAACTTGTTTTACTGTTTTCATAGCTCATTTTCTTCTCGGAAAATTTGCTTTTGTTGGGGGAAAAAAAAAAAAAAAGCTTTCTCAATAATCATAGCCTTGTGAACCATAACAGGGCAGGTACTGTTACCTTGTTTTGGGTATTTGGCAGTGTCTCCAGGAATAGCACGAATATGCTACCAAGAACTGGGTTATACTATTGCTAATGGGAACAGTGTGTCTCCATGACTGTGTAATGAATTCAGCTTTTCTTCTAACTGGAAACTAAATTGTGAACAGACTTGACAAGGTACAGGTCATAGTAGACAAGTTTTTAAAAGATCTTTTAAAAAATATTTCAGTTTCTGCAGAAAAACTAGATTACATTCTGGAGGGAAGAATGTTGTTTAAATTATGATTTTTCATAATTTCACAACTACTTTCTTTGTTCATTCAGCAGAAGAAGTTGAGTATTTGACACATTGTTTTCTCCCAGTGAGAGGAGGACATGAGTGGCTTTGTCTCCCCTGCACATTTTGCAGGGAGCCTCCTGAGGTTTGCCCCACCTTACCTGTAGAGGTTGCCCTGCTATATATTTACAATGCCACAGAGGTCTTCGTAGAACACTGAATTCCATTCATGTCTTGGAGAAAGAGAAACACGGTGATCAGGCTTGAAAGCACAGAGATAGCACTGTGCCTGCTAAGTCATTTCAGTCCTGTCTGACTGTGACCCTTTGCACTGTAGCCCACCAGGCTGCTCTGCTCATGGGATTCTCCAGGCAAGAATACTGCAGTGGGTTGCCATGCCCTCCTCCAGAGGATCTTCCCCACCCAAGGATTGAACTCATGTCTCTTACTTCTGCATTGGCAGGCGGGTTCTTTACCACTAACGCCGTCTGGGGAGTACTGGTGACTGACTGAAGTGACTTAGTCAGAGTAACATCTAGGCTGTATCCAGCAGTGCGTGGCACTCCCTGTCGTCTCCCAACCCCATCCATCTTTGCCTGAGTGGATGTCTTTGTGCATTCTCCTGGGGGAGCTCAAGAGGGGGAAAGTGGAGGACAGATCTAAAAATGTCCCTGTGACTAGCTAGGTGTGTCTAGCATAACTTCAGCTGTTGCCAAGCAGTCTTCTAACACAGGTCCTTTTGGCTCTGGAAATAAACCAAGCTCTGTGGGATTGCTTGGTGAGGTCCCTGGTGGCGGGTGTGGACCGCATCACCAACAGAGAGAACTTGTATTGGTATATGGGGTGATTTATGTGATGAAAGCTGAGCTTGCCACCTAATTTAAACTGCAGTAAGCTGTAGACCAAAACTGTCTTGGCTTCCTTCCATGCATGACTGGTGCCTTTCTGTGTGTTTGTGTCTGTCTGTGTGCGGAGTCGGGTGGATTTAAGCTGAAATGTAAGTGAAAGTGGAGGCTTCAAATAGCAATGCTGACTTGATGACTGGATATCTTCCTCCTGGCTGTACATTGTTACTTCACACCTTGTGACTTCTTCCCCTTCTCTCCATTGTCCTTTTCTTGTTAACAGTCGGTTCTTCAGTGAGGCCTGTATTTAATTAGCTGCTATATTATAGCAAGACAAGTAGGTATTACTGAAAGCACCACCTAAAGAACCATGGTTCCTTGACATTTGTAGGCGTTGAGTTACTCCCTGCCCACTTAACTTGGGTTACAAGGTTCTAAATAAGGCACTTCACAGAGAATTCTGGGCTCCCACCTAAATGATAAAGAAGTTTCTACTTGGGAGTTGCCTGCACCTGGGCCCAAAAGTCTTCATTAGCTCAGTTTTGGAATTTAATATTGTTCTTGGATCAGCTTATTTTATTTCACCCCAAATATTTGAAAGGTCATTCAGAAGTACATTTTAAATTTAAACTGAAGTTCTCAAGATACCAATCTTGGGAAAATTGAATCAAGACCAAAGTGTATTTAATATACCTTTTGGCTGAAGGCAGATGGCCTAGTGTTAAAATCATTGTGAGGCTGAGACCTTTGATCACCATTATATAGAGAAAAAAGGAGGGTACATGATCACCATTATATATAGAATAAATTTGGGGGATACAAGAAAAAGTTTGTTTAGCCTCCATAGACTTAGTCGTAAGGAACTGTCTTAAAGCATTCTAGTAAAATGCATGTTTTGAAGTTTGATTAATGTGAAGAAAACTTTTTTTTCTCTAAATACTTTATATTCTTTATCATATGTGGATCAAAGATGTTTTGTCATGAATATATGTGATATTGGGATTTTTTCCTCTCCTGGTGAAACTTTAAGGCTCCAAGGTTGACATTTGGTTTTTAATTCATCTGCACAGATGATATGAGTCAGTGTCACTGAAGTTAAAAAGAAAAAAGGTTATATTGAACAAAAAAAGGATTTTGGCAGAGTTTTACTAAAACAAACTGACACATAATTCTGGTTGTTTGGTTGATATTTTATAACAGGCCATCTAGAACTGCATGCACTGCTAGCCATGTATGTTGATTTACATTAATATTAAATAGAATTAAAATTTCAGTTCCTCAGCTGCATTTAGCACTGTGTCTGGAGGGTGACAAAAATGGTGAAAAATGCTATCCTGTTGATCTTTTGACTGCATACCTAAATATGAAGAAATTTCTTTTTACATTGTTTACATTTTTGTAAAGTTTCTGCCTTGAAATGACAGGCTGCCCATTCCTAAGAGATAATGGAAAATTCACAACTCAGGTGTTGAGTAGTGTCTGCAGCCCTGAGCCCTGCCATTCTGTACTGTTATCACCTGTATTTGAAAGAGCAACTTTTTCTCAGACTTACACTTTTAGAACCATGGTTACACTTGTAGTATTATTTTTCATTCTTTTATCTTTTAATTCAAAGTTGAGTGTATTCTGTTCCTTAAATTCAAATGAAGAGAATACATTTTCTGATTCACTAAACTAAGACTTCAGAACATGTATTCTATTCAATTTTAATACCTACAAATGGAATGAAAAAGTTACATAATGCTCAATTTGCCATAGAACCTGTCAACCTGCATTCCATTTCTTTGTATCAGTCTCCCCTTCTTTCAGATCTGCATACACAAATATCAACTTTATTAAATGACAGTATTTGTCTGGAAAAATCTGCATTAATTTGGAATCTCCTGAAACATATACATCACTTTAAAAAAAAAAAAGAATGCTAATTAAACCTTGAGGACATTGTGCTAAGTAAAATAAGTCAGTCACAAAAGACAAGTCCATTGTTTTCCATGTCTGAGCCACCTGGAGTAGCCAGACTCATGGAGACAGAAAGTAGAAAGGTGGAAAGGAGGGAGTGGGGAGTTGTTTTATAATGAATATAGATCCAGTTTTGCAGGATGAAAGAGTTCTGGTTTTATTTCTTCAGTCCCCTTAAGTATTATCTATCCTCCACCATGATGTAACTAAAGAGTACATTTGATAATCTATTTCATAAAAGAAAAGTAACAACAAATGTTCTGTAGATGTATAGAAAATATACTGTGATCTTTTTAAAAGCTCCGTTCTTGTTGTAAGATGTTTAGACTTGTTTGTGCCTCTCCTAACAGAAGAATTTGAGCTTCCACTGTCATTGTTCCTTTCCTGTGAGGAAGAAATTGAAGATTAAGCCTCTGTGCTCATTTCAAACTTGTTTTACTGTTTACACAGCTCATTTTCTTTCAGGCAAACTTGCTTTTGTTGAAAAAAAAACTTTCAGATTGCAAAAAAATCACACCCTTGTAAACCATAACAGGGCAGGTATTGTTAGCTTGCTTTGAGTATTTGGCACTGTCTCCAGGAATTGTATGGAGTATGTTACCCAGAACTGTGTGATCATTTATATACTTCTCCAGAACCTAAGAAGACTCATGGTACACCAGAAACATTTACAGATGTGAATGAGTTGGTGCATCCTGTTTGCTATGTTGATGCACACTGAGAATTCAGTGCTTTTGAAGGTAGTCCAAGAGAAGAATGTTCTCACCAGCCAGTCAAAATATTTGTAGACTGTAACTTTTCCCCTCCTGTGCTCCATGGTACTGTAAATGAACCACTCAACTGCTCCTGTGTGCAAGGGAAGTTGCTGATAAGAACTTAATTTTGAACCAGAAGGGCCCTGGATATTAAAGAAAATGTAGCTGAAACTCTACAGAAAAAGCAAACCTCTTCAAGGAAGCTGATTTGGTTCTGATGGAAATAACCTTGGTGCTGATTTGGTTTAACTTCTTAACAATTTAAAAAAATTTTTCAGATTCAGCCCTATGAGAAGATAAAGGCCAGGGGCTTACCTGATAATGTATCTTCTGTGCTGAACAAGCTGGTGGTGGTGAAACTCAATGGCGGTTTGGGAACCAGCATGGGCTGTAAAGGCCCAAAGAGTCTGATTGGCGTGAGGAATGAGAATACCTTTCTGGATCTGACCGTTCAGCAAATCGAAGTGAGTAGGAGCATTAAGCCTTTCTCATGAGCTACCAAAATGATTTTCAGTTTTCAGGTTACTTAGAAATGTTACCTTAGAAAATAATAGATGAAGATTTGAGCTAGTAAAGGAGCATGCTATCTTTATTCTCTTTATTAGTGTGTTAAAAAAAGGTTTGGTGTTCCTAAAAGCAAATTCTTAGGGTGATGTGAGAGCTTTTGATCTTTAAATAGCATTTGTGGTGCGAATCTCTGAATCTCTTCAAATTCTCCTTTGATCTCCCTGCCTCTCTCCCCTCCTTCTCTCTTGGGGTAGCCTTCATCAGAGCTGGGATGATCTGACTTTATTAGCCCCCTTTTGGAGGCTGGGGAGAATTTCATGTATCTGGGTGGGCACCATGGATGCTAAGAATTGTCACTAACTTCTCTTTTACATAGACCATAAAGTCCTTAATCATAGACCATAAGCTCTTAAAGAGCAGTGGCCCCTGTCTTTTTCATCTCTATATCCCTAGTTTCTCATACCGTGCCAGCAATCATTATAATAGCAGTAGCAGCTAGCATTTATCCAGCACTTACTAAGTATCATTCTGAGCTCTTTATGTGAATTGACTCATTTGTTCCTCTCAACAACTCTGTAAGATAAGCACTGTTATCATCACCATGTTACAGATGAGGAAACCAAGGCACAGAGAGGTTGATTTACGCCCAGGCCTCCCTCGCTGGTTAGTAAGTGCAGAATCAAACAGGGAACACGGGGCAGTCTGACTTCTAAGACTGTATTTTCTTCTCACCTTGTGTTGCCTTTTAGCTCTTCCTAAAGATAGAAAAGATATTAGTTAAGGTATTATTCACAGTCTTTAACATGAATCCTGAGAATAGGGAGACGTCTTTGTAACATTTGTACTTTCATCCCCACAGTACTTTGGACATAGAGTAAATACTTAGTCTGTGTTTGCTCATCCAGTGAGGCCACAGGGTACTGTGGCTGGGCACACAGCCCCAGAGTTGGACTGTGGGAGTTGGGAGGGGTGTCCTGGCTCTTCCACTGACCTGCCACTTCTCTGGGCCTCAGTTTAGCCATCCATAAAATGCAGACAGCAGTTTCTGTCTCATAGGATTGTGATTTAATGAGCAAGTACATGGTAAAGATGCTAGTTATAGTTTGTTACAAATCTATATATTTTGCTATTATAGATGATATGAACATTTTGTGATCAACCATTGAGAGTTAATTTTATCCTTTGAAACAAAAGAATAGTAAGTCTAAGTGACCTAATTGTTGTTTTCCTCCCTAGCACTTGAATAAAACCTATGATACTGATGTTCCTCTTGTTCTGATGAACTCTTTTAACACGGATGAAGATACCAAAAAAATACTACAGAAGTATAATCACTGTCGTGTGAAAATCTACACGTTTAATCAAAGCAGGTACAAGGAGTAAAAAAATTAACTCTGGGGGATGTTACTTCTGGGAAAGAAGGACTTCTTTGTTTTGTTTAATCAGAGCAGCCTCAAGATGTACATGTGCCAGACTGTCTACAGGTGTTTAATGCCTTTAAAGGCTAAACATTAGTTAATACATATGTGGCAGTTATAATCACTCTGTGGTTATGTAACTTGAATTTCTTAAAAGAGAATCTGCCTGAGATTTTGGTTCTCCAAAGTGGTAAGAAGCAGACATCCCTGAGTACCAACCTGCTGTTGATTTTCTGGGAAAGGAAGAGAACCACCACTGAATATATCTGTTGGTAAGAATGGACAGCATTTCTCAAATGGAGAGCATTTCCCTTTTTTTTCAAGGAAAAGAACAACCCCACCACCAAATAAGTTTGAGAAAATTTACTTAATATGTTTTTCCTTTTGAAGAGTCATAAAACATGAATATCTTAAAAATATGGGGTGTCTTCCCATCTGAATGACCATGGAATAATTTTTTTTTTTTTTTGCAGCAAATATCACTATGTAGGAAGCTGGTTTTTTGGTCAACACAGATAATGAGAGATTTTCTTAAATGGATTCACTTATAATTAAATTACTGTGATGGACTGAAAAGGAGGGAAATTTTATTTAACTTTACATGCATTGTTTTACTTGAAGATCTGGAATACTCTACAGAGTTGATACTGAAAAAGACATTTTGTTTTCTTAAGGTACCCAAGGATTAATAAAGAATCTTTACTGCCTGTAGCAAAGAATGTATCATACTCAGGGGAAAATACAGAAGCTTGGTATCCTCCGGGTCATGGAGATATTTATGCCAGTTTCTACAACTCTGGTTTGCTCGACACCTTTATAGGAGAAGGCAAAGAGTATATTTTTGTGTCCAACATAGATAATCTGGGCGCCACAGTGGATCTTTATATTCTTAATCATCTCATGAACCCACCCAATGGAAAACCTTGTGAATTTGTCATGGAAGTCACAAACAAAACCCGTGCAGATGTAAAGGTAAATACTGAGGAAGCACTTTGGGGATTTACATCTTCACATTTTGTAGTTGCAATTCTTTATTGAAAAGTTTCTAAGTTTAGAAACTTAATAACATCACTGTAAGCTAGAGTGGGAGAGTGTTCTAGAGTACCCTAAGTTCTATCTGATATAACAGTGTATATATACATCCAGATGTAATAGTAGTAAAATCATTTTTCTTTTTCAAACAATCTATATGGGCAATTTTAACTAAAAAACAATTCCATACATATTTATAGGATTATCTGAAACATATGTGAAAACACTGTGTTTGTTCCAACCATTAATATTCTTCTAGTTGGATGCTTAAGTGTTTTTAATTGTTCTTTTAATGAAAATTTACTTCTATTTCTATGTATTTCTCTCTGTATATATTTTATATATTTTATCACTGTAATATCTTTTGTTACAAAACAAAAAAAGTTTTATACAAAACAAAAATTAGTTTTTTTCATTTTGCATGTTTAGTGGTGATATTTGGCCTTTGATCGAATAGTACACAAGGTCTTCCACTTAGCTTCAGGGAGTAAGAAAAGTGGGTAGTGTGTGATACTATGGCTGGTCCTTGGGCTGGGTTCTATTTCTCTTGCAAATGTCCCCCTCACATATGTGTGAACACTCCTCTCTTCCTGCACCTCAGGACCTCTAGGCTAAAGCCACTCTGAAGTCTCTTCTCTTCCACTTGTGCCTCTGTCTTAACGTTACTCCCCTCATCCCACAGGTAGTCAGAGCAGGGTCTGAGGTGGTAGGATTGGTCATTTGGTGAGAATAAGAGGAATGTCTGTTTCTGCAGCAGATGTTTGGAAAGTGAGGAGAGCGCTAATGTACCCCCAGGACTTTTATTATGGACAAGAGGGAGTATAAAACAACTGACAACCTGAATTATTTTCTTTGGTTCCACTTTCATACATGTGTTACTTTGTATCCCAGACTGAATCACTGCCATTGCCTTTTATTCTGGGGGATTTTGTCATCAGTGTCTTTTCTGTATCATTCATAGACTGTAAACAACGTGGTTTGGTTATAATCGGGAGCGGTGTGGAAGCACTCACTCTTCTCTGCCTTTCTAGGGTGGGACGCTCACTCAGTATGAAGGCAAACTGAGACTGGTGGAAATTGCTCAAGTGCCAAAAGCACATGTTGATGAGTTCAAATCTGTATCAAAATTCAAAATATTTAACACAAACAACCTATGGATCTCTCTTGCTGCAGTTAAAAGACTGCAGGAGCAGAATGCTATTGACATGGAAATCATTGTAAATCCAAAGGTAAGCCAAAGTTGCAGCCCATTGGGCTCCCTGGTTCCACTCACAGAACACCACACACAGACTCACTGTCCACTGCCTCTGGCCCGTCTAGTCCATGGGTCACTCCTTTTGTCCTGGTTAGTTTCTTCCGTTCCTGGCCCTCTCTTTCAGAGTTGACACCCATCCCTTAGTTTGCCAAGCAATCCATAGTGTCCTTACTTGACCCTGGGCCGTGGTAGCGGCAAGAGCACTGGGGCCCAAATAGAGGATCTACCTCAACCTTTATGCTCTGGTACTTAGAGGCCTCTTGGCCACAGGCATCTGCATGGGTTTTCTGAACCTTCAGCTCTTTATTGTAAAATGGAAATGTTACTGAACAAGAGAGTTATGATGCTGAAAAAGATTACATATGTATAAGCACCTACCAGTGCTTCAGAGATATCAGCTCTCAAAATTCTGTTTGCTTCAGTGGATCTCTGAAACCACTCGCCAAATAACTAGCCCATATAGAACCAAGTCACTAAAACCTGTTTTTCTCTCCTGCTCCCTTTCTTACAGACTTTGGATGGAGGCCTGAATGTCATTCAGTTAGAAACTGCAGTAGGGGCTGCCATTAAAAGTTTTGAGAACTCTCTAGGTATTAATGTTCCTAGAAGCCGTTTTCTGCCTGTCAAAACCACATCAGATCTCTTGCTTGTGATGTCAAACCTCTATAGCCT
Organism: Muntiacus reevesi; assembly: GCF_963930625.1. Lineage (NCBI taxonomy): Eukaryota > Metazoa > Chordata > Mammalia > Artiodactyla > Cervidae > Muntiacus > Muntiacus reevesi. The sequence goes on along the minus strand of NC_089251.1, from coordinate 42,484,751 downwards.
TAATGCAGGATCTTTGACAATGAGTGAAAAGCGGGAATTTCCTACAGTGCCCTTGGTTAAATTAGGCAGTTCTTTTACAAAGGTATGTAATTATAAATATGATATACATGTGAATTTGTATTTCTTAATGTGTAATTAGAAAGATAGGATACACGTGTGAATTGGAGTCTGATGCTAATCTATTATATTCTTCCAACTCTGATGTCTTTTAAAGGAAATCAACCATAGAAGATGAAGATGTAACTCATTTTTTAACTGCTTGCTATATAGAGCAGTAAAGAATGTTCACATTTTAAGATATTATATCTTATGTCTTGTCTAAGACCATTACTGCTTTCATCGGTGAGAGTATGTTAATTCTGGTTTAACAAAATTTATTGAGCCTCTGCCATGCACAAGGCAGTGTTCTAGGTATTTAGCAAGAAATAAAACAGACAAAAATCTTAGCCTTGCTGGATATTCTAGTGGGGTAAGAAGCAAGCAAGTCAAAGGTATAATATGCCAAGAGATGGTAAATGCTAAATAAAGGAGTAGGGAATGTGTGGACATGGTGGTGGTGGTGACATTTTACATCGGGTGGCCTGAGAAGTTTATACCATGCAGGTATCTGGGGCAAAAAGCATTCTAGGCAGGAGGAATATGGTAAGTGGAATCCAAAAAAATCTAATCACATGAAATGCTGTGAGGTTAATGAATGACAGGGTTAGCCTTTGTGTGGCCTGTGCCATCCAAGTCTATTTTGGTCCTGCTTGTGGTTCGGACGTGTGCACTGCCCTGACGCAGTCATGGGCTGATTCTGGGTCCTGTGGCCGGGTTGGAATTTCCAGGTTGCATTTTAGAAGTCTCCCTGTCTTTGGTGCCTCCCTAATCTGCCTGCTCGGGCTGGGAAAATCGTGGTGCTACATGGACCCGCCATCTTCCCAGATCCTGAGATGGACTTAGTATCCATTTTCCACCTAACCTTATCTTCCCTTCCTTGCCTCCCACCCTTCCTAGTCTCTTCCATACCCTGCAAGAGATAAGAACTTTAGGCTGTCTCCATTTGAGAACAGCGGTTGAGAGGGCAATGGCTAGTTGCTCTGAAGAAGAACATGTTTTAGGGTTCCTAAAGCACAGTGAGCAAGTGAGCAATGGGGGTGGGAGATAGTTGATCAGAAACGTAACAGGCCAGATTGTGCAGAACCTTGTAATTGGGTATTGGGAGTGTTGCTTTTTTCTTCTCAAGGGTGAGAAGCTCTTCTCAAGGGTGAGAAGCCATTGGAGAATGTCAACTGAGGGGTGAAGTGACCAATCTGGTGAGCAAGGGTAGAATCAGGGAGACCACGGAATAGGCTGTCACTGGAATTCTGGCTTTGAGCAGGGTGGCTGCAGGGGAAATAGTGAAAAATGTTAACATTATGAAATATTTTGTAAGTTGTACCTACAGGATTTACTAGGTAGGAGGGTGAAAGAGAAGAGTACGGATGGCTCTAAGGTTTTTGGCCTGTGTGACTGGAAATGTGGAGCTGTCTTTTACTGAGGGTGTGGAAGGCTTGGATAGAGCAGGTTTAGGGGGAGCAGAATGGACAGTTACATTTTGGAGATAGTGTACTTGGACCTTCAAATGGAGAAACTGAATGTATGAGTCTGGAGCTCAGAGGAAAAATCTAGAAACAAGGTAAATTTGAGAGTTGTCAGTTTATAACTGGGTATTTAAAACCATAAGGATCACTGAGGCAGTTAATGACGGGGTAGGGAGTCAAGAACTGAGTCCTGAGGAATGCCAAGGCTAGAGGATGCAGATACGGTGGAGGAAGCAGCACAGGTGACTGCGGAGGTGCAGATGAAGAACTGGGTAGAAAACCATGACTGTGTGTGGCCTGAAAGCCAAATGAAGGAAATGTTTCACGAGAGAGGAACTGATCATTTGTAGTCAAGTGCTGTTGCCAACTCAAGTAAGATGAGTGAGAACTCACAATTAGCTTTAACAGTATAGAGGTTTGGGGGCCTGACTGGCATGGATTTAAGAGAGAACAGAAGAGAAATTGAAGATACTGAATGAGAATGTATTCAAGAGTTTTTCCTTAAAGAAAAACATAAAAATGAATCTATAGGTAGAAAGGGATATAAGATTTTAGAGTTCTGTTTTTAAGTTGGGAGAATTTATAGCATGTTCTATACATTGTTGGAATTGACAGAATCAAGAGGGAAGCAACACAGAAGAGGGAGAAAGGAGCATTGCTTCACAGTATCTTTGGACAGTAACCATAAGAAGGGTTAGCCTTACATTGGAATAGAAATGGTCCGACCCCAGAACTAGGAGGGACAGGTAATGGCCTCCAGAGCAAGTGGGTGGTGGTGGTACAGGCCAGTGTAAATTTTCCTGTTGCTTCTGTGTTTCTCAGCAAAATAGGAAGCAAGGCCATACATGACAATTTCTAGTGCCAGTAAATCTAAGGAAGTAAGAGGCAAAGATAGTGATCTTGATACTTTGTGCTGTTGTTCTTCCAGAACTGTATTCCATTTCTTCTTAATCCTACCCATGTCACAGGGCCCAGCTCCAGTCTAGCTTGCTTCAAACCATGATGATCTCTTTCCCAACTAACTCCAGATTATGTGAACCACTCACCTGGCTCTTAGCATGGTGGTTATCTTTTTACTTATTACTATTTTAATGTCTAATCTACTCAGCTGTAGTGTAAACACTTGATTGTGGGGACAAAGTTTACCTCCTGGTCTCTCCTACACAGGATATATAAACTCACTACTCACACAGTGAGTCTTTAATAAACAGGGTTCTTCCCATAAAAGGCCTGAGCTTGGCCATAAACAGAATGTTTTACAGTTCAAGTAAACTGCCTTGTTAATTTAATCCCTCTTTTTCTTTTAACCCACTTTTGAAACAATTTTTATGTTTCCCTTTTTCTTTCAGGTTCAGGATTATCTAAGAAGATTTGAAAGTATACCAGATATGCTTGAACTGGATCACCTCACAGTTTCAGGAGATGTGACATTTGGCAAGAATGTTTCATTAAAGGTGTGTTATGATGAAAATTATAGTTCTTATAGTTTTATAAGATAGGTTTCATCATCTAGTCCTAAGTTTACCTTTATTTTAAGGAATACTTCTTAGTCTGTACCAGATTGCTTATAAGATATGCATTTTCAAAGTGAAATAGCTTACTACAGTATTTAGTATTAATACTGTCATCCATAGATATACAACATAGTTAAAATATAATCATAATTGTTGTGTATAGGAATTTTGTGGAACATAGCATTCAAATGGAAAGCAAACACTATTAAATAATTGAATTGGTACTATTTTATTGAAATATGACAGTCTTTAAAATCGAATCACTGATAAATTAGCATTCACTAAAGATGACTATTTGAAAGTAGAAAAAAATAACAACTCCATTTATACTGATTATAATCTATTCCTGTTAAAAGTAAAATGTCATCAGTATGAAGATGTTCATTCACATTACTACAGTGCTTGGGTACTTTGAGTATCATTCCAGCCTAGCATAAGAAATAGGAAGGACTATGGGTATGAGTATTCAAGTTCAGAACCAAAGATACAACAGTTTTTTCCTAATCAAGTATTTTTTTAAAGTTCCATACCTAGAGTTCATGTGTTCTTATTAAAGTGACTTAAAGATCTTAAAAAAACAAAAAGATATATAGATATATTTATTTATAATTATTGCTGATACTGCCTTATCTAAACAATTTTACTTAAGACATGAAATATGAATCATTAAACTGTTCTTTAAAAAAAAAAAACCACAAACCTGTATGTAGATAAAAACCAAGCACCTTGTAGTTTCTGAAGGTAGATAATGCTGGCAGCCTTGCAAGTAGTTCTTTGAAAGGGCCAGTCATGCTGTGGCACTGGGTCCACTTCCCACTTCTAGACTCCTTGCCTCCTTATCAGAGATGGTACCAGAACTACTGCCAGGGTTGTGACAGGACACATTACAGTTTTCCTTAACAGGCCATTTGTTTTTCATATTTCATGTTGTTTATAAATACGCTTCCTCCACTGTAAGTGAAGTTCTACATAAACTTGATAACTGTAGGAAAATCAACTGCATTTCAACTCGCTGTTGCAATTATTCTTGTTTTTTCTGTCACTTAGGGAACGGTTATCATCATCGCAAATCACGGTGACCGAATTGACATCCCACCTGGAGCAGTATTAGAGAACAAGATTGTATCTGGGAACCTGCGTATCTTGGACCACTGAAATGAAAAATACTGTACACACTTTATACTAATTATGGGCTGAACAGTTTCTTACAATGAAAAGTTCCTCTAAGATTATAAAATAGGCAGGTACTGTTCTGTTACTGTACCCTGCAGTGTTAATTTTTAAAGTAGAGTTTTCTGCAGTATGCTTTTAGTCTAAGAAAAGCACAGATGGAAGCAATACCTTTCTTTTTTGAAGAAGATCCTGAAAGTTAATTCATCTGAAAGTGCAATATTGTTTAATCTTAAAAGATTTTCCAGCAGAGCTGCCCCAGTTTTAACAGAGGCCTCAATGATGGTCATTTTGAACTGCTTGTGATTTCAAAAATAAAGCTGTGAAGCAATACATGTGTACACTCATACTTTTCAATGCTAACTTTACGAAATGCTGAAGAAAAATTTTGATTTACTCTTGACAAACAGTTACTCTATCAGTTGAAAGATTTGCTCCTGGAATATTTTAATTGCTCGCTGGCCAGTTACCTAACAAATCCAGTTTTTACATTTCTGAGAATTAACCACATCATTATTTCCATAGGAATTAAACTTGAAGGTATATCTTTCATCTAGTTTTGAAACTGGGATGCCTGCCATGCTTTCCACAGACTCTCCATTTACTGAAACAAAGTGGTATTTCTTTTCCCAGCTGAAGGGGGTGGGGTGGGCAGAGGTAGCGCATTTCTCTCACACCCTTGTTCTCTAGTATAGCGGGGTGAGGGTGTAACTTTATAAAAAGTTCCCTTTCCTTGAAGCTTCATTTCCTGAAGCTGCTTTGCTGTCACTGAAAATGTTCTTGAATAAACCTTCCAAATCCAGGTCTGCTGGTAGTTTGAATTTTGGCTTTTCTGTAAGAATCAATTACATTTTTCAGTTCTTCCATGCTTGTTTTTGAGTAAGTTGCTTATTTTCTTTAAAATTTACTGTATACTATTAAAAAAAAGTTGTCTTTTAAAGTCTGATAATTTTTTACAGCTTTATTTTAGACAGACAGTTTAAGAACCAATGACATACCTCTGTAATAAGGATAAAGGAAAGAAAACAGGCTTTCCTTTTAGGAAACCAAAGAGCACAAAATAAGACTATTTCATTGTACATAATCACCACAAGGTTAGGCACTCTGACAGGGTTAGGCAAGATTCCTGGTGTGAAGTGAGGCACAGGCACTTTCATTTAATTCTAATTTTGAAGGTAGGTATTATAAAAGTCTTTAATTTAAATAATTTACTCATCACCTTATATTTCTGGCCCCAACACAGCAGCCTATATTTTAAAAGTTCTATCTATCCCTGGTCTTTGTTCATATACATACTGAAAGTAACTTACAAACAAGAACCCAAGGGGGGGGGCATACTTCAACGTTATCTAAATGTTAAAATGAGAACTCAAGATTAGGCAGAATATATGAAAATGTATTCTTGCCTCTAAAAAAGGGAAAAAAACACCCCAACCCTTCATAGATACTTTTATAAAAATACAGCTGTTAAACTGCAGGCTTTCATATACCACATCTGATAAGTATTTAAATTAATAGTTGCATAAATAAACACCAAAATCTTACTCTTTTATTATTACTTGTGATCAGCCTTTCAAGTATTTAGGCTATTCTGGAAGGCTTTTATGCAGCTGACATACAGCGGTGATAAAAAGATTAAATTTGCAACACACAAAGCCTGAAACTTAACATTGGTCACTAAAACAAAAACTGAATTCCTAAATCCAAGCAATCAAAAGATGTTTATTTTTTATAGAAAGATCTGTAAAAAAATAATTTTCAAACAGCTTTACTTTCATAGAGAAAACTTTCTACAGAGGTTGAGTAAGATTTTAATATTTTAAATTGTACCATCATTAAATAAAGTGGGACACCGTATGAATTTCATTGCACTGGAAGAAATGCAAAGCATTTTTTAATATAAAGTATACAGAGCATTCTAGTCAACTACAGCTGTGTTACAGCTATGTGTTCTTTTGGATTTGGTCCAAAGAAACCTGAGTCTGTTTCCAGAGAGAATGAAAATGTTATAGACACCTGATCAGTTACTCCTCACTGAAGGAAGCACAGAGATGGCACTCCTTGTAGGTCCCACTGGACCCCAGTTTCCCAACACTGACACTCCTTTCCCCTTCCCCACTCCCGGCTCACGGTGGGCTCCAGATTCAGTTCTTCAGTCACAGGCGTCCATGTTTCCATCACACACACATCCCCTGGTCAGATGAACTGCCCAGTTTTCCAGTATGTCATCACCTTTTCTGTTCCCATATCTCGGCCATATTTAGGTCCAAATCTTTAAGGCCTTTTAAGGCTTGAAGATTTCCAGTGTAAAAAGCTACATCTGCTGTGACCAACCTAAACATTGGAGAGAAAATTATTTTTAATCTCATGCTTTCATTTCAAATAAAGTAGCTGTGCTCACAAAGTAAAAGACCTATCCTAGCTTCTAGACTGTGATTTAAAATTTGGATGCCCTAGGGACCAAATGTCAATATATTTCTCTTAGCAGGATTCCTACTATCATATAGTTAGATCATTTAATGCAGTCTCTTTCAACAGTGTTTTCAAAAGATTGGAGTCAGTTTCACAAATAAATTTATCTTAAAACAGTATGAAACAAAAATAATGGTGTAAACTTGTTTTTGGATCAGTTGTCACTAGAGTATACATGTATGTGACTAGTGAACTCAAGGAAAAGAAAGACAAGGTTTCCTGAGTGCCATCTTAAACAGTTAAATGAAGGCTGGTACTCATGTGTAAATACTACTGGATACAAAACTTTGATACTGACAGTATAACAATACCTGACAAAAAGCCAAGAATTACACTTTTGAGTATTTAGCTGTCACATTAATGCTTATCCTTGAAAAAACACTCCTGGAAAGAAGGCTCAGATAAATATCATAGCTCCACACACAAGAAATAGGGGCCAGTCTGATGAGACGTATACATTGACAGATGTGGCCCACAAGGGAAAAAAATAGATCCTGATTTAGTATTTTATAAAGAAAAAAGAAATGCAGCTTTGATATTTTAAAGAGCATGTAAGGTCTGGATTGCTGGACTGCCAGGGGACAAGGATATTTTTATGTACTAGAGTCATAGACACCATTGTACTTATGTGCTTAAGGTTTCAGCTTTTGTCACATGGCAGAATTTAGTTACAACCATATTTTTGTTTGAAACTTCTGGTTCAGAGTGCTTTAAAATTCATAAAAAGAGTAAATTATGTTTTCTGTAATAAGAGGATCTCTGAAACTAACAGCAGAGGCTCAGAAAAGAACAAAGTCTTTTTAAGGCAAGTTTTCCACATTAAAAATTAACACAAATCTCCATTTTAAAAGATCAAGTTATGTTTAACAAACACAACTATTTATAGTCTATAGAAGAAAGTACATAGAAAGTATATGCTGTACATCAAAGTTGAGAATTTTTGTTTGCTAAAAGGACAAAAAAGCAAATGTGTGCAATATATGTAACCAATGAAGGAGTAATTTGAAGGCATATGCAAAAATCTAAAATCAGCAAGAAAAAAATAATACCCAGATAAAAAATGGGCAAAGAATAGGAAAAGTCACAGATGAGAACACCTGAATGACAAATATGTAAAGACAAACATTAGGAAATGCAAATCAAAACAAAATACCATTGTATCAATTAGACTGGCAACAATTAAAAAAATTTAACAGCAAATGCTGGCAAGATGTGGAATAAAAGGGAATGTAAACTTGGCACAGCCACTTTGGAGAGCATTCTGGCAAATCCTAGTGGAGTGAAAATGTACATCTGATCACTTCTAGATACGCACCCTAAAGAAAAGATCACATCATTAGACATGTACAAGGGAAGATCTTCACTGTGGCATGATTGTAAGGGAAAAAAATCACCTAAAATAAACCACTAGGTGAAATGGATACATTAAATATGGTTGATTCATGTGGAAGAATACAATAAAGCAATCAAAAATGGATGGTTTTTATATATCAGCATAAGTAAATAACAGAAAATACAAGCAGCATATGTACAAAATATCATGTAAATAAATTCATAAAGCAGCTCCACATTTTCCCTGAGATAAAGAGGTAAATAAATCAGAGTAACTTGAAGGATATAGACCAGATTTACTTGAAACACTGCAGAAGGACTGGGAAAAAGAGAAAAGAACTGGAGATAGGGGTTAAGGGGTACTCTAGCTTTGTTTGGAATGCCAATTTAAAAACAACACTGAACTTTGTTTTCAAGTGAAAATGAAAAATGTTAATACTGATCAATTCTAAGTAACAGGAATACAAATATTCTCCATATGTCTCTGTATTTTAAAAATGTATTAAAATAGAGAAAAAGAAAATCACATTAAAAAGAACACGTGTGGTTGCTGGGGAGAAGGAAGGCAACACTGCCTAATGGGGTTTCCGAGGTGGTGCTGGTGGTAAAAAATCCACCTGCCAGTGCAGGCGACAAGAAGACGCAGGTTCGATCCCTGGGTAGGAAAGACACCCTGGAGGAGGGCACCAGGCTCCAGTCCATAACATCGCCGAGTCGGACATAAGCATCACACTTAACGGGCCTGGGATTTCCTCTTGGGGTAGTAAAATGTTTCAGTTCAGTTTAGTTGCTCAGCTGTGTCCAACTCTTTGTGACCCCATGGACTGTAGTACACCAGGCCTCCCTGTCCATCACCAACTCTGGAGTTGACTCAAACTCATGTCCATTGAGTCGGTGATGCCATCCAACCATCTCATCCTCTGTCGTCCCCTTCTCCTCTCGCCTTCAATCCTTCCCAGCATCAGGGTTTTTTGAAATGAGTCAGTACTTAGCATCGAGTGGCCAAACTACTGGAGTTTCAGCTTTAGCATCAGTCCTACCAATGAACATTCAGGACTGATTTCCTTTAGGATGGACTGGTTGGATCTGCTACCTGTCAAAGGGATGCTCAAGAGTCTTCTCTTAACACCACAGCTCAAAAGCATCAATTCTTTGGCACTCAGCTTTCTTTATAGTCCAACTCTCACATCCATACATGACTACTGGAAAACCATAGCCTTGACTAGACAGGCCTTTGCTGACAAAGTAATATCTCCGCTTTTTAATATGCTGTCTAGGTTGGTCTAACTTTTCTTCCAAGGAGAAAGTGTCTTTTTATTTTATGGCTGCAGTCACCATCTGCAGTGATTTTGGAGCCGAAAAAAATAAAGTCTGCCACTGTTTTCACTGTTTCTCCATCTACTTGCCATGAAGTGATGGGACCTGATGCCATGATCTTTGTTTTCTGAATGTTGAGCTTTAGTTTAAGCCAACTTTTTCACTCTCCTCTTTCATTTTCATCAAGAGGCTCTTTAATTCTTTGCTTTCTGCCATAAGGGTGGTGTCATCTGCATATCTGAGGTTATTGATATTTCTCCCAGTAATCTTGATTCCAGCTTGTGCTTCTTCCAGCCCAGCATTTCTCATGATGTACTCTGCATATAAGTTAAATAAGCAGAGTGACAATACACAGCCTTGACATACTCCTTTTCCGATTTGGAACCAGTCTGTTGTTCCATGTCCAGTTCTAACTGTTGCTTCCTGACCTGCATACAGATTTCTCAAGAGGCAGGTCAGGTGGTCTGGTAGTCCCATCTCTTTCAGAATTGTCCACAGCTTATTGTGATCCACACAGTCAAAAGCTTTGGCATAGTCAATAAACCAGAAATAGATGTTTTTCTGGAACTCTCTTGCTTTTTCGATGATCCAACGGATTTTGGCAATTTGATCTCTGGGTCCTCTGCCTTTTCTAAAACCAGCTTGAACATCTGGAAGTTCACGGTTCACGTATTGCTGACGCCTGGCTTGGAGAATTTTGAGCATTACTTTGCTAGTGTGTGAGATGAGTGCAATTGTGCTGTAGTTTGAGCAGTCTTTGACATTACCTTAGGGACTGGAATGAAAACTGACCTTTTCCAGTCCTGTGGCCACTGCTGAGTTTTACAAATTTGCTGGCATATTAAGTGCAGCACTTTCACAGCATCATCTTTTAGGATTTGAAATAGCTCAACCGGAATTTCATCACCTCCACTAGCTTTGTTCATAGTGATGCTTCCTAAGGCCCACTTGACTTCACATTCCAGGATGTCTGGCTCTAGGTGAGTAATCACATCATCATGATTATCTGGGTCGTGAAGATCTTTTTTGTACAGTTCTTTTGTGTATTCTTGCCACCTCTTCTTAATATCTTCTGCTTCTGTTAGGTCCATACCATTTCTGTCCTATTATTGAGCCCATCTTTGCGTGAAATGTTCCCTTGCTATCTCTAATATTCTTGAAGACATCTCTAGTCTTTCCCATTCTGTTGTTTTCCTCTATTTCTTTGCATTGATTGCTGAGGAAGGCTTTCTTATCCTTGCTATTCTTTGGAACTCTGCATTCAAATGGGTATATATTTCCTTTTCTCCTTTGCTTTTGGCTTCTCTTCTTTTCACAAGTATTTGTAAGGCTCCTCAGACAGCCATTTTGTTTTTTTGCATTTCTTTTTCTTGGGGATGGTCTTGCTCCCTGTCTCCTGTACAATGTCATGAACCTCCGTCCATAGTTCTCAGGCACTTTGTCCATCAGATCTAGTCCCTTAAATCTATTTCTCACTTCCACTGTATAATCATTAGGGATTTGATTTAGGTCATACCTGAATGGTCTAGTGGTTTTCCCTACTTTCTTCAATTTAAGTCTGAATTTGGCAATAAGGAGTTCATGATCTGAGCCACAGTCAGCTCCCGGTCTTGTTTTTGCTGACTGTATAGAGCATTTCCATCTTTGGCTGCAAAGAATATAATCAATCTGATTTCGGTGTTGACCACCTGGTGATGTCCATGTGTAGAGTCTTCTCTTATGTTGTTAGAAGAGGGTGTTTGCTATGACCAGTGCGTTCTCTTGGCAGAACTCAGCCTTTGCTCTGCTTCATTCTGTAAAATGTTTGGAACTAGACAAAGCTGGTGGTTGCACAGAGGTGGTGTTGTGAAGGTACTAAGGGCCACTGAATTTTTAACTGTGAAATGTTTGATTTTATGTTATGTCCCAATCTCAGCTTGAAAAAAGTAAAATTTTAGAGCCATTTCAGGAAAAAAAAATTCCTGTCTTTGGCGAGAGTCTAGAGGTAAGTTTTTAGGAAATTCTATCCTTCAAGGAATCACTCAAAGGCATATTTGACTTACTAAGTATTACTGTCTTTAAAAGTGTGAGACAATGAAGATCTTGAAGGTGCCAATCCCCAAATAGTTATATTAACAAAGAAAATAACAGGTGATGAATTAATTTGGATGCTTCAGATCTACTGATCTGAAAACAACCAACTAGCAAGATTCGGTTATGGGAATTAAAGTAGGAATGTACGAGAGGAATGGGACTTTAAAATAGTATTAGGTTTCTTTGAATATTTGGTATTCATTATACTGTCATTAAACTTTTCTGTGGCTGTGGCATTTTTGAAAAAAAAATAATTCTTTAAAAAAAGAAGAAACAGGTAATAATCAAAAGAAAATCAGATTTTTGCATAAACCTCTTAAATTCAGCCTGGCGAACAAATTCAGCAGTTTGAAGCTTATAAATAGTTTTCTGCAAAATCAATTTACTGAATTCTCCAACATCACAGGTTTTAACTGTGTGGGTCCATTTTTTAAAAATAGTAAATATTAGAGCATTATATGATCTGCAGTTGGTTGAATCTGTGGATGTGGAATTGTGGATACAGAGAAACCCTGTATATGGAAGGCCAGGTACTTAAGTTATTTTCGAATTTTTCAACTGCTAGAGGGCAGCACACCTAACCCCCTCCCTTCCCTACCTTGTTCAAGGGTCAAACATACTTTTTTTTTTTTAAGGGCAAAACCAACTTCTGATTCCAAAATATGGTTTTTACGTTTGTCCCTGTAAGTTTGAAATTTAAGCCTGAAATGCCTTTAATGGGGAAAAAAATATTCCATTTCTAAAAATCCATGAACAGGTAACAAAGTACAGAAATCATACTAAGGTGTAACTTATATGATCAGTGCCTTGTATTTTATATAATCTTTAAATTCATATCCTAACCTACATTGCTCTTAACAAAAATTCTGTGACAGAACTTTTTATCATTCCCAATATAAGAAATATTAAGGCTCAGAGAGATTAAGCGACTTGCTCAGTTACAGAGCTAGTAAGTGGCCAGACTTAACCCAAGTTTTCTGATTCTAAATCTTATGTTTTATATGTCATTTTATTTCACCAATAATACATAAAATTTGTTCAGTGGCTTACAAGAAAATATATACATATTATTTTTTGTAACCGGTGGAGGAATTGAAGAGATTTTATCACTCTCATTTCATACATAAGGCACAGAGTTTAAGTGACTTTCTCATGGTCATACAGGTACAAAGTAGGACTTTGAGTTCTGTCTGGATAGCTGAAGACTACTGGGTGACCTAAGGAGGTGCTACTAATGCACACTGCCTCAAAGTAGACATATAAGGTCAGTTAACTAACTGACCATTTATAAAACACTTTAACATAAACAGACAGATAGATATAGAGATACAGCACCTCCACAGAGGCAAAAAAAAAAAAAGGCAAAAGATTGCTGATTTTACAACTATGGGGCCCTGGCAAGATTATAGTGGTAAAGAATAGCATAATGAATAAAAACTCATCAAACAACTCAATATCAGAGTATGTGGTAAAAACATGTTGAAAACATACCCATTTTGAGGTCCTCCATCATTTATCACATTTAAGTGAGATAACTGCTTTTTCAAGTGGAGTTTGTAACTTGCATTAATTCTTAAAAATAACATCTGGAAAAGAAACAAAACTAGGTTTCTTAAAGCTCTACTGACACAGAAGACATAAGTAATTAGTATTATATGGAGAAAATTTTTTGCTTTGGCATATACTTTTAAAATGTTCCTCTGAAAGTATGGAATTGCTATTTCAGTATAGTTTTTCTGCTTAGTTGGATAAAAGCTCTTTTGCCCTTTTTAGCAGTACTCCTTTTAGTGATACGATTTACTACTGTCTTTTTGCCCCTTAAAAGTCTTCTGGAATACGTAAATGGGATGAACCACATAGGTAAAAAGAATAGAGAAAAGATGGAGAATTCTGCAATTAACTAGGAACGTGATAGAGAAAAAAGTCACAATGGTAAAGGAAGGCTACTGTTACCCTTCTAAATTACTTGGAAGTATTTTATCGCTCCATTTGCAAATTTTTAATGCAATGGCCCAGTACTTCTTTGGGAAATGCCTGACCTGAAATTATACAAAACTAATCTATGGAAACAATTCTGTGAAATATATTTTCCATGACAAAAATATATAAAGTCATCTATGGAAAAGTTTTATGGAATCACTGGTACTCAAATGACAGTGATTACATAAATTCTATACTTTGTGCCCAGGTTTGAAAAGAGTTCACTTTAAATGAAGATGCAGATAAAAAATACATGAAATACCTGTGTATTCAGCTCACTGACCTGGCTAAGTCTTGCTCCAGAATTAGAACTCAGAGGGCAAATTCAGAAGGTCAGAATGTCAGAGGTGGGGGATCTTGCATGTGGAATGAAAAGGATGGTTTGACTAGGAAGACTGAGAAAGGAAAAGAAAGACCCTAGTGGGTGCTCCATATCTCAAAGCTCCTCCTAAATCCTCAGTGAGCCCCAAAGATGGTGGATAATATTTATTCATAAAGTTAGTATGATTAACGAAAACCTAGGAAAACATGAGAAGATGGTAATAGCTAGTGTAAGATGGAAGTTCAAGGTGGTGTGGAAAAGGAGACCAGAAGAAGCAAAAGCGGGGAAGAGACACAACAAAACCTACACTTTGCTCCCAAGTATCGATGCCATGCACTCAGCCAATCAGACAAACTGAAACAAGAAATGTGTCTGAAGAGCAAAAACTCCAGTGAAAGCTAAGATCATTAGTCATGTAACAACTAGGCTTGTATTAATTATAACACTGTGTGTTTGTTAAGTCGCTTCAATTGTGTCCAACTCTTTGCAACCCCGTGGACTGTAGTCCTCCAGGTGCCTCTGTCCATGGGATTCTCCAGGTAAGAATACTGGAGTTGGTTGCCATGCCCTCCTCCAGGGGATCTTCCCGACCCTAAATACAACTAGGTTTGAATGAGATCACCTGGTATAAAGGGAACAAACTAAGGTGGATAAAGAAGACTGAAAAAAAAGAAGTACTGGAACCTTTAAAGTACTACTAGGAAACGGAATTGAGGAAAGTCAGGGGTAGGACTGTCGTGGAAAAGTGGAGAAAACACTGATGATAGTGTAGGGAAAACAGTAGAGGCAGAGGATGGATACTTCATAGGAAAGAGATGCTAAAGACTACCCATTTTGCTATTTTTCCTGATTTGTGCCTACTACACACCATTTAAGCTGACCTAACAAACATTAAGGTATACTGATTGAGTTATTAAGTTATTAAGTCCATCAGTAATTCCTTCCCTATCCAATTTGGATTATAATCAGTGTGTAACTTATTCTACTATTCATTGATAAATGCTAACCCTGATTTTCAAACTAATAATGTAATAAATGATGTTGGTAGAATCTGGGACCTCTGATGACCCAATGGACAAATGAAAATCTGCTTTTTAGAATGGCTGACCACAGAGCAAAGCTACCACTGCTCTAGCCTGTCGGGGCAAGGAGGGTTCTGAAATCAGAAATTTCTATCCATGTTCCACAAGTCAATATAACAACTGGAAAAAAATAATAATGATCATAATTTAACATGAACTAAGCTTACATGTGCCAAAAGTACATAAAAACACTTCAATTCTGCATGCATATTATGTTATATATAATAGTTTTAGGAATTACTACTCACTTGCGTTTGTTCTTCAGGAAGGAGATCAAATATAGCTTCATGCATTTTTGCCATTTGCTTACAAATATTCCTGAAACAGGCAGAAGGAACGGGAGCTTTCACTTCATACTGGCAGGGAAAAATAATGAGAATTATATTCATGTCCTCTGTAATGTGTACTATCCCCACAGTTCCCTAAAACATATTATTTTCTGCCCTTACACATCTAACTCTGATAGAGTTGAAGCTTACACTTCAACTATATTCTGTGCTACTCATGCAAATCTTAAAATTTTTTCATCAAAAATTCTAATCTACTTTGAGACAGCCAGCATAATTTAGTGGCTAAGAACACAGACTGCTTCCCTTCTTAAGATGGGCGCGTGATATGTTACTCAGTCACGGTCTGACTCTTTGCGACCCCATGGACTGTAGCCCGCCAGGCTCCTTTGTCCATGGAGTATTCCAGGCCAGAATACTGCAGCAGGTTACCATTCCTTACTCGAGGGGATCTTGACTCAGATACGGAACTTGCATCTCTTGCGTCTCCTGCATTGATAGGCAGATTCTTTACCATGGCGCAACCTGGGAAGCCCTAAAGATGGACTGCTTGCGTTCAAATTCCAACTCTTAAAATTCTTAACTATGTGAGATTGGGTGAGTTACTTCTCTGTATTAGGTGAGATATTTCTCTATATCTCAAAGGGCTTTTCCTGAGGATTTTAAAAGATGGTTCATAAGAACTCAAAACTGTGTGATACAAAGGAAGTACTCAAAAATATTAGCTACTATTCTGGCTCAATATAGAATAATGAATCCTTAAAGTAGGCTCTTCAAATTAAGTTTGTTTTTTAAACATGATTTTAAGAATGTGTTCAAAGTGGTCATATTTGAAATCAATATAACTGGTAGAACTAAAATGTTCTTTTTCTTTCGTAGGCGGGTCAATATTGTAATCATATTTATCCTAATTTTCAAGTATCTATACTAAAAATTTTTAATTAGGTAAATTCATTAATTATTCTTACATCTGGAACAGTACACTGGTATGATTGAGATAATCACATTTTGGCCCACATTATAGAGTTCACAGCTTAAATTATACATCATTTTCATTTATAAGACAAATTTGGGCCAAATAACTATATTTTAGATGCACTAATCTTACATAGTTTATTAAAATGATGAGTTCCAATATATGGTGGTAGTAGAACCATGTAAAAGTTATCATGTGACTGGACCAAGCAACCTTGTGACCACTCAATGATTTGTCTCTCTTCAGCCTACAGTAAATCAAATATCCCCTTTTCTCTTTTTATTAACAGTTCTAAGATATAATTTGTATACCATAAAATTCACCCCTTTAAAGTGTACAATTAACTGCTTTTTTAGTAAACTCATAGCTATACAACCATCACCACTAATTTACAAACACTTCCATCAACCCAAAAAGAAACTCCATATCCATTAGCAGGCACTCCCCATTCCTCCTTCTCCTCAGTTCCTGTCAACCACTAATCACTAATGGAATCATATAGCATATCACTTTTGTGACTGGCTTCTTTCACTTAGCATGCTTTCAAAGGTTCGTCCATGTTGCATCAAGTACGTCATCCTTTTATGGCTGTATGATATTCCATTGCATGAATAAATCATAGTTAATCCAGTCATCAGTTAATAGACATTTGGACCATTTCTACTTTTTGGCTATTATGAATAATAATGCTATGAACATTCATGTACAAATTTCTGTGTAGACAGATGTTATCAATTCTCTTGAAGTAGAATTACTGGGTCATATGGTAACTCCATGTTCAACCTTTTGAGGAAATGCAAAATGTTTTCCAAAGTGGCTGTATCACTTTGCAATTCCACCCAGCAATGTATGAGGGTTCCAATTTCTCCATACTCTCTCCAATACTTGTTACTGTCCTTATTTTAGCCATCCTAGTGGGTATGAAATAATCTCACAATGGCAAAATCCCCTTATCTTAATTACCCCCATGTCCTCGGTTGAATAATATCCCCCCAAGATTCATGTCCACTTGGAGCATCCTAAGGTAATACTGGATTCGAGTGGGCCCTAAATCCACTGACTGGTATTATTATAAAAGAAAGGAGAGGGACACTTAGACACAGAAACACACAGAGGGAAGATGGTCATGTGAAGACAGAGGCAGGGACTGAAGTGATGGATCTACAAGTCAAGGAATGCCAACAACTGACAGCAAGCACATGAAGCTAGAAAGAGGCAAGGAAGTTTTCTCTGTTAGAGCCTTCAGAGGAAGCATGGTCTGGGGACACTTTGATTCGGGATTTCTATCCTCCAAAAACTACAAGACAATGCACTTCTTGTTCTGAGCCCCTTACTCTGTGGGAATGTTATGGCAGCCCTAGTAAACTAGTATACCCCTCAAAACTTTCATTCATCACTGCTTTCTCTCAAAATAGTATTCTTTCTGTATGACTTTTACCATACATGGCTTCAATCATTTAAATGTGATACTGTACTTTTTTATTCTCAACCTTTAAACTTTGGTTCTTGCCACCATCCAAACAATCTTCCCTCTACCATAAACAATCTTCTGAAATGTCTCTCTGGAAAAAAATAACTAAAGAGGTCCTAATTTCCAAATTTAATAACTTTTTTAGTTCCCCTTCCTCATTTCTCTGCAGTATTTCACACAACCTCCCACTGGAAACATCATCCTGGTGCAGGACAATGCTTTCCCAGTTTCTTCCTCCTAACCTTCCCTCTTCCAGCTCCTGTCTCCCAAGTGCAAAGCAACTTTAATATTAATCCTCTCTTATCTTCCTCACTTTGCTCTTGTCAGTGTTGTTCAATCCCATGACTTCTAATATATCTCTAGTTATGAACCACTTTATTACATGCTCCCCTTTATTACATTCATTACATACTCCAATCCACATTTGAGCTTACCATGATCTTTCCCAAACCTGCTCTCTTACCTGTTTCAATTACTACTACCAATATTACCATCCTCCTGGTCACACAGACTTGAAATCTCCAACTTAAGTTTTTAACTCCTTCTTTTCTTTGTTTTCCTTGTATTGAATCAGTGACTAAGTCTCACCAATTATACTTTCAAATTATTTTACACATTAGTTACTATTTTGAGCTAGAAAATTTTTTGTTGTGGGGGCCATCCTGGGTATTGCAGGATATTCAGCAGCATCCTTAGTCTCTACTCACTAATGACTAGTACCATCCCACACAAAACTGTAACAACCAAAATACTGCCAGAGATAAAGTGCGGATGACAAACCAACACATGAAAAGATACTCAACATACTAGTCATTACAGAAATTAAAACCACAATGAGATACTCTCAATGCAGAACCACTAGAAGACTAATGTTAAAAAACAGACAACATAAAGAGCTGGTGAAGACAAAGAGTATCCAGAAGTCTTATACATCACGAAATTGTATAGTCATTTCAGAAAATCATTTGGCAGTTTTTTTTTTAATAAAGTTACCATAAAGTTTTACATTTCTGGCAGAGGAGGAGCTAAGATGGTGGAGGAATAGGATGAGGAGACCACTTTCTCCACTACAAATTCATGGAAAGAACATCTGAACGCTGAGCAAACTTCACAAAACAACTTCTGACAGCTAGCAGGAGACATAGGGCGCCCAGAAAAGCAGCCCATCGTCTTTGAAAGGAGGTAGGACAAAATATAAAAGATAAAAAGAGAGACAAAAGAGCTAGGGACAGAGACCCGTCCTGTGAAGGGAGTCGTAATAGAGGAAGTTTCCAAACACCAGGAAACCCTCGCACTGGTGGGTCTGGGGGAAGTTTTCAAATCTCCGAGGGCAACGCAACTGGGAGGAAAAATAAATAAAATCCACAGATTACATGCCTAAAAGCAACTCCCAGCAGAAAAGTACCTCAGACGCCTGCATCCGCCACGAGCAAGTGGGGGCAGAACGGAGAGGAGCAGGCGGCACTGCTTAGGGTAAGTACCGGGCCGAATGCCCTGAGGGCAATCATAAGGAGCTAACGTGAGGTAGCAACTTAAACTGTGGGATAGCAAGAGAGAGAGAGAGAAAATTAACCGGCAGTTCGCAGAACAAAGGGGCTGAGCAATTCCAGAGAAGAGCTAGCCGGCAGCAGACCGGCCCATCCCCCGCTGGAGGCAGGAGGCAGGGGAGAGGGGAAAGGGGCAAACTTGGCCCCAGAGAAGGCACGCCCTACCAAACTGCAAACACGCTTCCAGTCTCTAACCAAAGACTTCCTGAGATTCTGGATGGTCGACATTCGCCGGGAGGGTTTCGGCTAGAGGCCAGCTCCCGAGAACAATCACAAGGTGCACCCGACCAGCGCTCAGAAACTGAGGCTGGGGCCCCGGAGGGGATAAGGCGCGTTGCACCCAAGGAGAGTGCGCCCGTCAAGCTCCTGGCTGCCTAAGCTGCTCAGGCCGGGCAAGGCACAAAACGAGGGTCCAACCGAGTCCGCGCTTTTGTGGAATACCAGAAAACTAGAATCGCATGCAACGCAGGGCTCGCTCCCTATAGAGCAGCTGGGAGCCTGAGCAGTGTAGGCGGGAAAAGCACACACTCAGGAGTGGGGGAAAACCCAGTGTGGCCAGAACCCAGCAAATGCTCCCCACACAGGCCAGTGACATTTGTCTGCAGCGCCCCTCACACCCAGCAGCATGACTGAACAAGCGAACCTGAACAAGAGACCACCTCCACCCGCCTGTGTCAGGGTGGAAATTAGACACTGAAGAGACTGGCAAACAGAAGCCAAATAAACAAAGGGAACCGCTTCAGAAGTGACCGCTGCAACAGATTAAAATCCCTGTAGGTAACACCGACTACACCGGAAATGGCCTATAGATATCGAGAGGTGTAAGCTGGAACGAGAAGCTATCTGAAACTGAACCAAACCCATACTGACCGCAACAGCTCCAGAGAAATTCCTAGATATATTTTTACGTTTTTTTTATTTAAAAATTTTTTTTTCATTTTTTTAAAAATTTTTTCTCTTTTATTTTCTTTTAAAATTCCCTATTACTCCTCCATTACTCCTTAACTTTCATTTTCATATATTTTTACCATTTTTTTAATTGGAAAAAATTTTTTTTTAATTTTTTTCCTCTTATTTTCTTTTAAAGTACTCTATTACTCCTCTATTATTCCTTAATTTTCAATTTCATTTCACTATAACCTTGCAAAAAAAAAAAGAGGCCCTATTTTTAAACCAAACTTCATATATATTTCTAAAATTTTTTGTGTTTTTGTTTTTGTTTTTAATGCTGTATTTTTAAGAGTCTAACCTCTACTCTAGATTTTTAATCTTTGCTTTTCAGTATTTGATATCAATATTGGACATTTAAGAATCCAATATTCAGTACCCATTTTTACTCAGGACTATGTTGATTACTCTCTCCCACTTTTGACTCTCTGTTTTCTCCCTCAGATCACCTCTATTTCCTCCCTCCCCCTTTTCTTCCCAATCCAATCCTGTGAATCTCTGTGGCTGTCTGGCCTACGGAGAACACTTTGGAAACACAGAATTGCGTAGATCTGTCTCTCTCCTCTTGAGTCTCCCTATTTCTCCTCCTGCTCATCTCTATCTCCCTCCTCCCTCTCCTCTTCTTCATCTAACTCTGTGAACTTCTCTGTGTCCCTCATGGTGGAGAATCTTTTCACCATTAACCTGGAAGTTTTATTATCAGTGCTGTATAGCTGGAGAAGTCTTGAGACTACTGGAAGAATAAGACTGAAATCCAGAGGCAGGAGACTTAAGCCCAAAACTTGAGAACACCTGAAAACTCCTGACTACAGGAAACATTAAGTAATAAGAGACCATCCAAAAGCCTCCATACCTACACTGAAACCAACGACCACCCAAGAGCCAATAAGTTCCAGAGCAAGACATACCACGCAAATTCTTTAGCAACGCAGGAATATAGCCTGAGTGTCAACATACTGGCTGCCCAAAGTCACACCTAACACACAGACCCATCTCAAAACTCACTACTGGACACTCCATTGCACTCCAGAGAGAAGAAATCCAGTATCACACACCAGAACACCAACGCAAGCTTCCCTAACTAGGAAACCTTGACGAGCCAATCGTCCAATCCCACCCACTGGGTGAAACCTCCACAATAAAAAGGAACCACAGACCACCAGAATACAGAAAGCCCACTCCAGACACAGCAATCTAAACAAGAGGAAAAGGCAGAGAAATACCCAACAGGTAAAGGAACATGAAAAATGCCCACAAGTCAAACAAAAGAGGAGGAGATAGGGAATCTACCTGAAAAAGAATTTAGAATAATGATAATAAAAATGATCCAAAATCTTGAAAACAAAATGGAGTTACAGATAAATAGCCTGGAGACAAAGATTGAGAAGATGCAAGAAATGTTTAATAAGGACCTAGAAGAAATGAAAAAGAGTCAATTAAAAATGAATAATGCAATAAATGAGATCAAAAACACTCTGGAGGGAACCAACAGTAGAATAACTGAGACAGAAGACAGGGTAAGTGAGGTAGAAGATAAAATGGTGGAAATAAATGAAGCAGAGAGGAAAAAAGAAAAAAGAATCAAAAGAAATGAGGATAACCTCAGGGACATCTGGGACAATGTGAAATGCCCCAACATTCGAATCATAGGAGTCCCAGACGAAGAAGACAAAAAGAAAGGCCATGAGAAAATACTTGAGGAGATAATAGCTGAAAACTTCCCTAAAATGGGGAAGGAAATAGTTACACAGGTCCAAGAAATCCAGAGGGTCCCAAACAGGATAAACCCAAGGTGAAACTTCCCAAGACACATATTAATCAAATTAATAAAGATCAAACAGAAAGAAAAAATATTAAAGCAGCAAGGGAGAAACAACAAATAACACACAAAGGGATTCCCATAAGGATAACAGCTGATCTATCAATAGAAACCTTTCAGGCCAGAAGGGAATGGCAGGACATACTTAAAGTAATGAAAGAGAATAACCTACAACCTAGATTACTGTACCCAGCAAGGATCTCATTCAGATATGAAGCAGAATTCAAAAGCTTTACAGACAAGCAAAAGCTGAGAGAATTCAGCATCACCAAACCAGCTCTTCAACAAATGCTAAAGGATCTTCTCTAGACAGGAAACACAGAAAGGTTGTATAAACATGAACCCAAAACAACAAAGTAAATGGCAACGGGACCACACCTATCAATAATTACCTTAAATGTAAATGGGTTGAATGCCCCAACCTAAAGACAAAGACTGGCTGAATGGATACAAAAACAAGATCCCTAAATATGCTATCTACAAGAGACCCACCTCAAAACAAGGTACACATACAGACTAAGAGTGAAGGGCTGGAAAAAAATATTTCACGCAAACAGAGACCAAAAGAAAGCAGGAGTTGCAATACTCATATCAGATAAAATAGACTTTAAAATAAAGGCTGTGAAAACAGACAAAGAAGGACACTACATAATGATCAAAGGATCAATCCAAGAAGAAGATATAACAATGATAAATATATATGCACCCAACATAGAAGCACCGCAATACGTAAGGCAAACGCTAACAAGTATGAAAGAGGTAATTAATAGTAACACAATAATGGAGACTTTAATAACCCACTCACAACTATGGACAGATCAACTAAACAGAAAATTAACAAGGAAACACAAACTTTCAATGACACAATGGACCAGTTAGACCTAATTGATATCTATAGGACATTTCACCCCAAAACAATCAATTTCACCTTTTTCTCAAGTGCACACAGAACCTTCTCCAGAATAGATAACATCCTGGGCCATAAATCTAGCCTTGGGAAATTCAAAAAATTGAAATCATCCCAGTCATCTGCTCTGACCACAATGCAGTAAGATTAGATCTCAATTACAGGAAAAAAATGATTAAAAATTCAAACATAGGGAGGCTAAATAACACACTTCTGAATAACCAACAAATCATAGAAGAAATCAAAATATGCATAGAAACAAATGAAAATGAAAACACAACAACCCAAAACCTATGGGACACTGTAAAAGCAGTGTTAAGGGGAAGGTTCATAGCATTAGAGGCTTATCTCAAGAAACAAGAAAAAAGTCAAATAAATAACCTAACCCTACACCTAAAGCAACTAGAGAAGGCAGAAATGAAGAACTCCAGGATTAGTAGCAGGAAAGAAATCTTAAAAATTAGGGCAGAAATAAATGCAAAAGAAACTAAAGAGAACATAGCAAAAATAAACAAAGCTAAAAGATGGTTTTTTGAAAAAATAAACAAAATTGACAAACTGTTAGCAAGACTCATTAAGAAACAAAGGGAGAAGAACCAAATTAACAAAATTAGAAAGGAAAATGGAGAGATCACAACAGACAACACTGAAATACAAAGGATCATAGAGACTACTACCAGCAGCTCTATGCCAATAAAATGGACAACTTGCAAGAAATGGACAAATTCTTAAAAGAGCATAACTTTCCAAAACTGAACCAGAAAGAAATAGAAGATCTTAACAGACCCATCACAATCAAGGAAATCGAAACTGTAATCAGAAATCTTCCAGCAAACAAAAGCCCAGGACCCGATGGCTTCACAGCTGAATTCTACCAAAAATTTAGAGAAGAGCTAACACACATCTTACTCAAACTCTTCCAGAAAATTGCAGAAGAAGGTAAACTTCCAAACTCATTCTATGAGGCCACCATCACCCTAATTCCAAAACCAGACAAAGATGCCACAAAAAAAAGAAAACTACAGGGCAATATCACTGATGAACATAGATGCAAAAATCCTTAACAAAATTCTAGCAAACAGAATCCAACAACATATTAAAAAGATCATACATCATGACCAAGGGGGCTTTATCCCAGGAATGCAAGGATTCTTTAATATCCGCAAATCAATCAATGTAATACACCACATTAACAAATTGAAAGATAAAAACCATATGATTATCTCAATAGATGCAGAAAAAGCCTTTGACAAAATTCAGGATCCATTTATGATTAAAACTCTCCAGAAAGCAGGAATAGAAGGAACATACCTCAACATAATAAAAGCTATATACGTCAAACCCACAGCAAGCATTACCTTCAAAGGTGAAAAACTGAAAGCATTTCCCCTAAAATCAGGAACAAGACAAGGGTGCCCACTCTCACCACTACTACTTAACATAGTTTTGGAAGTTTTGGCCACAGCAATCAGAGCAGAAAAAGAAGTAAAAGGAATCCAGATAGGAAAAGAAGACGTGAAACTCTCGCTGTTCACAGGTGACATGATCCTCTACATAGAAAACCCTAAAGACTCTTCCAGAAAATTACTAGAGCTAATCAGCAAATATAGTAAAGTTGCAGAATATAAAATTAACACACAGAAATCCCTTGCATTCCTATACACTAACAATGAGAAAACAGAAAGAGAAATTAAGAAAACAACACCATTCACCATTGCAAAAAAAGAATAAAATACTTAGGAGTATATCTACCTAAAGAAACAAAAGACCTATACATACAAAACTATAAAACACTGATGAAAGAAATCAAAGAGGACACAAACAGATGGAGAAACATACTGTGTTCATGGATTGGAAGAATCAATATTGTCAAAATGACTATACTACCCAAAGCAATCTATAGATTCAATGCAATCCCTATCAAGCTACCAACGGTATTTTTCACAGAGCTAGAACAAATAATTTCACAATTTGTATGGAAATACAAAAAAACCTCGAATAGCCAAGTAATCTTGAGAAAGAAGAATGGAACTGGAGGAATCAACCTGCCTGACTTTAGACTCTACTACAAAGCTAAAGTCATCAAGACAGTATGGTACTGGCACAAAGACAGAAATAAAAATCAATGGAACAGAATAGAAAGCCCAGAGATAAATCCAGAAACCTTATCTGGACACCTTATCTTCGACAAAGGAGGCAAGAATATACAATGGAAAAAAAACAACCTCTTTAACAAGTGGTGCTGGGGAAACTGGTCAACCACTTGTAAAAGAATGAAACTAGAACACTTTCTAACATCATACACAAAAATAAACTCAAAATGGATTAAAGATCTAAATGTAAGACCAGAAACTATAAAACTCCTAGAGGAGAACATAGGCAAACACTCTCCGACATAAATCACAGCGGGATCCTCTATGACCCACCTCCCAGAATATTGGAAATAAAAGCAAAAATAAACAAATGGGACCGAATGAAACTTAAAAGCTTTTGCACAACAAAGGAAACTATAAGCAAGGTGAAAAGACAGCTCTCAGATTGGGAGAAAAGAATAGCAAACGAAGCAACAGACAAAGGATTAATCTCAAAAATATACAAGCAACTCCTGCAGCTCAATACCAGAAAAATAAAGGACCCATCAAAAAATGGGCCAAAGATCTAAACAGACATTTCTGCAAAGAAGACATACAGATGGTTAACAAACACATGAAAAGATACTCAACATTACTCATTATCAGAGAAATGCAAACCAAAACCACAATGAGGTACCATTACACACCAGTCAGGATGGCTGCTATCCAAAAGTCTACAGGCAATGAATGCTAGAGAGGGTGTGGAGAAAAGGGAACCCTCTTACACTGTTGGTAGGAATGCGAACTAGTACAGCCACTATGGAGAACAGTGTGGAGATTTCTTAAAAAACTGGAAATAGAACTGCCATATGACCCAGCAATCCCACTTCTGGGCATACACACCGAGGAAACCAGATCTGAAAGAGACACGTGCACCCCCGTGTTCATCACAGCACTGTTTATAATAGCCAGGACATGGAAGCAACCTAGATGCCCATCAGCAGACGAATGGATAAGGAAGCTGTGGTACATATACATACACCATGGAATATTACTCAGCCATTAAAAAGAATTCATTTGAATCAGTTCTAATGAGATGGATGAAACTGGAGCCCATTATACAGAGTGAAGTAAGCCAGAAAGATAAAGACCAATACAGTATACTAATGCATATATATGGAATTTAGAAAGATGGTAACAATAACCCTATATGCAAAACAGAAAAAGAGACACAGATGTACAGAACAGACTTTGGGATTCTGTGGGAGAAGGTGAGGGTGGGATGTTTTGAGAGAACAGCATCAAAACATGTATATTATCAAGGGTGAAACAGATCACCAGTCCAGGTTGGATGCATGAGACAAGTGCTCGGGGCTGGTGCACTGGGAAGACCCAGAGGGATTGGGTGGAGAGGGAGGTGGGAGCGGGATGGGGAATACATGTAAATCCATGGCTGATTCATGTCAATGTATGGCAAAAACCACTACAATATTGTAAAGTAATTAGCCTCCAACTACTAAAAATAAATGGAAAAGAAAAAAAAAGTTTTACGTTTCTATGCCACCATCAATATAGTCAAAGTATTTACACAAATACTTTGACTACCAGTGACCCACCTCTACTATCTTTCCAACATATATCCCACTCTACTCTTGGGCTTACCCACCCTAATACATTAGTTATATGGAATTACTTACTTTTGTTATTATTAAAAACAAGAGCAAAGTCATTAGCAGTCAATGTTTACTGGAACTGGCTCTAGTCAGATACAAAGATATGATAAAAAGAAAAGTGCTCCACATATATTATCTCATAAATCCTCACTACATCTTTATGAGATTTTTATTATTATCCCCATTTAGAGGTAGAAACTGAGGCCTAAGTAAATTAAGAATTTGCTGAAGGTTCTTCAATGGCTCATGCATGAGAAACATGGAATTTGAACTTAGGTCTACCTAACTCCAAAACCTGACACTAAACTTCCTTCTTATGATTCCAATCAACATGTCTGCTCACACTGTTACCTCAGTGTATCTCTTTGCCTCAACTTAATCTGCTCTAATGGTTGTTGTTTAGTCACTAAGTCATGTCCAACTCTTTTGTAACCACATGTAGCCTGCCAGGCTCCTCTGTCCACAGGATTTCCTGGGCAAGAATACTGCAATGGGTTGCCGTCTCCTCCTCCGGGGGATCTTCCCAACCCAGGGACTGAACATGTGTCTTCTGCATCAGCAAGTGGATTCTTTACCACCAAGCCACCAAGGGAGCCCACTCTAATTGTGAAAAGCAAAATTTATATGCATGCCTCATCCATAAAGCTTTCCCAGACCTCATTCCCCAGTTGACAACCATGTCTTTCAAAACATTAAAAGCTTCAACAGCACTGAATTATTTCCTTACTTTGTTATGATACTTTATATAATCTACCTCCTGTAACAGTTACTGATATAATTATCCTACTATATATTTTACTATTTGAGGACCAGATAAAAGGTTTCTTCACTTTTGCGTATCTCTGTTAACCTAACACAATTTAACTCAACATGAATTAATAGTGGCTGGAACATTAGTCTAGCCAGTAGTATCATCAGATGTTAATGTTTTATTCTGCCCAAGGAAAGGTACCCTTACTTCTTAGTTTCTTAGAATCAACCTATATTTTATTACTATGCTATTCCTCTTTCCCCAAATTAAAATTCCAGGTAAGAAAATGAAAAGCTAAAAATTGAGGGACTAACCCAAATCAAACACTCTGCTATTTTAGAAAGAATTAAAAACTGGACCAAACTCCTGGGAAATCCACGGAAGCAAGTAGAGCAGGAGTGATATATAGACTTGATATACAGGGATACAGGGCTTCCTTTGTGGCTCAGCTGGTAAAGAATCCTCCTGCAATGTGGGGGACCGGGGCTCAATTTCTGGGTTGGGAAGATCCCCTGGAGAAGAGAACGGCTACTCACTCCTGTATTCTGGCCTAGAGAATTTCATGGATTGTATAGTCCATGGGGTCACAAAGAGTTGGACATGACTGAGCGACTTGAGCAGGGCATTGCAACCCACTCCAATATTCTTGCCTGGAGAATCCCTGAGGACAGAGGAGCCTGGTAGACTTGAGTCATGGGGTTGCAAACAGTTGGACATGACTGAGTGCTATACAGGGAAAATGTAACAGGTTGGGGGACCAGGAAAAGTCATCAGTGGGGATGACAGTAAAGAAAACACAAAGTTGCAAATGTCTAGGCACATTCTTAACATTAAAAAAAGACATACAGAATGGGGAGGGAGGTGTTTGAAGTTTATAAAAGACTTAAGAGGCATACTAACCAAATACAATATGTAGATCATGTAAAAGCTTTTGTTCAAACAAATTACTGTAAAATGACATCTTAGGACAATTGGTAAGTTTCAAATAGGAATAAGTATTAGATGATAATAAGGAATTATTGTTAATTTTGTTGGTTTGATATAGACATGATATATAGTCATATATAAAAAAGTATCCCTTCCTAAGTTTTTAGAAATATATTCTTAAGTACTTAGGGATGAAATGCTACAGGGCCTCAAATTAACTACAAAATATTTTAACAGAAAAAGAAAAATGTTAATGATGGTTAAATACAGATGATAAATATTTGGGAAGTCCATACATTATTTTATTTTTCTTTACCAAAAAGAATGCAATAAACTGTTATAGGAAAAAGTCTAGCCATAATCCCAATTCTTGTTCAAAAACTCTGGATGACTTGATAGAATAAAGTAAAGGTTTTAAGAGTACCAGCATTTTTTGGATTTGCTTCATTCTATTCCTCAGCTCATTATTAGTCTCACTATTTAACATTTACCTTACTCTACATTATCACCCTGGTGGCTCAGATGGTAAAGAATCTTCCTGCAATGCAGGAGATCTGGGTTCTAGCCCTGGGTCAGGAAGATCCCCTGAAGTAGGAAATGGCAACCCACTCCAGTATTCTTGCCTGTAGAATTCCATGGACAGGAGAGCCTGGCAGGCTGCAGTTCATGGGGTCACAAAGAGCTGGACTCAACTGAATGACTAACAGTTTTCACTTTCACTTTACTCTACATTGTTAGGTGTTAAGTCCTCTGCTGTGTTAGACGGTAAACTTCTTAGGGTAGTTACATACATTATTCATGGACTTTTGGTACATAGAAGAATGTCATATATCAAAAAGGAAACTGGTGGAATGGAACTGCTTTTGAATTTAGCTTGCATTTCACAACCATGAAAAAATGGAGAATTTCTAAGCAATAATTTTTCTCCACACAAAACTAGAAATTTAGAGGGCATAATATAGGTATGTCTGCACACAACTGTAAATTCCTTAAGTTTCCTAAAGGAGAAGCATAAAGCATATATGTTATCTACTAAATATGCCAGAGTTACTCAAAGTGCAGTCTGGAGATTCCTGGGAGTCAGAAGCTCTTTCAGGGAATATGTGAAGCAAAAACCATGTTCATAGTAATGAGATTAATATAATTAACTTTCAGACTCTCATGATTGAATATTGGAAACTTTCAGATGACGTGTGATATAATTCTGAAGTCTAGTCAAGTGTGTTTATGTATTCTATTTTTAAAAAATTTTATTTGGAGGATAATTTCTCCACAATGTCATGCTAATTTCTGCCATATAACAACATGAATCAGTCATCTACATACATATATCCCCTTCCTCCTGAGCCTCCCCCCGACACCCCTGTCCCACCCTTCCCAGGTCATCACAGAGCACCAAGCTGAGCTCCCTCTGCTATATAGCAACTTCCTACCAACTATCTATTTCACAAATGGTAATGTATATATTTCAATGCTACTCTCAATTCACCCCACCCTCTCTTTTCCCCATGTGTCAAATCCATTCTCTACATCTGTGTCTCTATTATTGCCCTGCAAATAGGTTCATCAGTATCATTTTTCTAGATGAGTTTTAAATATTTTTAGTTTTAATTTCTAATATGGTACTCACTGATAGCTATATCTGCATAAATAAAAGCTATTTGGGGGTCCTCAATTATTTTTAAGAATGTAAAGGGGGTCCTATGACCAAAATGTTTGAGAACTAAACATTAAACAAACTCAATCTTATTTTATAATCACTCCTCTCTGTCAATTTCAAAGATTTGTGTATTAATAGGTACCACTTTATCTTGTCTTTTTATCATTTTTATGTGTCTACTGCTCTTGCCATCTCAGAATTTGAAGGATCCAAGTAGAAGGAAAAGCATATCAAAGTGCCCTGCTTTATAAGATTACTCTAAAAATGTTCTGGGGCAAAAGTCTAAACTAAACAAAGCTTTAGACTCTCAATTTATGAGATTTCTGCTTTCTCTCTAAAACATGTACTGAATATTTTACGGAAAGTAAAGAGTGAGAGATAGGGCAAAAGTGACTAGGCCTCATTAAGTGACATTTTTCTGAAGATACTTTCCCCGTGTAATTAAGAATTCTTTAGAAAACAGTGCTCCTTTTAATGACCTACTTAGAATGGGAAGCAAATAAGAAACAAATACTGAAACAGAATATCTATGATGGAAATAACACAGCACCTCAGGCTCTGTTTTTCAGCCTAAAAAATAAAGTAACACACTTTGTCACAAATAATTTAATTTTTTCCCTACTTTGATCTTTATTTTCTCAATTCTATCTCTGTAAGTCTTTCAAACTAAAATATGTTTTGAAGAAGATACATAATTTTCAAGTCTTTCAAACTAAAATATGTTTTGAAGAAGATACATAATTTTCAATGCAGCTAATATAAAATTACTTCTATAAAGGGTGTCTCTCATATCTTTGAAATCATCTTCCCTCATCCCTATCCTCAAATCCCTTAGGAAATGAAGATCAACTATTTGGGTGATCTGAACATTTGAGTTTTTCCCTAAATATTGAAGAATTTTGACTTGTTAGAACTGTGAAAAGTCACAGTGCTTTTAAGCAAAACTTAATAATTTACATAAATCATTACCTTAGATAACAGCTTGTCAAATAAGCTATCCATTATCGCTACAAGCTTAGCTGATATTTCAGCTATGTGGTCATGGTAGTCCTATAATGAGAAATAACATTGTACATTAAAGACCTGGGACACATCTAAAATACTTAACAATTAAGGAGTTAAATTTATGAAACTCCAGTAGAAAATACATGAAAAGGTACCTTAGTGATATGATCAAAATGCCTAAGCATACTGTATTGCTTAGGTTGCAGTCGAGCTTCAAAATGAGCCCGGATCACAGGAATGTAGTGCACAATTAACTGCAAACAGCGTGAAGAAAGAGCTGAAGATCCAGGAGATGGACATATCGTGGAGGAAAAAAAGGTATTAGCTGACTTCAATTACTTATCAAATTATGTAAAAAATCAATTTCTATAGACCCACGTTTATTACATAAATGGAGAACACAGTGACAGAAAGCAACATATTTCGTTTTGTTTAAGAAAATCATTTGGTACTGAATGATGTAATGAATTATGCTAATTTTCCCAATGGACTCAAGTTGTGGGTAGATTGGCATGAAGAAGCTAAGACAACAACTGATTCTCATGACATTGATACCTTTTACCCCATACACACTTATGTACTTAATACATGTTTTATTTTAACATTTTTTAACAGTAGTGTAACTTCTAATAGCTTACATTTATTAGACTAAAAATTCCTTGTAACATTTCTCCAGAAGTTATTTTTCAATTATGGCAATACATTAAAAAAAGTAAAGTAGAACTGCTACTTTTAGAGCCTTTGGTTAGAGGCACAAAAACACTACGTATAATAAAAACCTAAGTATAGTGACATCACTGAAATGCCTCAGCATGTGAATTAAATGCAAGAATCCATACCCAGATTTTTTGTAGTTATTGTTTTTAGTCCAACAACTTGCAGTGCACCAGCTCCAAGAACTAACTGGCAACTTCTTGAATTGAAGTACTAACAAAGGAAGGAAGAGAAAAAACCAACAATTTATTAAAAACTATACTTTATATGCTGGCAATGTGTTAATTCTAATTATACACTCCTCTTTCCTCCTATTCAAGAACAAAATGAACTTTTCTAGTAGTAGCAATTAGGGTTTGTTTATGTAATGACAGAAAAAAAAAAAGGGTGTTTCCCAATAATTGTATTTACAGTCTGGTAGGAAAAAAGTTGAGAAATTCTAAAAATCAGTTGTTCAAAAATTAATCTTGAATTTGCATTCATAAAACTCATTGTTTTAGTCATTGTAATTGGATAGTCCTATTTTCAAAAGGATAACAAAATCTTTCTGGACTAAAATATGACAACTTTGGGACAGGATTAATTGATAGATTTGGTATTTGAAAAAATAAAGCCTTTTCTCTATCTAGCAGTTTAAAATATCTGTTAATATGAAATGGCTGAATAAAACTATGACCACAGTTTCACTTCACATCAATGGTTCTAAAAGAATGATTTAAAGAAAAATCTCTAACCTTAGTGAGATGAATTTTGTAAAGTTCAGTGAATTCCTTCCATGCACATTTGAAACCAGTCCAGGTTTTTTGACCTAAGTGGCCTCAGTCATGTTCAGCACCTAACGAACAAATCATCTCCTGTCTCCAATGTCATTAACAACTCTATGGGTGTAATGAGGAATCACTAAATGTTGAGTGAGAAGGAAGCAGGTGGCCTTCAAATAACATGTTGTGAATCAACCACAGCCAAATGTCACAAAATTAATGTCTTAAAGATACCATGACCTTGAAATGTCTAAGAGTTGGAAGTTTACTCACACTCTAATGTATTACTTCTTCCAACTATTTTTCCATAAGAGTGAAATCATACATACCTTCAATAAGTCTGATAGACGAGTGAGCATGTCAGTAGTAACAGACGGGATATTATCCACACACTGGCAATATTCAAGGATAATTCTTATCAACAGCAATACAGTTCTACCAAAAAAATAGAGAGAGAGAGAGAGAGAGAGAGAGAGATGAACAAGTAGGCACTCAAGAAAAATCTAACTGATTTCGCATACAAAAATCAATACTGATCTTGGCAACTGTTCAGTGATGTGTTTTACCTATAAGTAGAGCAAGTAGGGACTAGGGTAAGGTAACAGAAAACCTCTAGGGTGTAAAATTAAGGAGGCACTCAGTTTCAAGGTTGTGCAACTGCAGGGCATGCACTTTCATGACACTGAGAAAGGGTACTTCCTTAAATTTTGTGCTATGAGCACATCACTCTCTGTGGACACTTGCAAAAAGTAAGTCTCTTCAGTAAGGTAGGTATCCCATTCCTTGGTCAATTTAAAAATCCTTGGCCAACACTGAAAAAATTTAAGCAGTGTTTCTGATTACGTAGCAGGTTATCATAAATGTTGAATTAAGGAAGGGCCTAGTCTAGATTTTCTTAGTGAGATAAAAGAGAAATTGTGGCTTCTGAGAACAACATATCTCCTAAGAAGCTTATTGGTAAGTCACAAAAGGTTTTCCAAAGTTGAGAAAGTTATCAGCTCATTAGCAAGATGTGCCACAAGCTGAAAAGAGACACTACTGGGAGGTTAAATAAGGTTGAAATTAAGAGGGAAACAGCCATTCATTACAGAACATCTAAATTCAATGAGATTCTGAGAAATGAGTGATCTGTAAAATAATGTTATAAAAGTCTGAAAGAGAGCAGTGCTTCAAGGAGAGTATCTAGCCTTTATAACAGCTTAAATTGTTAGACCATACATTACTCTCTATGCATAATCCTAGAGTCTGCTTTACTGGCCAGGAGTCCATTGTTATCTTTTGTAATCTTCTCACTGAATATACAATACTGCCCTTTTAGCCAGAGTTCAGCATTTTGGCAGTAGTCTCTTTGGCTTAAAAAGCAAGAAAGACAGATAGCCAGAGGGGACCATTTCCATTAAGTAAGGGAAGAGTAACAAGACACAGTCCTTCCTCAGTAGCCACAGGGGACTAGTTCCAGGATACCCCGTGAATAGCAAAACCCATGCATGCTCAAGTCCTTTATATAAAATGGCATAGTAAAGTCTTCCCTCTATATCCATGGGTTCTACATGCTGGTTAGTGGGATGCAGAACCCGAAGATATAGAGGGTCAATTGCAATAGGTAATTAAGGAAAGAAATTAGATCGAAGGACTAAGATTACAGTGAGGTTGAAAAAAGTTTTGTACTACCAGAAATGGAAAAGAATTCCAGAAAAGAAAGGAATGGAAGCTTTAGCTTACAATGGTTGTACTTTGGAGTTTTGGAGAATATACAGGTTGAGAAAAAGCATAAATTCTATTCACACTAATTGAGTGCTTATTAGGTACCAAGAAAAATTAAAATAGTAAATGATCCCCATCTTTGAGGAATTCAGATAATAACCAGGGAGATACATACACAAATAAATAACTCTAATACACTACAGAAAGAGCCATGATAGAGGCACACAGAGTTACAAGGGGAGGATCATTCATTCTTCCTGGAGGGGATGGATATTTCAGAAAAGACTCATTTAGTGACAGGAAACGAAGAACAGTGAAAAAGAATTCTGGTATAGATAATGGGAGCTAGATTTTGATTCTAATTCTGGCTCCATGTGGGTAATTTTATATTAAATACTTAAACTTCTAAGCTCCAAGTCTCTTAACCATAGAAAGGGAACAATAATACCTGAAATGTCTATTTCATAGTGTGGTTGGAGAGATCAAATGAGATCATATATATGAAAATACCTAAATTATTAAGTGTTACTAAAGTATATGAAGATATTATCTTAAGTATTTATTAATAAAAGGCATACAGTCCTAGACAAACAACACTGGGATTTATATTTTTCTTAGTTAACCTGAATTTGAAATACTGTTATGGTAAAAGAATAAAAGACCTAATGACAAATGATGGTAATGGAAATAACTACCAATAACTATCAACTTCTTGTTAGGTGAACTAGAACTGTGCAAGATGCTTTACAGGAATTACCTGTTTCATAGTAATTCTAAGTACAGTAAGTACTATTTCCCACATTTTGTTTTACAAAAAAGAAACTGAGGCACAGAGAGTAACTTGCCCAAAGTCACAAAGTAACAGGGTTGCTGAGATTCAAACCTAAGCAGTTTGACTCCAGAGCTCACAACTTCAATTTGCTGCATGTTGCACACCAAGAAAGTTGAAGGAAAAAAAGAGAGAAAGAGCTTGATACATTTACATCAGAGAGCCATTGTGGCACCCTTGGATGTACCTCAAAGTTCTTGTTATATGAGAAAAATCAACCAACCCCTTTTTTATTTAGCCAGTAGAGTCTCTAATGGTTACAGAATATTACAAAATAAAAAGCAATCCATAAAATTTATGGATTTATTTATTTAAAATTTATTTAAAATTCTGTGTAAGATTTACAATTGTTAATCTAAAATTTCCAGTTCACATCAAAGGGTAACTAGAAGACCTATGTTTTAAATACTTGACTCAACTAATAAAGAAAAATGTGTCACTCACCCAACAACAGCATATTGCTGCCCCTCAACAGTAAGAACTTCAGCTGGTTTTCTATCTTCTGTAGCTAGAGAGTTAAAGCAAATAAAGAGACATGGGTATAAGATGAAACAAAATACTTTATAAAAAATTTAAACTAGGAAAAAAACTGAAAAAGTTCCTATCTAAGGCCTGGAACGACCTCATTTTTGCAAATAAATCTACTTCTTGGAAAACAATTTAGCACAAAGTTAGTAAAGTATATTGGATTTGGAATCAGAGAAATCTGAATTTGAGTTCCAGTATCACCAATAACTGGATAAATGACTTCGAACCAATTACTTCTTTTGAGTCTCGGTATCTGTATCCATTAAACATAGACAACGATATCTATCTTTAAGTGTAGTTGTCAGTGAAAGAGATAATGCTTACAAACTGTCTATCCTCTAGGCCTGGTACATGGCAGATGACTGATAAGAAGTAAAAGAAGAGTGTTATTAGTCTGGAAAGGCATAACTAGCATTTCAACTGGTTTTCTTTATTATAATCTTTAGAATACAAGTTAATACCTAAATTCGGTGGAGAGATTATATATTTATTTTTTATGATCTTTATCCAAAAGTTACTTTATTTTCAGCACATGGTATTTTTTATCATAAACAAAATTCAGTATGTTGAAGTGAAAAGAACAGTGGACTGACTTACTCTCTTGAATCAGCCAATTAAACAGAGTACCATGGGCAAGTAAGTCATAATGATTCTGTAAGTTTCAAGCCCCTTTGTTCTAAGACATTAAATATCTACATCCTCATTTCTTTCAAGTAAAGAAATTCAGTGTGATATAATTTCTAATCACAATTCACTCTATATGTCAGATTAAAGTTTCTTGAGGACTGGGGTTGTATCTTAACCAACACTCAATACTGCAGAGAAGTGACTTAGCATAGTACTTAAAAAAGGGCCCTAACATCAGTCTGCCTGCAGTTGGATCCCAGCTCTACCACTTTCTAGCCAAGTAAACTTAGGTATGTTTCTTAACCTCTTTGTGCCTCAGTTTTCATATCTGTTAAATGGGAATACTACAGCTCATGGACCTGTAAATGAGATAACAATCTAAAGTGCTTAGAACACACTGTCTAGCATTGGGTAAGCACTAAATTAACATTTACTGCTATCCATTAAACTTCATCTCCCTAATGCCTTGCTAAGTAGTTAGTAACTCAATAAATGGATGATAGGTGAATGAATATAACCCAGGATCCTTAACTTTGCATGAACTAGTAAAATATTAATGAATTTCTAATAGCATATACTTTCTTCCTGGTAAGAGAAAAATAAAAGAGGGGTTTGTAAGAGAAACTTTCTACTGTCCGTATCCTACAAAGAGGAAGTGAAAATAAATAGTTCACTCTGTGGGGAAAACACATGATAAATTAAATCACTTTTAGAGTTATGATTTTAATTCAAAATTGGAATGTGTTCAGGATAGTAAACTCCAAGGGTATGAGCTCTCTAGGGATAAGACATGTCTCAGTCATCTAGCATTAACACCTCACACAGTGGAAAGTCAATCAAATACAGCTTGAAAGAACAGATGGGTAATAGGTCCTATAATTTTAAGTTTGTGATTTAGGATGATCAGTGTCTTATTTTTCTTTCAGTCTTTTCCACATAAACACTTTTGCTTTGCTAATATCATACAATCAATTTAAAAACTGTGACCACCACCCGACACTGTTATCTACTAAAAATGGTCACTAAACAACAGAAATTTACTTGATTTCTTCAATTTCTCCCTTTACTATATTTGAATTTCTCTAATTCAATAGAGAATTTCCCTACAATCACTTTATGTCACTTTTATTTTAAATCAACTTTCTTCCTCTTTCTATTAAGCATAAAAATATAATTCAGTTTCTCTTATCTTAAAACTCTTCTCTCAATTCCCTAAGCAAATTTAAAGGTAATAGTCTCTAATAGCTCTTGTGTCTCTAGCTGCCACTTCATCATTTACTTTCCCTTCAGAGCCAAACTTGAAAGGCCTGTTTGAAAAGGTAGCCTTACACTTACTTGTCTACCCTTCCTTACCTTTTGAATTACTCAGCAATGAACTACAATCTGGCTCTATCACTCCACTGAATTAAAAAGACTGCAAATGATCAAGTGTGTCAAACAAGTGGTCCCTATCAGTCTTTCTCTTGCAATACAGCTGCATTTTATGGTACAGTATACAATTTAAAAATATTTCTATGTAAAAATATTAAACTTTCATTAAATGCATAAAAACTGAAAGTGCAACTGCCTCCTTCATTAAAAACATTCAAGAACTTCATAACTACAACGCATCCTGGTATTACACTTTAACTGACATACAAAAATATTTCTAGCCATTGTGTATCTTTCACAAGAAACCTGATTGATATTTAATACCAATGACAATTTTCTTCTTGAAACTCTAATTTTTTAACTTTTGTCTTCTAGATTGTCCTGCCTCCCTGTCTTTCCTTTGTAGTCTCCTTCATAGTTTTCTTTTTCTTTTTTTGTATTTTCAAAATTGTAATTAGGTATCTTTTTCTATGGTTCTTTACATTTTGGTTTTCTCTATCATATCACTACTACATTACTTATGATTGCTAATAAATATATTTTTCATTAGACTTAGCCCTTTTAAAGTAAAATTATACCTCTCACCTATGTCTCAATATCTGAAACATATAAGTTTACCAGTATAATACATATTCTCTAAACTATATAGTACAGTGGTTAAGAACACAGCTATGAAGTTACATAAAGTTGGTTTCAAATCACAGATCTTCATTTGTACCAAATTCCTTAACTCCTGGAAGCCTCATGCCTCCTCAATATTAAACAAGGTAATAATAGTATCTTTATCATAGGTTGTTGGGAGAATAAATGCATGTAAAGCGCTTGGTCCAATGTTTGGAATATGGTTAATATTCAGTAAGTATTTAAAAGTATTATAAATTGCCAAATACTTTTCAAGTCAACTACTTACTAACTAAGCTGGGAATATGAGTTCTAAGGTTTCCAACAGGTACTATCAATTAAAAAAATATTAAGCACTCTTACAAAATGAACAAACAATATAAAATTGAAACAATGTGTGAAAGAGTACACATACCCCCTGATTTTTTTTCAGGTAAAGCAATCTTTCCATCTGATATAGAATCAACAAGATCCTGAAATTCTGCAGGAACATCAGCTTGCTTCCAGCGTTCATTGTCTAAGAGAAGGCTATTCAAAAGTAAAAAGAAAGATAAACTTTAATAATATTTCAACCCTATCTCCTAGGGTTAAAAGAAAAGGAAAAGCCAAGTGAGTACTTAAGACTTATATAATTAAGACTACATGTATCTTAGTTAAATTCAAGTAGAGCCCATGCAATACAAGGCATTTGACTTTCTATACAGTAACGGTCATTAGCTGTTGCTAGTACGTGAGACTTTTTAAAAAGTGCTGAACAGCTTAATAAACTGAGGTCAATCATAAATAGTACAAATAGTTTCAGGAAATATTTCCCTTTTTATATCTCTTAGCCTAGTCAAGAAGAATGGTAAAACATAATTAACTTCACTTTGAGTGGGAAAGCAAAAGTGTCTATCAGGATAAGTACTTTCACAGAAATAAACATTCTAACTCCACTTTCAATAGCCAAGAAATGGTGATTTAATTACACAATGTCTATAATTTAAAAGAAAAACAACTGTCAGGGGTTTTAATTGGCCAATCAATGAAGTTTCCTCTTTTAAATATAACTGTGTTTTATAAAGTAAAGGGGGAAAAAATGAGCAGAATGGACATGGTAATAATACCTGAGTTTGGTTTTTCTCTCTTCATGAAACCTATTTACAAATTTATTTGCTTGGCTCTGAAGTGCTCCAAGTAATGACATGCTTTTTCTTCCACATATCTGTTCAGTTTCTAAAATGAATGTTTCCATTAATCTGGAAAGTGATATGAATTCCGTGGAATTTAGTTTCTCAAGAAAACCATCCTAAATTTTAAGGATAATATAATATTCATGAGTTAGTATAATACAAAATATGGAATAGCTATAAAACCAACTTAAACAACATTAATATTAATTATTTTATAATACTTATACTAATTCCTAAAAATTATTTTAAGATAATTTTTAATGAAATTTCCCAATACTTTAGTCCCAGAAATCAAGCATTAAAAGTTTAAGATGTCTAAATTTTATTCTGATCCCTTTAAGATAAACTAACTCAAAGAAATTCAGGTCATACTACACAATTTTCATAATACTGGAGAACAACTAATTTTCTTAATAAATTATTTGGTTAATAATACACATATATATGTATAAAAATAGCATATTAATTTCAAATAATTACTGAGTTACTTCTTTTAATCATTTATTTGAAAATCAAGCTTAAGTTTTACTATTTCTTTTATTTGGGTTATTTTGCATTTCAACACCTTCTAATAGACCACATCAGTACCTTATTAAGTGTTAAAAATATAATATGCATTATGCAGAATATAGGGATACAAGCAAGGATATATTCTAGATTTTCAAAGTAATTTTACTATGTAAAAAAATATATAAACTTTATCAAAACAAATAACCTTAGCTCTTGACATGAGAAATTTGACAGCTCGATCATGGCATATATCTGAGGCACTATATAATAACTCCTGGATATTATTTGCCAGCTTTCCTAGCTCTAAGTCAGTTAATTTCACATCTTCATTGACCCTGAAAATGACAAAAAGAGATTAAGTCAAGAAAAGTTGTAAACACACTGATCTCCACAGATGACATATCAATAAAAAACAAAAAGCTGTAAAATTTACATTTAAGGGAAAATTCTGTTTTGATGTATCACACAGTTTTAATCTTGTGACAGGGCATCATATAAGCAAGTTCAGATAGTACAAATAAATTTCTCCCTAATCTTGAATAATCTTCTCTCTCTGTTGTAGTATTTTTAATACTTAATTCAGACTCTTGACTGGAAATTCTGCAAAAACTATAGCAAAAAACAAACAAACAAAAAAAAATTAGGTACAAGGTCGTATCTATGGCAGGCTGTGCACAGGTTGCCCAGGATGACAGAGTGGAAGGAAGAGGAAAGAAATGGAAAGAAGGAACAAACAGGCCCGCTTTTTATTTATAATTATGAATTATAAGTTATGAATTCTAATTATGAATTAACAGTTATATCAACTGAACTAGTATTTCTTGAGCACTTATTGTATTTAAGTCCTAGACACTGGAGGGAATATGTTTTCTTAAGGAACTTAAAATTAAATAGTATATATAATATGTAATGCATTTATTCCAATTTGAGGAAGAAATATAAAGACTTTTTGTCTTTTTATGCATTTCCCGCCCCCCTAGAGCATGTATAAAGACCACGGATTTTGTGCCAAAAATTCAGCTTAGTGTTAAAGTGAAGTGCCTTAGCATAATTTTTCTACCTGGTGGTTCAGCAGTAAAGAATCTGTCTATCAATGCAGGAGACGTGGGCTTGTTCCCAGATTGGGAAGATCCCATGGAGAAGAAAATGTCAACCCACTCCAGTATCCTCGCCTGGGAAATATCTTGGACAGAGAAGCCTCACAGGCTACTGCCCATGGGGTTGTAAGAGAGTCAGACACGACTTAGTGACCAAAGAATGACAACAACTTTCAAAGACATTTCAAAGAGGATGTGATGTCTATTAATTTGAGGCAAACCACTTGGTTAAGGTATTGAAGAAAGCTGTTACCTGCTATCCTTTAAAGTTATGTCATTAAGTTTATTTACTAGTGCTTAAAATAATAGAGGGATCAATATTTTTAAAACACTTTCAGATACTTACTTGGTTCTCACACTCTGAGGCAGAGGCAGACAAACTCCTACTTAACAGATGAGGATACTAAATCTTGAAAGTTTAAGTGATCTACCCAAGGTCACAAGGTTGAAAGCGTGAGACTAGAACCCAGAATTAGTCTAATTCTATTTCTAACCTGCTAAGCTATGGCAGAAAGTGAAGAGGAACTAAAAAGCCTCTTGATGAAAGTGAAAGAGGAAAGTGAAAAAGTTGACTTAAAGCTCAACATTCAGAAAACCAAGATCATGGCATCTGGTCCCATTACTTCATGGCAAATAGATGGGGAATAGTGGAAACAGTGGCTGACTTTATTTCTGCAGCCATGAAATTAAAAGACGCTTACTCCTTGGAAGGAAAGTTATGACCAACCTAGATAGCATAATAAAAAGCAGAGACATTACTTTGCCAACAAAGGTCTGTCTAGTCAAGGCTATGGTTTTTCCAGTGGTCATGTATGGATGTGAGAGTTGGACTGTGAAGAAAGCTTAGCGCTGAAAAATTGATGCTTTTGCCTGTGGTGTTGGAGAAGACTCTTGAGGGTCCATTGGACTGCAAGGAGATCCAACCAGTCCATCGTAAAGGAGATTAGTCCTGGGTGTTCACTGGAAGGACTGATGCTGAAGCTGAAACTCCAGTACTTTGGCCACCTCATGCGAAGAGTTGACTCATTGGAAAAGACCCTGATGCTGGGAGGGATTGGGGGCAGGAGAAGGGGACGACAGAAGATGAGTTAGCTGGATGGCATCACCGACTCGATGGACATGAGTGTGAGTAAACTCCGAGAGTTGGTGATGGACAGGGAGGCCTGGTGTGCTGCGATTCATGGAGTTGCAAAGAGTCGGACACGACTGAGCGACTGAACTGAACTGAAGCTTCCTCTATTCCAACATTTACTTCTATAAACAGCCCAAGTGCTATTTCAGTACCACTTACCATAAAGCTGGGAAGTTTGAGCTTCATAAATTAATTTATTTAATTATTTATAATTTTGCTTTTAAAAAAGATTTTTAAAATTTTAAGTCTAATTGGATCTCTTTACTGTTGACAGGAAAAACAAAAAACTGCTCACAAACATGAACCAGTATCTGGTTACATATACAAAAGAGTTGAAAGCAGGATCTCAAAGAGGTATTTGCACACTCATGTTCATAGTAGCACTATTTAGAACATCCAAGGGATGGAAGCAATCCAACAGTCCACTGACAGATAAACGGGTAAAATGTGGTATATACCTACAATAGAATATCATTCGGCCTCAAAAAAAGAAGGAAATTCTGACATGCTACAACATAGATGAAACTTAAAGACAACTCTGTGCTTAGTCACTCAGTCCTGTCCGACTCTGGGACCCAATGGACTATAACCCGCCAGGTTCCTCTGTCCCTGGATTCTCCAGGCAAGAATACTAGAGTGGATTGCCATTTCCTCCTCGAGGGGATAGTCCCTACCCAGGGATCGAACCCGAGTCTCCTGCATTATCTGGTGGGATCTTTACCACTAGCGCCACCTGGGACACCCCTAAAGACATTATGCTAAACTAAATAAGACAGTCTCAAAAGGACAGTGTATGATTCCACTTATACGAAGTACTTAGAGTCACTGAACTAATAGAGATACAAAGTAAAAGGGTAGTTGCCAGGGAATTGGTAGGGGAGGATATGGGGAGTTACTGTTTAATGTGCACAAGGTTTCAGATTTGCAAGAAGAAAAAGATCTCGAGATTGGTTGTACAACTATGTGAATACATTTACCACTACTGAACTCTGCACTTAGAAATGGCTAGGATGATAAACTGCATGTGTTTTTTCAACCACAATTTAAAATAAAAAAGTTTAGAAAATCTATACTACTTTCTAATCCTATCCATTATTTTTTCTTTCCCATTTCCTGTCTGGGAGATTATTTAGTCTTTTGTGCCCGTATTTACATTGCAATAAACTTACAAAGCTGTAGGTTATTTTGATAATTTAAGAAAACAAAGAAAATCTACCACTAACAAAGATACAAAAATCAGACATCATTTCTGCATGTACTGTATCTGTGACACAATTACACACTGCAAAAACACTTGACACAGGGAAGAACTAGTTAGGGTTAAATGTATAAATACATTCAATCAATCCATTGCCCCTTTGGCAATGGAAAGTGGGTAGTTTCCAGACATTTATGTACCTATGAAACATAGAAGGAACAATTTATAGATGCTCTGTAATCATGCTATGGGAGCATGTCATTGTGGAAAGCCAGAGAAGCTCTAAAGTGCATAGCGAGCCACAATGGAGGTGGGAGGGGTGGGTTAAAATCTGAGACTGCATTTGATTTAAAGGAATCTCAAATAGTACAGTCACATTTTCCAGCTATCTTTTAATATCTCTTTTCTCTTCTGCCACAGTAACCGTTTTAGCTATCAAATAGCCAACAAGCTGTACACTATTTCTCAAGCTTCTCTTACAGCTAGATATAGACATGTGAAAATATTCTAGCCACTAGAATGAGGGATTGCAAATTCTGAATTGTGCTCTTAAATAGAAAGGAAAAATATGGACAAGTTTATGTGATAATAACAAGACAGCTAACAAAGCTAAAATATATACAGATTTCTAACATCTAAGGCATCTTGGGAGAACAATAAAAGGTAGGAGAAATTATCAGATATTAAGGTTAATCAAAAAGATATCATAACTAATATAAAATGGTACTGGTGTGAAGAAAGACAACTGAACAAAACAGTCTAGAAACAGACTCATTTCTATATGAATATTTAATTTAAGGCAAAAGGAGTACTATATAGCAATGGGTAAGACAGTCTTTTCAATAAGTGGTGTGAGGTCAAAAAGATATCTACATGGGAAAAAAGAAAATAACTTCCCACAACACACAAAAATCAATT
This sequence comes from Muntiacus reevesi, assembly GCF_963930625.1. Lineage (NCBI taxonomy): Eukaryota > Metazoa > Chordata > Mammalia > Artiodactyla > Cervidae > Muntiacus > Muntiacus reevesi. The sequence goes on along the minus strand of NC_089251.1, from coordinate 42,440,702 downwards.
TCAGATACGTTGTGGATCTAAATGTGCAAGGGACATCAGCAAATCTTCCAGAAAAAAGCAAGAGAATATCATCAAAGTCTTACGGTAGTGAAAGATTTTCTTCAATAGGACACACAAAAAAAACATAAACCATTAAAGGAAAGAATGAATCATAAGATTATATTAAAGTTAAGAACTCTTGTTCACAAAAGACCCCAATAAAAAAGTGAAAAGCCAACCCATAGAGTGGGAGAAGGTATTTGCATCATGGACCAACTGACAAAGGGCTGTGTTGAGACTACATAAAGAACTCCCATAATCAGTAAGAAATAAAAGGCAAACCAAGAGAGAAGTGGGCAAAGGATTTATAGGCACTTCACAGGAGGATATTCAAACAGCCAGTAAATATATGAAAAGTGTCCTCTTACCAATCATCAGGGAAAGAAAAATTTAAAGTATTACACCTGTGACATACCAAAATGTTTTACTGACATGTGAAAGACTAACAACACCAAGATGAATGAAGATGTGGAGAGACAGGAATGCTTCCACACAACTGATAGGGCTGTAAAGGAGTATAATCACTTTGGGAACCTATTTGGCTTTAGTTAAATTGACTATTCACATACTTATTCATTCTTAGGTATATAGTCAACAGAAATACTTATGACACGTACACCAAAGACATCTACAAGAATAGTCACAACAAACTGAAAATAATCCAAACTTCATCAACAGCAGAATGAGAAATACACTGTTGTGCAGTCAGAAAGTGGAACATCTATATACAAATAAACTACTGCTATATGCAACAATTTAGAAAAATATCACAAATATAATGGGAAATGAAAGAAATCAGAGACTAAAGGCCATAATTCAATGGTTCCATTTATATAAAAGTTCAAAACCTGGAAAAATCAATAGTTTTAATGGTTTCCTTTGGGAAAAAGTGAAAGCACAGTGGCAATAGGGTGCTTCAAAAGAGCTGGTAATGTCTGTCTCTTGGGTGGTGATTACACCAGCATGTTCATTTTGTTACAATAAATTGAGCTGAATGTTATAACTGGTGCATTCCCCTATATATGCATTACATTCCAACTAAAAAGTCAAAAGAAAAAAGTAAAGAGAGTCTCAGCTTTTGTCCTCTCCTTCTTGCTACTACAGATGGAAATGAGATGAAAAAATTGAAGCAGCCTCCTAAGGCACAGGTAGAAGCCACAAAATGAGATGGTGGATTTATGTTCTCAGCTCTGGAAAAAATTTCCTATCTCTTTAACGGTTACAGGAGAGAAACAAAATTTCTATTAATACATTGCTTAAACTATATATGTTTTAACATCTCTTTTAACAGCAGTTTTAGACTGAACCGTAACCAATATATGTGAAAATATAAGCCTAAACAGAGAAAAAAATATTTTTATTTATAGATAGTTCAGAGTTTGCTTGATTGATAGAGGGAGAGGAGATGTTATAGTTGACTCTACACCGTAACTGCAACCTTTATAAGCTCCTAGGCCATAATCTGACTTATATCAAAATGAACAAAAATACTGAGTTGCTATTACTCTTAATAATTACAAAATATAAATGATGTTCTTGGACCAAAAAGATTGTATTGGCTTTATTTTGCTTTTGTTCTATTCAAAACACTTAATGGGGTGTATGGATTAGATGATAATAATGGATCAGTGTTCTCTTGATTTTCACTAGGATACTGCAGTTGTTAGAAAGTGTTACTGTATTTAGGAAATATATGCTGAAGTATTTGGGACATCAAGTCTGAAATCTACTGTCAAATGACTGAGTAAAAATTTTAACATGAGAGACAAAGGAGAGATGAAAAGAGAGAAGAGGAGAAAGAGGGCAATGTGATATAGACTTAACTGGGGAAGCAAGGTGAAGGATATACTAGAGGCTTTTTTAAAAAATAATTCTGGCAACTTTTCTGTAAGCCTGAAATTATTTCAAAATAAGTTTTAAAAAGTAATATTAAAAAGACAACGTGACCCACTTGGAAACTCATGCCTTTGAACAACTGAAAACTGTAAACCAAATACATCTTTACTATATATACAAAATACAAAGGTGATACAGTAAAAGAAAGAAATATAACCAAGGAAATACTGACCTGAGTTCCAGTACAGGTTCTGCCACTAATGACTTTAAATAAGCCATCTAAACTCTCCAAATTGGGGGCATTTAATTAAATCGTTTCTTTCCAGACTTAAAATTCTATAATTCTCAATTATTTCCAAAACACACCTCCTTACCTTCCATAAATTTTCAAAAATATGTATGTTTCATAAAATTTATTTATTTTTGTTAAATTCCAAAAGACCAAAGTATACATGGTTTTTCAATAAACTGAAGAATCAGTTTTATTTAAACCATTAATAAGATGACTCAAAGTCTTGTTAATTTGGCAACAGTCACCATACTCACATAATATCCACAGCTCCTGGAGTAACAGATGATGATATCTGCTCTTTGCTGGATGAAGAATCAGTAGTACATTCTGGTTCAGATACAGAATCACTGCTGCAGGGCTCACTATTTGGAGATGCATTTCTTTGAGAGGTAGTATCTATGGCTATAGGTGTTAATTCACTCTCACTGAATGCATCACTTATAAACATGCCTTCATGGATTAAATAAGCCACTTCTGTGTCTAGTGAATTATCTTTTGCAGCATTTTTCTGTTGTGAAATCTCTTCCAATTCTCTAGTCCTTTGGTTTTTGTCAAGAACTGAGAGAACAACACTATGAATGATATTTAAGGTTGCCTAGAAGAAAACAGGATACATTTTTAATTGATATAAAATATTTTGTACCCAAGGTTTCAAAAGTGAACTGTGTGTGTATGTTTGAGCATTTTACAAATGAGTCAAGGTCATGTATATCAGAATTTCTATCTTCAATTACACAATAAAAGTGACTGGTGAAAAAAGAACTGCTGAAGAGATGGGTTCCCTAAAGTTTAGGCATAGGGCTACACTTACAAATTAATTCTGTAAATAGCGATCTCCCTAAAATACAGTGCATATTTCTCTCACTTCTTAAATAGGCTATATTTAATGTAAGTTGCCTACCAGAGGATCATATTCATTGATGTGCTTACTTAAAAAGAAAACACAATCCCTATTCCTTACCATACCTACTTCTATATCCATTTCTCCTCATCTCACATCTTTTCTCACTCATTCCTATTCTTTTAAATTTCAACTGTTTCCATCTCAGTACCTTTGTTGTTTCCTCTGCCGGGAATGCTCTTCACCTTGATGTTTACATACATGTTTCCTTTTCATCACTAAGATTCTTGCACAAATGTCACTTCCTCAAAGAAGCCTCCTCTAACTCCTACCAGTAATCCTATCTCATTAATCAGTTTTTTAAAAATATCAGTTATTGCTATCTTTTAATTCTTTAGTTCTAGGTCTCTTTCCACTACAGTGTTAGCTCCATGAGATACTGTATCCTACTGCCTAGAACAGTAAGTACTGTGCATGGAGGAGGTATTTAATAAATACTGAAAGGTAGATGAATCAAGAGCAAATTTATGTAAATTAATGTCTTCATGGACTACTAAGAAATAAGGAGCTATATTCCTACTTTAACATTTAAGGTTGAACTCTCATAACTAGCTGTCTCTTTCTCAAAATTCTTGATTTCTTTTTTAGGATCTACATGGTTCTAGGGAAGCAGACTCCAAATGTAAGTCTCCAAAGATAGGATAAGGGTCTAAGGTGGGCCAATCAGCAAACGAACCACCTGAGCTTAAAGCTAAAGAAGATACAGAGAAGACAGACTGAGAGAAACACAGGGGAACAAAACTAAGGCTTGATAATATTATCAGCTTCTCTATTAAACACCTAAAGGTTGACCCACCTATGGATTTTTTTAGTTATATGAACTAATAAATCCCCTTGTTTAAAACACTCTGTGTTTCCTGTTTATTTGGGACTAAATGTACTCTAAGTGAATACATACAGTATTAGACAGAGATTCTGAGCCTTCGAGTCTATGAATACTGCGTCTCTTCTCCGCTCATCAGTAACTTCTCTATTGTCACAACCTGCTCCCTGCTATACCATTCCATTGCTGCTTTTAATCCTTACTGCTGTCTTAATCTTTAATATGCTACCTCTCCCATCTTCATTTCTGCCTTTCTTCTTCCTTATCTCTTCTCTCTTGGTGATTTTCTTTCTAAAAAAATCTTCTCATTAAAAAAAAAGTTAAACATAGTCTTTCTCTCCCCCAGCAACGAATCTGCACCTCCCCCACAGGAGCACAGCTGTGCAAACTGAGTCCGCCTTCCGGGTGCAGGCTCAGTCCTGCGTAGCCACCCACTATGCTCCCAGCCTCCTGTCACAGGATTAGAGATGAGAAGAAAATCCAGACCCAAACCAACCAGTGCATAGCATTTTTTGACCACAGTGACTGGGTATGTGACCTAAATTAGCCCAATGGATTAAAACTAAGGACTTTCATTGGATGACAGAAGAAGAAAAAATCTTGTTCTAGGAGGTATAGTATACAAATGTGGAAGACTTGAAACTTATATATAGACATTTTGCTACAATTAGGTTAGTTACTTTAAAAGTAAAATCAAAAAAGAGGAGGTAGAAATGAAATAAAACGGTGAAACTAATCAAGAAAACAATGACCACACCAAAACTGAAGTCTATAGTTTTTGGACTAATTTAAGTTCCTCAAGTCAATACACTTCTTTTATTGTTTAAATTAGTTTGATTCGAACATTTTGCCACTTTTAACAGACAACATCTTAGCTAATACAATAAATTTTCTATATACAGTGTATTAGCTGTTCTCTTAGGGGTTCTTCTTCACTGTTTTCACCATATCTATAAGTTTTAAAGGTGTGTGATTATTTCTTTTCCAAGTCTGGAATCATGCTTGTTTAAGAACCCCAGAAGATTTCACAATACATAATAGATTCAACAGTAGGGTAAAGCAACTATACTCCAACAAAAAATTTTAAAATATTAATAATAAAAATAAAGTGCGCAGAATAGTGCCTGGCACAAAGTAACTACCTAATAAATACATTTTTTTTAAAAGTAGGTACATGATTTACTTTCTGAACTTTCCTATTGCATAAATTTATAGTTAAGTTCATGTTTAAATACCAGAAAAACTAAAATAAGTTTTTCCAATCTTGAGAATAGTGAACGAAATAATCTGGTAACCATATTGACTAAGTCTCTAAAATGATAGTCCAGAACTGTCTATGTAACAAGTTGAAAATCTAAGAGTTAAAAATTTCTTGAAAAGACTGTCAAGCTTCATTTAAGGATTATTTTCTTTTTCAGCTATACAAATCATTCTAAACTATGGGGTATAAACAATAAACAAAAATTCTAATAAAAATTCAAAATACAATTAATGCCCCCAAATAAACATACAAACTTGTGGTCAATTAATCTACAATAAAAAATATAAGAATATACAATGGAGAAAAGACAGTCTCTTCAACAAGTGGTACTGGGAAAACAAGCTACATGTGAAAGAATGAAATCAGAACACTTTAACACCATCTACAAAAATAAACTCAAAATTGATTAAAGAACTAAATGTAAGACCGGATACTATAATACTCCTAGAGGAAAACACAGGCAGAATGCTTTTTGACATAAATTGCAGCAATATTTTTGTGGAGCTGATGCCTAGAGTTATAGAAATAAAAATAATAATAAACAAATAGGACCTAATTAAACTTAAAAGCTTTTGCACAGCAAAGGAAACCACAAACAAAATGAAAAGACTGGGAGAAAATATTTGAAAATGATGTGACCTACAAGGAATTAATTTCCAAAATACACAAACAGTTTATATAGGTCAAAAAAAACACCAAATCAAAAAATGGGTGGATCCAGACAGTTCTCCAAGAAGACACACGGATAGCCAAAAGACACATGAAAAGTTGCTTGATACTGCTAAATATTAGAGAAATACTATCCATAACCACAATGAGGCATCACCTCACACTGATCAGAATGGCCATCTTCAAAAAGTATACAAATAATTAATGCTGGAGAGGATGTGGAGAAAAAAGTTCCTTCTGACACCACTGTTGGGAATGTAATTTGTGCAGAAACTATGGAAAACAGTATGGAAGTTCCTTAAAAAACTAAAAATAGAGTTATCATGTGATCCAGTGATCCCTCTCCTGGGCATATATCTGGAGAAAACTCTAATTAGAAAAGATGTAAGCAACCCAATATTTATAGCAGTACTATTTACAATAGCCAAGACATGGGAATGTCCACTGACAGATAAATGGGTAAAAAGATGTGGTAAATATACACAATGGAATATTATTCAGCCATAAAAAGAATGAAAAATGCCATCCATCCATGCAGCAACATGAATAGATCTGGAAATTATCATACTAAGTGAAGTTAAGTTAGATACAGAAAGACAATACCACATACTACACGATGTCACTTATAGGTAGAATCCAAAAAAAAAAGAGAGATACAAATGAACTCATTTACAAAAAAGAAATAGACTCACAGACATAGAAAACAAACTTATGGTTACCAAAGGGGAAAGGGCAGGGCAGGGGGTGGATAAATTAGGAGTTTGGGATTAGCAGATACGAACTATATAAAACAGGTAAACAATGGTCCTACTGCATAGCGCAGGGAACTATATTCAACATCCTGTAATAAACTATCATGGAAAAGACTATGAAATGAATATATGCAACTGAATAACTGAATCACTTTTCTGTATACCAGAAACTAATACAACACTATAAGTCAACTATACTTCAATTACAAAAATGTAATGACTCTTTTTGTAGAAAACTTAGGGAAAAAAGAAAAGAATGAATAACAAGTTTAAATTACACATAATTCTACCATCTAAAGATAACCACAAAAAGACAAGCTGTCTTTGGTCTATGCAGATGAAGAGGTAAAAAAAAAAAACCAAAATGTTTTTAACAGCTAAGAGCATACTACATAAATAGGTCTCTGTCTTGCTTCTTCACTTAATGTTATAATGTATGCATTTTCTTCAATCATTAAAAATCTTCGCCTGCATGACATTCTGTGCTAGTGAGTATACAAGGCATAACTAATTTTACCATTTCTATGCTAGACATCAGAGTTCTTTCCAATTTCTAGTTATTTAAAAATCTTCATTAAAAATGAAGTTTCTAATATTATGTTTTAGTGAAATCATGTCCTACAATGAATCACAAACTTTTCCAAAGAAAAATTGCTGTATTTAAAAATCAACCATCATCTTCAAAGATCTTTTACAACAATATTAGTTTAAGTGGCCTAAATGTGAAAATGAGAAGCTACAATTAGGACAAATCACTGTTTTCATATAGCACATACATCAAATAGTAATTTGGCTTAGTTTAACTGATATAGAATCTAAAAGTAAGATGGCTATTTTAAAAATTACTGGCAAAAAGTTGGCCAACTCCAACTATGCAATGTAGGAGTTCTATATATCCAGAAGTGTGTGATGAAGTCATGGTGGGAATGTAAGAAAAAGTGAAAACATGGCCTTATACTGTACGATTCACAGATACAGGTTTGATATCTATCACTATCAATAGATAAGATCAACATTTTGGCAGGAGTCTAAATTAAATGCAATGAATCACATTTTATAAAAACTTTTCCCATTTCAACCAGAAAGCTTATATATGTGATGTAGAGCATCATCCCAATTTTAATAAGAAAGTCATTTTATAGATAAATACCTAAGTACCCCGGATCATTTTTAATATGAAACTCAGGAGGTGCCAGGGATCTTGACTAGAACATAAACGCAATATTGACACCTGATAATTCAAAGAATATCACATTTCACTAACAGCCTCTTATATTCAGTAATTCCTAAGGACTGTCTTACTAAAAAAGTAATAACATGTTGGTAATCCCAACAAACATATACTAGAGTCTATGACATCTTTTCTTCTGAAAAATGCTGTGTGACATGAGTTCTTTTCCTTATAATGATTGGATTAAAATTAACTGGCTTGACCACAAAGTAATTAAATGTAATGCATGATACATGATTGGATCCCAGGTTTAAAAATGAAATAAAAACCTGCAATAAAGAACATTAGTGAAATAATGTAAATATTAACCATGTTAAAAATATTATGGTATCAGCATAATATTAAATTCCTAGAAAAATTAAGTGCTATGGGATAGATTTTTGAGTTTCACAATATTTTAACTATAAACAATCTAGATAGATTCAAGCATTACAAAAATCACAAAAGGAAATATTACTGTATAACATTTAATGCCAAGTAAGCATATTTCTTTTTAAAATGAAATAAATCATCCAGAATTATAAAAAAAAAAGTTATCCAAATACTCTGAAGCACTTCAAATCTTATTTAAAACAAAGCTCCTTTAGAAAAATTGCAAAAATAAAAAATTTTATTTTATTCAAATTTTTGTGTCTAGAAAGCCATTGCAAAAATAAAAAATTTTATTTTATTCAAATTTTTGTGTCTAGAAAGCCAACAATTTTAGGAATATTCTGGACAAACTGATAAATCACATAAGCTTACCTTAACTCTCTGTAAGAAAATTGTAAACTTGGAGAAAATATCTGTTAGTAAATCAAACCACTGAGGAAAATTCAACATTCTCATCTGATCTGCAAGCCTAGAAAAAAATTCAAACAAAAATAATGACTGTCTTGGGGCCAGTATGATGTTATCTACAAGTTGGAGGAAACTACACTGAATACTATCTAGTAACATAAGAATATAATGCAATTTAATCTTGAATTATACAATAGAGATGAAGAAGTCAATTACTAAACAACTCCTTTTTTAAACATCCCTAAGACATCTTTATCATGTATTAATTCCATGTGAACATGCTTTATGATCATTCAATGTAAAGGGACAGAGAAATAAACTAGGTTAAATGTGGAAAAGACATGCTGGAATAAAAATGAGAAACATAACAGCTCCCCTAAAAAACTTAATAACCTATCTTTCTAACTACAAACTAAAAGTACTTTTCTATATATAAAGGGTAACATGGCATAGTGGCTAAGAGTATGGGCTCTTGAGCCACAGTGTCTTGGTTCAAGATCCAGCCCTGCCACTTAACTAGTTGTGTGACTCTGGCCAAGTGACTTAGTGAGTGAAAGTTGCTCAGTCATGTCCAGCTCTTTTCCAACCCCATGGACGACAGTCTGCCAGGTTCCTCTGTCCATGGGGATTTTCCAGGCAAGAATACTGGAGTGGGTTGCCATTTCCTTCTCCAGGGTATCTTCCCAATCCAGGGATTGAATTCACGTCTTCTGCATTATAGGCAAATTCTTTACCACTGAGCCACCAGGGAACCCCATATGGAAAAAGTGATAGAAGCTACCACATATGGTAGATGTGAGCACTGAGTCAATAAGTACTCAGGACAATGCACAGTGAATAAAAAAATGCTATGTATTAGCCAATATTTATATCTATAATGTTTTTATATATATACACCAAATATTATATTAGTGTAATACATAAAAGTATAGCCAATATTTTTATAGCTGACATCAATCAATTTTTAAAATAAAAAACAGAATTCCATGAAGATATTTCAGAACACTGTAATAACTTATTACTCTAAAATTTTAATTAATGATGCTACACTTAGGACTTTATTCTCAAAAGGTACTCCTATATATTTGAGATATAGGATGTTCTCTAAGCTAAGAAAATTCCATATGGAAGAAAAAAATTAAAAACTGACTCTCCATGTATATAGGACCTTTAGCAAAGGTTCAATAACTTAGTTTTTCCAACTACTAGTGATTCTTGCTTTATTAGGATTGCTTCAACTAATTCTGAACCTGAGCTTAGATAAGTGTACAAATTAAAACTCCACAATTCTCCCCCAATGTTCATCGCAGCACTGTTTATAATAGCCAGGACATGGAAGCAGCCTAGATGCCCATCAGCAGATGAATGGATAAGGAAGCTGTGGTACATATACACCATGGAATATTACTCAGCCATTAAAAAGAATTCATTTGAATCAGTTCTAATGAGATGGATGAAACTGGAGCCCATTATACAGAGTGAAGTAAGCCAGAAAGATAAAGAACATTACAGCATACTAACACATATATATGGAATTTAGAAAGATGGTAATGATAACTCTATATGCAAAACAGAAAAAGAGACACAGAAGTACAGAACAGACTTTTGAACTCTGTGGGAGAAGGTGAGGGTGGGATGTTTCAAAAGAACAGCATGTATATTATCTATGGTGAAACAGAACACTAGCCCAGGTGAGATGCATGAGAAGTGCTTGGGCCTGGTGCACTGGGAGGACCCAGAGGAGTCAGGTGGAGAGGGAGGTGGGAGGGGGGATCGGGATGGGGAATACGTGTAACTCTATGGCTGATTCATGTCAATGTATGACAAAACCCACTGAAATGTTGTGAAGTAATTAGCCTCCAACTACTAAAAGAAAAAAAGAAAAAAAAAAGAGAAGCACACAAAAAAAAAAAACTCCACAATTCTCATTCTATGAACTTGGCCCAGAGAAGATTTACAGTTGTCCAAATTACTATTCATATCTTAGACCAGTTAATAAAATTTATATATGTATATGAACAAGAAACTCATAGTCATAAAATACTTATCACTATTTTTCTCAAAGTATCAGAACAGGAATTTCAAGGGAAAACAAAAACTTACAGACATGGGCAATTCTAAGTCATGCATTCAAACTTCTCAAAGCTAATTGCATTTTAATTATATGGCTAAACAAATTTAGCACTGTTCGTCCTCAATTTCCACCCTCCATATCTATGTACATCTCCACCCTCTCTTAGCCCTGGGAGGCTGACTTGTGGACTTGGCCAGTGAGGAGCCCTTGCAAAAGACTGAAAGGAGGAAAGGTGCTGATAGTTCCATCTCTGCCCTAGAGTGGTTACCTCAGGATGACTGGCTCCCTCCACTGAACATCAATTCAATTATTGCAAGATTATTCTAGCTACTTACATTTTTTTCTCCTTCTGAATTCTATTAATGGCTCTCTTCGTCCCTTAAAGGTACTGCACTATCACTTGTGATTTTCCTGTACTCTGCCCACACTTTAGCAAATAATTCCTTAACTAAATCCTCCTTTTTCTAATGTATTATCATTTCCCTGACTGGTAACCCCAACTTAATATTTATACTTACTTCAAAACAACATCTGTGTCTATATCTTCTATTTGTGAAACTTTATTAATCACACACTGCAAAATTTAAGGAAAAAAATTTGATTAACATCTTTAAAATTGTAAGTACTACATGTTCATTTGTTTATTAATAAGTGCCTCAATGACTATGATAATCATTTTACCAAACCTCTCTTTTGTCTCTTACAAATTGCAGCAAAACCCTTAACCTATTAAATAATTATTCCAGGGAATGCTTAAACTGTACTAATTAAAATTTCCTACCACTTAAAACTGTTCAGTTACACACAAACAAACACACAACACATGTACACAAAAAATCCCCATAGAACTATAATTCTTAGGAACATGGTTTAAGCCTCATACTAAAATTCCAAAAGAAATTCACTTTGGAGGTCACATTTCCTCGTAATGCATGCAAAAGTTTCAAGTTTAAAAAAATAAATGCTCAGACTTAGAAGTCTAGTAATTAAAACACAGCAGTTTTTAAAAACTGTTTAAAATATACATACAGAAAACTGAACAAATTATATTTATAGCTCAATATTCACTTTACAAGTGGAATACACCTATTTAAACAGAACTCAGATTATGAAATTGAACATTACCAGTCATCCCTTCTCTTGTTTCCCTCCTGTCACTACTTCCTCCCCAAAGACATTACTATCCTGATTTCTAACATCATAGACTAATTTGGCCCATGTTTGAATTTTTAGGTCAGTGGAATCATACAGTGTGTACTCTTATGTGTCTGGCTTCCTTGGCTCCACATTATGTATGTGAATATCCATGTTGTTTGTTTCACGTAATTATTCATTCTCATTGCTGTTATAGTATTCAGTGATGTAAATATGCTACAATTTTATTTACCTTTCCTACTGATGAAAAAATTTGGGTTTTTCCAGGTTTTTTTTTTATTATTACAAATATGCTGCCATGAAATGCTTCTGCTGTTTTGGTGGTCTATGTACAAATTTCTGATGGGTAAATTACCTTACCTAGAAATAGAAATGCTAAGTCATAAGATATGTGTATATTTAGTTCTTGCTTGCTTTATTTAAACACTAAAAACTAAAAAATGTACATTTAGCCTAACGATGATGATCAGTTAAGCCTAACAAATACATTCAAAATTGTTCTTTCTCAAATACAGAAAAACTAAAGTTCAGTGAATGAGATTTATTTGAAAAGTCAAAACAAAAATCAGAGAATACTAAAAAAAAAAAAAACCCAATAGATTTTAGTTTACAACGATAATTTCTAAGAGCTCAGGATACGAAGAAATGCTGGTGAAAGTATAAACTATTGGTAAAATCACTTTTAGTTAAAAAAAAAAAGCAATTCAACTCCATGCATCAAACAATTTAAGAATACTTTTCACTCTCTAACCAACAATTCTACTTCAGGAATCAGTTATTTAAAAAAACAGTCTTAAATATGGAAAAACTAAACAAACAAAACTTTATACCAAAGTTGTTTGTCACAGTGATCTTTATACTACCAAACAGAAAATGACCTAAATATGTAACACAGAGGAAAGGTTAAACAGGTTTAAGTAACAGGATGTTGATGGAATTTTATATAACCTTTAAAAGTGATCTTTCTGAAGGCTTATGAGGAAATGTTTATGTTATGATTCAAACTGAAATATTTGTACAATTCAAAATTATATATACAGTATGACAGCACCAATGAAAAACACTAGTAACAACTTACAATTTTAAACACTCAAGTGATAATCTTTTTGACTAGCTGGGCTATATTTTTCTTTGTTCTAGTTTTCTATACTTAAAATTTTTAAGTAAATGAGAAAATATTATGATACCACATATATTACAAGATCATGTAAAAATAAACTTCACAAAAGAGTCTAGACCAAAAATTTATAAAATAAAAAAGTACAATTACCTGTTTAATGATATTCTTTGCTGTAATAATCATTTCTTCACTATATATTTCTAAAAAATTAAGTTTTCTTTGTTTTAAAAGTCCAAATACAAGAGAGATTAGTCTTTCCTATTAAAACAAAAGGGTATACAATGTCACAATTTAAGTACAAAACAATCTCACTTGGACACTTAGAAGTAGAAATAACCAACTGTTTAACCCTGAAATCTCTATATTGCATATGGTATTTCCTAGAAGCCTTAAAAACCCCTTTCCAAAACAATCTTGTCATCAGATTTTTGCAGTCATTATTCTAAAACAGGCAAATCCCATCCTACTACAGTAGATCAAATGAAGCTGGTTTGGGGGCAGAACAATATATTTTAGTCTAGTTTCAATAAGAAGCTAGAAAGTATTCTTCTCAAACCCTGATGACGAATAAATACTCTACAAGCCCTGTGCTTTTAAATTAGTGGTCTACAACACTGGAATGATGACCTGGATTATTTGTGTAAATTAACTGCTAACACAAAAATCTCTTTAACTGATTAGGCTGCTATCAGGGCTTTTTGGATTCTTTACTATTAATAGTTCTTGGCAATAATCAGCATTAAGAAGTTACCAGATAAATTACCAAATACAATGCATTTGTGCATGCACATGCATAAAACATGTTCCTAACAGGTGCTCAGTGAATGTGAATGACAGGTAAAATACCACACAATAACGATCACTTTTTATATAAGACATACTCCACTACATGCATACACAAGGATGTAAGTTAATCATCCACATTTGGAACTTGGGTTATAAGCTATATAAAGACTTTATTTTAATTTCCATTTCTAATTAATCTATAAAATTATTTATTCTCTAATTTCAAAGGTTAATAAAAAAGTATGGTGCTTTCTAAAGTCACATAGTGAAAGATTTCATAGGTCTCACACAGATTGATACTGAAGATAATTTTGCCCACTCTAACCTAAGAAGAATGTTCTATACTAAAGCTGTTAGGAAATAACACTAAGCAATGAGATCAATTTCATTCTAGAATTCAAAGGACATACCTCTTCTAAAATTTGACAGTCATCTTCCAATGGTCTATTTAAGTCACTGTGAGAATAAGTAGAAAATTCTGCAATCATCATTTTATCTATCAGTTTTTCTAATTCACATAGCTGTGATCCCAAATGCCTACAAAGGAAGAGGGAAATGTTACCTACATTTACTAAAAACCCAAATTTACTCCACGCTCAAGGGATCAACTAGGCAGCAATACGTTTCTAGCTGACAGTACTTGTGCAAGAAGGTGACATTTTAATAAAATGAAGTCTTTTAACTTAACAAAAATAACTGTGACAGTTTCACATTGTCTCCCAAATTCTATTTTTCCCTTTATATCTTTAACCTCCAAACAGTTAATTATGCTATAGGAAACCTGGTTCTACAAAACTTCATCATGTTTTTTTTAGTCTTCTTTGCACAGACAAAATAATCAGCTATTCTAAAGTCCTTTCCTCATTAACCACTTACTGAATATAAATGTCAGTAGCTCCTCAGTCATTTATTTATGCAATAAATACAAGCGCATACTGTGTACCAGGCCCTGTTCTGGGTACATATAAATATCTGAAGAACTATAAGGAGAGATTGATTCGATTAATCTCTGTCACAATCAGTTTGAGTTACTGTGTAGTATCCCTCAGGCCATTAAACTGAAAGTCATCAGAATACAAAAATGAAAAAATAAAAATACTGAGCTACAATCTTTCCCTGGAACTTTTTCTCATAAAATATAATGTTCCTTTTTAACCTATCTCTTTAATATTTGCAGATCCTAGTTAGGGTTTAAGTGAGAGGGGCTCTAACTTCAGCAGAGTTCTGGGGGTGATAAGGGGAAGTAGTACTAAAAATATGTGGAACCTTTTCCTTGGAAAAAACACATATGGTCCAAATGACAAGAAGGGTTCCATGTAGTTAATCCCTGCTCTGAAGGGAACTAAGGATGAATATCTTCATATCCAAAGGGGTTTTTGCCATACAATTGAATAGTTTCATGAAAACAATGGGTTGAAAAAAACCAAGTAGTCTAATTGGTACAAAGCATTTCAAAACTTAAGTGAAATTTCTCTTAAATTTAAACATTTATAATTAAATAAAAAACATTTTAAAATCTTATGCTACATTTACTTGAAAAACAAACTCAACATTAGCAACTGTCCTGACTCTGACCAGATAGATACAGCACATTTAAAAAAATTAGTCTAAAGCATGTAGCCTTTTAGACAGATCCATTGCTTTTCGTTTATGAACAACATATGGTAAGTAGTATAGTGATAATTTGAAAAAGTATTATAAGTGAAATAATATAAATTTGCATTTTATAATATGAAAATTATATTTCTTACAGCTAATTAGAAGTCTAATAAGGTTCTCATAAATGGTGACATCTCATAATGAACTAATTTAGAACATATCCACTAATATCAACTAAAATACTACCATAAAAGGAATTTGACAGTGTACTGCAAAATTACATAGCCAATTAGCCTTTGACCTAAGAATTTCACTTTCAGAATCTGTCTCAAAAATATATAGGTAAAAATACAAAAGAATGTACATTCATTGCAGCACTGTTGATAATGGCAAAGGAATGGGAACAACCTAAATGCTGATGAACAGAAGGCTAGTTATATCATAACAGACCCTATATATCTGCTAAATACAATCTGCATGACCCTGCTGCTGCTGCTGCTGCTACTAAGTCACTTCAGTCGTGTCCGACTCTGTGTGACCCCACAGACGGCAGCCTACCAGGCTCCACCGTCCCTGGGATTCTCCAGGCAAGAACACTGGAGTGGGTTGCCATTTCCTCCTCCAATGCATGAAAGTGAAAAGTAAAAGTGAAGTTGCTCAGTCATGTCCCGACTCTTTGCGACCCCATGGACTGCAGACTACCAGGCTCCTCCATCCATGGGATTTTCAAGGCAAGAGTACTGGAGTGGGTTGCCATTGCCTTCTCCGTGCAAGACCCTATTAACCTGCAATTAATATACTATATACTGCTACAGAGTAGTTTCTCAACCTTTTTGTCATTACTGCCTCCCCAAAACATCCTTTTAGACATTTTTATTCCTAATCATCCCCCATAAAATTTTAATATACAGATACACTGTATATCCGTTTAGGTACCATGGCCTTTGGAGCACAACAAACCATTGTAAAATTCAAGACTTTTTTTTCACCCTTCAAGAACCAATTTCCCCTCCCTGAGGTGATATTCTCCATTAAGAATGTGTACTATAGCATGATCTACAGGGTATATGTAAGGTAAAAAAAGTAAGGTGGAGAAAACTATGTACAGTATGCAATCACTTATCTAAGATGAAGGACAGATAGATGGATAAATATAAACTAAAACTTTTTAAAATGATGACTAACAGGAGTAGATAGAGAGGAAGGGGATCAAGTCAGAAGTTAAATTTCTCTGAATTATCTTCTTTTTCATAGAGTTGACGTTGGAACCATGTAACCACTTAACATAGTTGTAAAACACTGTTATACCTAAAAACAGCAACCCTTAAATATCAAAAGCAAATGAAATAAATGAACTTAACTATGTATCAAACTAGAGGCAAATCTACAAAAGAGGAAATTATTTCAAGTGACTTTAAAACATAGCAATTTATCCATTCATCCCACAAGGGAAACACCTTAAGAAAAAGAAAAAGAAATCCTACGTGTTTGTAGTAATAATATTGTTAGTTCTGAAAGCACTCAATGTATGTGTGTGCTAAGTCACTTCAGTCATGTCCGGCTCTGCGACCCTGTGGACTGTAGCCCTCCAGGCTCCTCTGTCCATGGGATTCTCCAGGCAAGAATACCAGAATGGGTTGCCATGCCCTCCTCCAGGGGATCTTCCCAACTCAGGGATCAAACCCGCGCTTCTTACATCTCCTACATTGGCAGGCGGGTTCTTTACCACTAGCATCACCTGGGAAGCCCAATTCTATATATATTGTTGGATAAAACAAATGAGTAATTATGTTGGTGTCATTAGGAAGCACAGTTTTCAGCCTGCTGGAAAGGTAAATATATATGCCAAATTGAAGAAACAAAAACTCTACAGTCCTAAATTTATCAGTATACAGTGGAACTATCCTGGAACATTCCTGGAACAAACTCATATGTTTTCTTTAAAAAGGATATTTTATTTTCTAGCTCTACCCACTAGAAAGGCTTGGAGATCATGACCAATCAGCCTTTGACCAGAGGTGTAGCAAGGAACACCTTGCTACAAGGAACACTTAGACTATAATTTCTAAGTACCATTTCCTACTAAAAGAAACTAGGGCTCCTTAGAGAAATGGCAATTTGCAAATCTGGAACAGAAAAAGTGTAACATGAATATCCCGTCATAACATGAAGTAAGAAAACCATCAACAACTACTCAAAGAATCAAAAGGATTTGAGGAGGTTCCTATAAAAGAACAAAATGAATACCAATGAAAATTTTTAAAAGCAAAAAACTTGGGGCTCCCTTGGGGTCTCAGTGGTAAAGGACCCTTCTCCCAATGCAGGAGACATGGGTTTAATCCCTGATCCTGGAGGATCCCATAGGCCACAGAGGAACTAAGCCCATAAGCCACAACTATGAGCCTGTGCTCTAGAGCCTAGGAGCAACAGCTACTGAAGCCCATGAGTCCTAGATCCTGTGCTTCAAAAGAGAAGCCACCGCAATGAGAAGCTCACATACCACAACGAAGAGCAGTACCCACTCACAGCTAGAGAAAGCCCACTCAGTAACAAAGACTCAGCACAGCCAATAAATAAAGTTTTAAAAATGATAAAAAATGTAACACTTCAAAATATATAAAACCATGTGCTTATAAAACACTTGGAAGATGCTAGATTTTCAATTCATTATTTCAAAAACTACCAGATAAAGGAAAAGAACCTAGAGTTTATCTTGCCTATCCTTGTAAGAACTGTCCTTCAGAATTACCAAATAATTATTATGGAGAAATATGGCTATACAGAAATATTCCATTAATAAATGAATAAGGAAGTTTAGAATTAGAATATCATGACTTGCAACCCACAATGAGATGATAAATCTAGGCAATGATCATCAAATGGCTGCTAATATCATAAAAAGAGACAACCAGATATATGATTTCTAAGAAAAACTTAAACCTGATCAAACCTTTAAATCTAGCTACACGTTTATAGAAAATATAGGCAAAAGGAAACCTGCTAATAAGCATGTGGATGAAGTTGGCAAAATCCAGACTGTGAGAAGCACTACAAAGATAATTTAATTTCTTCAATAAATATTTTGAAAGGGGAAAAATGAGAAATGGAGAACAATATATCAAGAAACCCTTGAAATATGTCAACCAATTGTAATATATAGTTATATTTAGAACCTATTTCAACAAACACACTATGAAAAGAATTTTAAGAAATAGGAAAATTTGAACACTGACTAGCTATTTGAAACTATAAATGCTATTAGAATTATGTTTTTAAAGATCCTTATCTTTCAAAGATACATAATGAAATACTTATGGATGAAATGAAATGATATTTTGGATTTGTTTCAAAATAATCTAAGAATTAGGGGGAGGAATAAGGAGAAAACAAAGTTGGTCACGAGTTGATAATTCACAGGTGATATGCAGTTTACCCAGCTGCATACAACTCTCTTCATATAATTTCCTCTATTTTTGTGTATGTTTCAGTTTTCAACAAGCTTTTTAAAAAGTAGTAATAGGGTAGGATATAAATCCACATAGAACTTTAAAAATGCTTGGTTCTCAATTAATTTTTATAAAGGTCATAAATTCCTTTTTAATGTTGACTAGAAGTTACCACTCAAATATGTGTTACCTTCAGGTATAAGCAGTCCTCAGCAAATCCTAACAAATAATTGCGGTAGGAAGTCCACAGGACTGTATCTAGCAATATTCAGCATAATAATTTAAATGTCAGGTTCTATTCAACCTCAGATACTATTGAAAATAACTGAGTACTTTCATTTCCATGCATCTTAAAGTAATTTCAAAGTCTGATAAATAAAGAACAGATATTAATTTCAATACTACTATCAAATAATATTTATTATGTACTCACAGGTATAAGATAACATATATTAAAAGATTTAAGTGAATCCTTAAACAAAACTTCTAGAGTTATAAGGTTTTATAAGATTCACCTTTTTGTCCTTGCTCTATTTACAATATTTTTAACTACTTTAACAATAGATGCAATTACACTGAACATTATTAACCTTACCAAAAATATTTAATAGATAGATCCATTAACGGTTCATTTTAAAAGTATGAGAAGTGGGCAGCAGAGGATGAGATGGTTAGATAGCATCACCAATTTAATGGACATGAATCTGAGCAAACTCCAGGTGACAGTGGAAGCCAGAGAAGCCTGGCATGATGCAGTCCGTGAGATCACAGGGTTGGACACGACTGAACAACAAAAGCAACACCACCCTAATAACCACATGCAGTAATAAGAGTGGTGAACGACATATACTGAAATGACAATAACTAAAAACAGCTTTCTAAAAACATACACAGGTCCATATATCCGGCAATTCTAATATGCTACTTTAATATGCCTCAATTTGTACATGAATTCAACTCTTCTAAGCTGTGGGTTCACAACAATGACTTTGTGCTGCTTTTATCAGAGAAATTTACATATCAATAAACCCAACAGTAATACTATTTTCATCAAACAGCAGAAAATTTGTTGTTTTGACTTCATCTCAGGGCCTAAAATGTGGATGTTTTCATATTATAATGTTTTGAAAATCTAAATTATAGAAGACCATATTAGGAGCAAACAAGATATTAAATATCTTTTAATACTTCCAACAATAAAAATCCCTTAAGTGGAATCCTAAGGTGGCCTCTCTGATCAATAGAATCATATTACAGTAAACTGGAACCTGTAATTAACTCTGAATGGTTTCCACCTTTTCTTTCAAAAAGACAAAGAAGAAGGCAAACAAGTAGAAAAACTAGTTACATTAATTTTTATCCTAAAATCTATTACTATGGTAGGTTTCTCGCTCAGCAAATCTGTAAATTGCCCACAGGTTAACACCTCTTGCACTAGAAAATTAGCACTGATATTCAGAGTGATCTATTTGAAATCCTATAAAACCCCAAAGAAATATATTAAAAAGTATACATAACTCTTGGGCCCAATGAGATCTTGACTGAATTTTGACTCTACTGTTTTATAATGTGCTCTATGACTTGGAGCAAGTTATTTGTATAACTTGCAACAAGTTATCTAAGATTTTCAATGCTTTATCTTTCTTATCTATTAAAATGAGGCAAGACCATCTCAGAGGGGTTTTCTGGAGTGGGGAGTGGGGTCAAATAATATCAATACATGCAATATTCTTAGCATAGTATCTTGCACAGAATACCAAAGTATTCAAAAAATGTTCTTGGATTTTATAGTGGTGGTGGTAGTAAGTAGTAACAAAAAAAACTAACAATGGTGAAAACTGAGAAGAGGTTCTACATAAACCTTTACAATAAGACACAGCAAATGACATTATACCCCTGAATTTCAACATAACATAACTCAATCTTTTCTACATGAAATCTGCAATATATCAAGGATCAAATATATTTTCATATATATTTTATGTGAAGAATAAATGCTCTTTATAAATGCGCACGTCCTAAAAAATATTAGAAAGATACATGAGCAAAAGGTAGACAACTAGAATATTTGAAAGTCTTTAAAAAATTATATGCCCTTTTTCATGAAGAATATTTTGTCCTCTGAGTTAAGATACAAACAAAAAAAGTGAGCCTGAAAATAAAGGTAAACTCTTCTTTGCATTCCAGCTCAAGATAATTACAAGATTATAAAATTTTCACTTTGCCTTCCAATAAATCATAATCTACTAGGAATAAATATTCAACCTTGTTCTTAAACATTTTCCAGATGGCTTTGGATAACTATACTCTTAATCAATATTATTGGGCATAAACTAATGAGTCAAGAAAATGAAATAAACTGCATGACCTTTGGAGTAAAAATTAGAATAGTTTCAGAATTTGCACTCAGCAGGCAAGCATTTAATCTCTATTTCTCTGTTCAGAGGACAAAGCATTCTACTTTGTAGAATCAGTTGCTAATATTCATCAACATTTTAATTATATAGTAGTGACAAGTGAAAAACAGCTTCTGTTATTACAGAAGTCCATTTTGCTAAAATACTGACAAAATTTTTATTTAAAAAATATATTCCATGCACACATTTAAATGAGAAATATTTAAAATTTCAGAGGTAAAGGGTAAACTAAAAATCATTTCGTCACCCTGGGTTCCCATGCTGAGAAAATCAAAGTAGACACCAAAGGACTACCAATCACCCAAAATTGATGGTAAAATTTTATGTACAGGTATATTTTTATGGAAAGAAGGTCCAACCACAGCTTAAAATAGATTTTCAAAGAGATTTGTAATCCAAACTTCTGTAAACATAAATGTCTGAAGAAGGTTTTTCCCCTAAGGTTAACTCCATAGCAATCTGCACATTCATCATCATACTGTACTGCACTGTATCATAACTACCTCGTAATTTCTGTATCCCTACTGACAAATAAATTGCAGAAATAGAGCAGGAAGCAACTCTGCTTTGTTCATGGCTATAGTCCCAGTATTCTGCCAGGTGTCTCTCATGTAACAGATGATCAATTACCATTTCTAAAATAAATGAATCAACCATTCACTTGCATAATTAAATTTGGGCCAATTTTTTTAAAGTGCTTTCTAAATAAATATTCCAATTACATACTCTTAGTAAGAACTCATAATTCAATTAAAATAATTTTATATTTAAGATAAAGTGAAAGTCGCTCAGTCGTGTCTGATTCTGATACCATGGACTTTAGCCTGCCAGGCGCCTCTGTCCATGGAATTCTCCAGGTCAGAATACTGGAGTGGGTAGCCATTCCCTTCTCCAGGGGGTCTTCCCAACCCAGGGATCGAACTCAGGTCTCCCACATTGCAGGCAGATTCTTTACCATCTGAGACATCAGGGAAGCCCAAGAATACTGGAGTAGGTAGCCTATCCCTCCCAGGAATCAAACCATGGTTTCCTGCATTGCAGGCGGATTCTTTACCAGCTAAGCCACCAAGAAAGCCCATATTGAAGATTTCATTCAGTTAAGCAGGCCTGCAAAGTCCTTGTTGAAGTCTTATCTGCTGGAAAACCCTTCTAAATCTTTTACTATGGAGTGACTACAGAGAAGTTTTATGGAAGATGTGCTCTGTAACATAATACATTTTGAAGGTTTTCAGAATTTATTAAGAAATTTTGATGACTTACAACTGGTCTGATCGATCATTTGACATGATCACACATAAAATAACTAAAACCCTAATTTTAAAGGTAATTTCAAAATAGAGCCTCAAAAGAAATTTGGTCTCTTCCATCATCATGTGAAATTTTTTTGCAATGTGATAGACTGCAAAAGAGAAATGAATTTCAATAATTATCGAATTTAAAACTTATTCAATAGCTTTTAAAATGAAGTGGTATTCCTTTCTCCACTTTCTCTACTTTGACATAAAGCCATTTCAACATTTTCAAAATGTTATCAGTTTCAAAGTTGTGACTGGCCCTTTATCAATTTTATCTACTAGAGAATTTAATTTTACTTCTTTATCCAAATATCTCTTTCAGAATTTTCCACAGTTTATTGTGATCTACACAGTCGAAGGTTGTGGCATAGTCAATAAACCAGAAATAGATGTTTTTCTGGAACTCTCTTGCTTTTTCAATGATCCAGCGGATGTTGGTAATTTGATCTCTGGTTCCTCTGCGTTTTCTAAAACCAGCTTGAACATCTGAAAGTTCACGGTTCATGTATTACTGAAGCCTGGCTTGGAGAATTTTGAGCATTACTTTACCAGAATGTGAGATGAATACAATTGTGCGGTAGTTTGAGCATTCTTTGGGATTGGAATGAAAACGGACCTTTTCCAGTCCTGTGGCCACTGTTGAGTTTTCCAAATGTGCTGACATATTGAGTGCAGCTCTTTCACAGCATCATCTTTTAGGATTTGAAATAGCTCAACTGGAATTCCATCACCTCCACTAGCTTTGTTCATAGTGATGCTTCCTAAGGCCCACTTGACTTCACATTCCAGGATGTCTGGCTCTAGGTGAGTGACCACACCATCGTGATTATCTGGGTCATGAAGATCTTTTTTGTACAGTTCTTCTGTGTATTCTTGCCACCTCTTCTTAATATCTTCTGCTTCTGTTAGGTCCATACCATTTCTGTCCTTTATTGAGCCCATCTTTGCATGAAATGTTCCCTTGGTATCTCTAATTTTCTTGAAGAGATCCCTAATCTTTCCCATTCTACTGCTTTCCTCTATTTCTTTGCATTGATCACTGAGGAAGGCTTGCCTGTCTCTCCTTGCTATTCTTTGGAACTCTGCATTCAAATGGGTATATCTTTCCTTTTCTCCTTTGCTTTTCGCTTCTCTTCTTTTCACAGCTATTTGTAAGGCCTCCTCAGACAGTCATTTTGCTTTTTTGCATTTCTTTTTCTTGGGGATGGTCTTGATCCCCATCTCCTGCACAATGTCACGAACCTCCGTCCATAGTTCATCAGACCACCTGACCTGCCTCTTGAGAAACCTGTATGCAGGTCAGGAAGCAACAGTTAGAACTGGACATGGAACAACTGGTTCCAAATAGGAAAAGGAGTACATCAAGGCTGTTTATTGTCACCCTGCTTATTTAACTTATATGCAGAATACATCATAAGAAATGCTGGGCTGGAGGAAGCACAAGCTGGAATCAAGATTGCCAGGAGAAATATCAATAACCTCAGATATGCAGATGACACCACCCTTATGGCAGAAAGTGAAGAACTAAAGAGCCTCTTGATGAAAGTAAAGTGAAAGAGGAGAGTGAAAAAGTTGGCTTAAAGCTCAACATTCAGAAAACAAAGATCATGGCATCTGGCCCATCACTTCATGGCAAATAGATGGTAAAACAGTGGAAACAGTGTCTGACTTTATTTTGGGGGGCTCCAAAATCACTGCAGATGGTGACTGCAGCCATGAAATTAAAAGACGCTTACTCTTTGGAAGCAAAGTTATGACCAACTTAAACAGCATATTAAAAAGCAGAGACATTACTTTGCCAACAAAGGTCTGTCTAGTCAAGGCTATGGTTTTTCCAGTGGTCATGTATGGATGTGAGAATTGGACTATAAAGAAAGTTGAGCATCGAAGAATCGATGCTTTTGAACCGTGGTGTTGGAGAAGACTCTTGAGAGTCCGTCGGACTACAAGGAGATCCAACCAGTCCATCCCAAAGGAGATCAGTCCTGTATGTTCATTGGAGGGACTGATGTTGAAGCTCAAACTCCAATATTTTGGCCACCTGATGCGAAGAGCTGACTCATTGGAAAAGACCCTGATGCTGGGAAAGATTGAAGGTGGGAGGAGAAGGGGATGACAGAGGATGAGATGGTTGGATGGCATCACCGACTCAATGGACGTGAGTTTGGGTATACTCTGGGAGTTGGTGATGGACAGGGAGGCCTGGTGTGCTGTGGTTCATGGGGTCGCAAGGAGTGGGACACAACTGAGCGAATCAACTGAACTGATTCAAATATCTCTGTAAATATTGGTCCTTATGTTTTTTTTTTATTTTAGTAAGACTAAAATTTCAGAATGATAATATTAAACAGGTCAATCTAGAAGAAAAAATACCCATGTAACTCTAAATACATTCATACTTTTTCAGTGTTCATTACACACTAAAATTTATCCTTTGAAAATTTAACATTATTTCTAATGGCTTACTTAATGGACATACCGGAAGCTATGAATGCCCTGAAGTTCCTGCTGTAGAACCTCTTGTGTTGTTGCTATTAAGTCCAATGCTCCAACAAATTCAGAAGTAGATAACAACACCTGTACTGTAGGCTGAGTCTGGTGTACAGTGGCCATTAATTTCAGTTTATTATATACTTTAACACAATTATTTCTGGTAAGTGCCAGTCTTAAAATGTGTAGTGATCCTTCACACATTACTTTATCAATCTGTGCAATTTTATCTCGAAGCATTTTTACAGCCTGGGAAGTTTTCTTGAGGTAGTCCTGCAATTCATGTTGAGAGGTCATTGCATGAAAAAATGCTTCTGAACGTAGAGAGATCTGGTGAGCAATGTTTACTTCCACAATATCCAGATAATGGCTCAGCTTAAGAGGAAAGAAAAAAAAATCATAGAATTATACGTATACCTTAACTATCCAAATGTTTCCTGAAAATGATACAATATTTCTACATGTATTTTAAATCCCATTTTGTGAACCATTAGATTATATGATGCTTGATACCAGGCACACAAAATAGAAAGGCAATGAAAGGTAGAGCCCAAAGATTAATAAATGTAAGACAAAATCATAGAAGGTGATTTACCTTCTTCCTCTGCTCCCGCCATTACTGCCCTCTAGAAAGCTTTTACTTTCTAGGAAGTAAAAGTACCCCACCGTCACTTCAGAGTATAACCTAGTTTCAGAAGTTCCAAGATCTGAGAGAGAGAAGATTGATTTCCTTAACCTCTACACATCATCACTATCACCAGTATCAAGTCATTTATCTGACTGAAAGATAATTATAGGTTATCATATATTGACTGCTTCCTTCTATGTATCAGGCACTGGTCTTTTATATATATATATATATAATTTACTAATTTTAACAGTCTTAGAATACAGGTTTTATTATTATTTTCTTTTACAGATGAAGATACTAAGGCTCAGAAACATTAAATTACTTGAACAAAGTCATATAATTAGTAAGCAGAAAAACTGAAATTTAAGCTCAGGTTTGTCTAACTCAAAAACTGAGGTTCTTTCTACTGCACCATGCTGCCTCAAAACACTACAGAGTTCATGAAAGACTGGCGATCAAGTCACCAATTGTAGAATGTACCAGAATTCATTTGGACCTTTTTTTTTCAGGGCTGTTTATTTTACATTTCAGCAATTATTCTTTTATCAATTTGTAAAATCCAGGTTATTTCCAATGTGCTTTCCTATTAAATGATTGATAGATGCCTAAAACAATTAATTCATATATATCTTATCAGTAACACTATCAAAATTAATTCCTAGAGTAACATATATTAAAAATGCTTTCTAATTTCAAATATGGACTCCTAAAATTTGAGCTGTCTTTTCTTCCTTCAAAACTGCATATGTCTTTTTTTGGCTACATTATCTTTCTATTTCTCTCCCACTTTTTTACTTTTAGAGTCTTCAACCCATAGCTCAAACTTTAAGAATTGTCTCTGAACATCTCAGAAGAATTCACAGTTAAAGGGTTAAAGGGCTTTCTACATTTAGGACTCATAAAATTAGGAGATTATTTGGTCACCAAGCTTGTTTCCTTAAAACTATGCAGGATGATGCATATCTTCAATAAGACTCCTTCAATAGTCTATTCATAAATAGGTTACAAACAAGACATTCCTTTATAGTTTAAATCTCTTGATTTATACTCTTTTGCTGTTGTTCTTTTTATCTTCAATGACTGCTCATTTATTTACCCAAAAAGCAATTAGGGATGAAAGTACTTAGGTATGTCACAAGCTAAGGTAACTCAATTGTCAGGAAATTGAGAACAAGGAACTCCTTTAGGACAGTGCTACTCAGGATGCAGTTCATACGCTGCTGCCAGTTTGCGAACCATTCAGAGGTCCGTGATGAAATAAGGAACTCTGCTAGAATTTTTCATAGAAAGACTTTCTTAATGAAGGAAGCAGTGCAATGATTTACATTCTAAACCAAACTCGTTAATCTCATCGCAGAACACAACTTTGGATAGCAGAACTACAATAAGATATAAATTTCTCTAATCCTTGCTAGCATCCCCTCTTTAAAGCTAGCAAGATAAAAGGATTGTCATCAATCATATAGTGAGTCTGAATCCTGTCTTGGAATCCTGTTTTCCATTCTTTTTCTAAGAATAGAGCAGAGTGAGAAGGAAACAATACGTAAAAGTAACAAAGCTGATTTTGCAACTTACCAAAAACAAAAAAATTCCATTAGTCACTCTAACATTTAGCATGAGAAAAGTGTTTCATTTGAGTTTCAAAGATTTTTGCAATTTATCAATATTCCATTGATATATTCTTTTCAAAGACATAATATTTTCATAATTCATTTCCTATTAAAATTCTATAAAAGGAACAATTTTTTAAAGTATTCATAAAAGTATTTGTATAGATTGATGAAATTTTTATTGGCTTCTGTTGTTTTTCTCTTTTAAGGTATACAAGTGGATATACTTGGAATGTAAAAAAGCAGTCTGGGAGTGAGCCTATGTCCATAAATCTATCCTTTTCCTAAGATTTATGAATTTATTTGTACTCAAGGAAAACCATTTCATAGATTAAACTGTTGCCCAAAAAAAGGGGGGAACTCATTTTCAACTATGAGGAAGGCATACTCATAATTCTTTCCTCACATTTCTTCTCCTCTCCCTTTCTTCAGTTGAAGAGGACTAGACCCAACTTATTGAATAGCTCACATGAGACAAGCTTTCAGACTGCCAAGAGCTGTCATTAGACTACAACAGAATGCTTCACCTCAGTTTAGGAACCACAGTCAGTTTCAGGAATGTTCTAAACTGAGTGCTAGGAAAGAACAGAGATCAAAGGTCTTTACTTCCAATTCCAGTTTTAAGAGTCTTGATATGTGAGTTCTGTTTAAAGTTTTACATTTTAAATGACTTTCAGGTGTTGACTTCTGAAATACAGACCATTATAAAATTTTGAAAAACTGCAGACATGCAAAAGGCTAGGCTTTGCAAAGCTTTGCAAAGCTAAATGAACACTGTAATTTTTAACGATGATATTTTTGCTTCAAAATAATCATTACTATGTGTAAAGGAGGAAAAACAGTTTCTTAGGAAAAGTTCATTTTCTGTGATTTAAGTCATAAAGAATATAAAATTAGCCAATATATTGTTTGGAATAAATGTAAAACAACTGCATTATCTACTACATCCTTTCATCTGAATTTCTGTCAACTGCTGATTCAGATAAGAAGCACTCAAACAATGAGCTTTTCCTTTTCAACAGCACAACTGGTATACTGCATTGAAACAAAATACTGTTACTTTATCAGTTAAGATTTAAAGGGTTCAGATTTTCAGTAACAATAAAGATGAAATTAAAGGAATTAGTGCCTACTAAATAACTAACTATGAAAACACACAAATATTGGGTTGGCCAAAATATTCATTCAGGTTTTTCTGTACGATATTACAAAAAATCTGAATGAATTTTTTGGCCAACCCAATTGTAGCATTTAATTAAAATAGTTTTCTACATGGAAAAAATAAAAATTACCTTTTCTTGTAGCAACTTTGAGGAAGCTGCATCACGATTTCCTTTTCCACCAGCAGTATTAAAATGAGACCATGGTAAAACTGAATTAAAAGTTAAGGAATCGTCCAAGGCAAAATCTGGTTTCATAAAAATCTAATAAAAAAATGCATTTCCCTCAATTAGATAAACATTTTCTTTACATCTAATATCCCCTTCATTAAAATAATTAACTTGAATCTCAGACATATACAGAAAAAGGCAGTAATAACAAGCTATGTATACAAAAATCTATCTCTGGATTACAGCAAATGGCTACTTACTGATATCCTTCCCTAATCTATGCTCTATACTACTGTCAGACTTACCATTAAAAGGCAACTGTAACTATTATAATCAACTTCTCTTTTTAAATTTCTCAGTGAATTCCCATGACTGACAAACCAAACTCTCTTAGAAAGGTATAAAGAGCTTTATTTACCTCATACTTTACAAAATTTACTTAACCCCATCTCTGAACACAAGGGGCTTCCCTTGTGGCTCAGCTGGTAAAGAATCCACCTGCAATGCGGGAGACCTGGGTTTGATCTATGGGTTGGGAAGATCCCCTGGAGAAGGGAAAGGCTACCCACTCCAGTATTCTGGCCTAGAGAATTCTATGGACTATACAGTCCATGGGGTCGCAAAGAGTCAGACATGACTCAGTGACTTTTACTTTCACTTTTCTAAACACAAGTATACCATGTATACTTATTTATCTCATACTTCATAAATATTACTTATTTAATATGTACATCTCTCCAGAGACGATATGTTTCTGTAAGATTGGATTTACAGACTATTAATTTTTGTATTCCAGCACACAGAATAAGGCTTGAAACATGTTTTAATCAATTAATTTCTTAATTAATTTCTATATTTTACTATATTCACTGATTCATATGACCCATATCCAAAAGTAGTATGAATATGATTGGGAAAAGATTAATGGCAGGAAGAGAAGGAGAAAACAGAGGATGAGATGGTTGGATGGCATCACCAACTCAATGGACATGAGTTTGAGCAAGCTCCAGGAGTTGGTGATGGACAGGGAAGCCTGGCGTGCTGCAGTCCATGGGGCTGCAAAGAGTTGGACACGACTGAGCAACTGAACTGAACTGACTGATGATTGGGAAATTTCCCTAGGAACTCATGTTCCTCCCTAGGAACTAGGGACATGAGTATACTTTCTAATCCCTCTAGTATAACTAAAAGGATTGATTAATTCAATACATGTTTATGATTATGATTTATTCTTATGCTAGGCACTAAGGTGGAAACAAAGCTAGATTATTACAGAGATCCTAATTTCAAGGATCTTTTTGCCACAGAGATGTGATAAAACATATACATAAATATTTTATAAGGAAAAGAGTGACAAATGTCTTAAAAGGGACAGTAGGGATCTAGATAAAATGCTATTAGAGTTTGGCAAAGGGTCTAATGATCTTCATTTGGTGAAAATGTATTCATACAAGTTGCCATTTAAGCAAGAAACTGTACAAGATTAGATATGGAGAGGTAAAAGTCTTTCAGGCTAAAGGAACAGTGCAAATAATAAGCATGGAGCCAGCAAAAAAGATTGAAGTAAAAAATGTGTAAAAAAGAAAAAATAAAGAATGTCTAAGATTAGCAGGCAAAAGTTAAAGAGAATGACTATGAAGGAAACAAATAATTAAGGGCCTTAAATGACAAGAGCTTGAATTTTGTTTTGTAGAAATCTTTAAACATGACTTTAAAACTTTAAAACTTTAAACATGACTGCCCTTTCCTGTTTCTTTCATCTTTCTGTCTCTTCTCACCCTAAAAAGCAATTATCACAGACCTTTGAGAATCTGATGAATGCAATGGACTCTTTCCCCAGAAAACAAAAACACATTCATCTATTACACGCCTCTACACAAATTTTCATACAAAGAAATATCTCTAATAATTTGGTGGGGTAATAAGATCAATGGGGGCTTCAGAGGTGGCTTAGTGGTAAAGAATCGGCCTGCCAATGAAGGAGATGCAAGAGATGTGGGTTCAGTCTCTGGGCTGGAAGATCCCCTGGAGGAAGAAATGGCAACCCGCTCCAGTATTCTTGCCTGAAAAATCCCACAGAGGAGACTGGCAGACTACAGTCCATGGGATTGCAAAGAGTCAGATACAACTGAGTAACTGAGGATGCAATAAGATCAAATTCTTTTTTTTTAATGAAGAGATTTAAATGTATTTGTAGGTTTTGGTGATAAAGAAGAGACTGATAATGCAAAAGAGAGCGAATAAAAGTGATGTAACAAAGTCCCAGAAAAATCAAAGTGGTCAAAGTGTCAAAAAACAGCCCAGTGAAACTTTCTTTCAAGACAAAATTAAAGATCAAATATTAAAAAGCTGTATTCTCATTTTTCAAGCTTTGTTACCTTAGGTACTTGCTCCAGATCTGTCCTGGATTTATCTATTTTTAAAAAGAAAAGGAAAAATATGATTTTTTAAAAACTTATTTTCACTTTATTTCCATAAAATATATTTGACAGATTCAACACTACACTAGGTCACAACTAAATAACCACTTAAGTTTCTTTCTTCAATAAATAAACACCTCCTTATGTCTAGTAGTAGGCAAAGTGCTGACTAAGACATGTTTCAAATAATTTTTACCAATTGTATAGCAGCAATAAAACAACTAAATATATTTCAAATCTTTTTAAAATGGACACAGAAAGCTTGGTACTATCTTACAGAAATACTGTTTTTATTGTTCAAAATATTCACCATCCCATCCAGAATTTCTTTGATCAAAGTTTTTTTTAACACCATATTAGTTTTCTTCTTAGACATCTTAATTTGTATCATCTACAAGTTTCTTGAAAATGAGCCTCCTTTGTCTCGCCAATCAGATCTCAAGATAAGGCGCCCTCCTTTCCAAACTAAGCTTTCTGTACTTGAACTCCATCCCCTTCTGCCTCTTCTCTGAGCTCACTTCATCAACTACCCTGCCTCTCCATACTTTTAACCTTTAGAAGCCCTTTCCTCTTGGTATACAAACATGCTCAGTTCTCTTCCATCAAAAAAAAAAAAAGAAAAAAAGATGATGATGAAGAAAGACAAAACCCAGGGCCTAGAGTAGACTAAGTAAGGCAAAGGAGAATCTCAGGTGCAAAATTTCAGGAAGCACTCACTCTCAGGATTATGGAAACATCTCTCTTGCCTCATCTAATCCTGGCCTTGCAAAAACATCCTCCTACCACAACTACTTGTAGAAACAAACTAGAGGGATTCTATTCCCTCTAGTCAAAACTTTACATCTCAGATATTCAAGACACATTCATACTGGCAGTCTCCACTTCTTACTTTTATACTTGCTCCTTAACACACAGTATTGACATTTCTGTAACCACTACTCCAGTCTACATGTTCTCCCTAAGATCTCCCAAATTGCCAAATCCATAGAGACGTCTCAGTGTGCCAACTTGCTCTATCCCTGAAGTATTCTGACACTGTGGACTAATCATTCACATTTCTTTGAAATTCTAGCTATCTTTTATTTCTAAGGTGAACTCTCTCTTGGCTGACTCTCCTACTCTCTGATTACTACTTTTTAGTCTCCAAGTACCTCATTTTCTACTGACATTTAAATGTGACAGCTTTCTAGTGTTCTATCATTAGTTCTTTTCTCCTTACTACTCACATCTTCCTAGGTGATCCCACCTAGGCCCTTGGATTCAACTACCATACTATTGGCCAGCATGTGGTCTATGATAACATCTATCATACTTGCTACCACCAGCCTAGATTTCTTTGCTGAGCTTTGGGTTATATACCAGACTTCTCCTTCCCTGCAAAACTTCAATTAAACCACCCTCCATCTCCTCCAGAATTCCTCCTCTTCCAGTATTACCTCTCTCACCAAACTGTACCTCTTACCTAGCCAGCTGTCCAAGTAAAAAATCTGGGAATCATCCTTTAACCATCTTGCTCCATTACTAACGAACAACTGACAACCAAAACTTGTGTCTCCATTTCTGAGGCATATCTTAAAGATCTAATTTCCTCTCCATCTTCATTATAACTGCTATTAGGGACACATGATTCCTCAGTTGTATTATGGCAATAGCCTTCAACTGTATTCTTGCCTCCAGTTTTATCATCGCCTATAAATTTACTATCCACAACTGTTTTTACAGTGAAATGAATAATCATAACTCTGAGCATGTCTGGTTTAAAATATTTTGGAGCTCTACACTACTTTTAGAAAAGAAAAATTCCTTAGCATGATATACAAGGCTCTTCATGATCTGACTCCTACCTACTTCTTCAGCTCATTTCTGGTTTCCAGTAGAGCCAGCATACTAAGTTCCTGCAGGTCTAGAACATGCTAATTTCCCTTTGACTCTATGACTTTGCGTAAACTGTTTCCTTTCCTGGAATGCCTTTTTCCACATAAAGATTTCTTGATAGTTTAAAACACAGACAATCCTCATTAACTAGGAGTTTTCATAAACTTAAATTAGGAACTCTTTACAATATTACCATGCTGAACTTATTGCTCAATACAGTGCTGCAATTGGTTTGTTTAACCTTGTTCAGGAGACCATCAGCTTCATGAGGATAGGAACTATTTCTTATTCATGTATTTTTAGGTAACAAGCAAAGTACAAAGCATCTGAATATTAAATAAGTATTTGTTGAACTGAAGGATAACACTACCATCAGATCCATGGTTTTTCTTTTTAATAAAAGATTTACAAAAGATTATGTTTTACAAAAGATTATGATTGTAGGCTACACAAATTTTGCTAGAAATAAAAATTAAGATATTACAGTTAACAAGGTCCCCAAATTAAGATTCTGTGCTACAAACAGCACATATTCTTACCATGAGTATGTAAGAGAGTTCTGTCAAAGGTATCTTTAGGGGGACAAATATTCTTGCATCTCTCATGAATCTTCTCTCTCTATTAAAAAGACAAATGTTATCAATGCTATGTGGCAATATAAGTATTCAAAGTATTAAAATATTTAACAACAGAATATCAGAATAAACCAAATAAGTTCTAAAATTTTCTAATATGAAATCACTAGCCTCTTGAACTTAACAAGTAACAAGTATGCTTAATAAACCAAATATCACTTAGATATATGAATGTCTATATACCTACCCATTTTATACAGTTATAGCAAAATCTCCATAAACTTGGAATGAAGTGGAAAAGTCAATTAAAAAAACCCTTATTTTTATAACAAAAATCAATGAAGAAAACAACTTTCGGGGGACTTCCCTGGTGGCCCAATGGTTAAGAATCTGCCTTCTAACGCAGGGGACATGGGTTCAATCCCTGTGGAGGAACTAAGATCCCATATGCCTTGGAGTACCTAAGCCTGTGAGCTGCAACTACTGAAACCCCCACACTCTGGCACCCACCCACAACTAAAGAGAAGCTCAAGCCTGCGTGCCTCCCTGAAGTGTCTATGTACTGCAAAGGAAGATCCCGAATGCCTCAACAAAGACCCAACACAGCCATAGACAGCTATCTGAAAGGAGTTTGCTTGAAACCCACTGGATAAACTTGGAAGAGGCAAGAGGCAACTGGGATGCCTCCAGGGAATGGAGACGATGGGAGCAGGCATTTTGGGAGCATGCTGTGCTGCAATGACACCGGTGCCGGTAAGCACCATTTTGGAATCCTCCCTCTGGTCTATTAGCACTGGGAACCCAGCCCTGAGCCAACCCCAGGTTGAGCAGACAGCCACACGGGGACTCAGCGCCACCCCTCCATTAGGCCCATATCCACTGCCTGAGTCACAACCCCACAGGGGCCGTGTGAAGAAAACACACAAATGGTCAACAGACACATGAAAAGATGTTCACATCAGTAATCATCAGGGAAAAGCAAATTAAAACCACAGTGAGATACTACCTCACACCTGTCAGAATAAATCAAACAAGAAACGCTTCTTTCACTTTTGACCTATTACTTCAAGATTAGATATTACCTGAGAGATTTCCTGTTGATATACTGTAAAATGTTCCTTGCTGATCTGTGGGAGGTAGAATGAAGGTATGACTTCAGTGTCCACAAAGTCCAATCCCCATGTTTTTGTGAAGAAGTCAGATTCTCTTTTTGCTAATCTAGGATCATTTAATGCTGCTGGGAGATTTACTTTGGAATGATATATAGTCCATCTATGTTGATCTGTAACTAGAGATGGGGCAACACATAAACTATTTGAATCACCTGCAAAAAGTAAACAAGAGAACTTTGTAAAGTAAGTTTTATGTTTGAAAGTACATTCTAGAAAAACAGATGTTTAGGTTATACAAAGCAACTAAACTCTCCCTTCTATAGCAATTGTCTTAACCGTCAGCTTTCAATATCAACTGCCAAAGGGGAGGGAAAAAATGTACAAGATAAAGGATGTACAAAATTTGAGGGTTATAATTGAACAGTGGGGTGAAGAAAGTCTTTCATTAATCTCTTTCTTTAATGTACAATTAAGGAAATTTTTCTTTTTTCAAAATAAAAACATTTTTCAACATCAAAACTCTTCTACCTTCTACTGTATATCTTCTATTCTTTATTACTCCAGATTTTTTCATGGGTAGGCATATTTCTCTTTTGTTTTATGGCAGACCTGGTTGCAATATCCTTTTTTTCAGCTTATAATTAAACAACTGAAATGCTGCTGTAACATTAACCATAGAGGAAAGAAAAACATGCAGTTGGTTCTCGTTACTCGGTTTGTTCTATAAAGTCACTAGAACACGTAATAAGCAAATAATGAACCCATGGGATATACAGGGTTCAGTTCAGTTCAGTTCAGTCATTCAGTCATGTCCGACTCCTTGTGACCCCGTGGACTGCAGCATGCCAGGTCTCCCTGTCCATCACCAACTCCCAGAGTCTACTCAAACTCATGTCCATTGAGTCAGTGATGCCATCCAACCATCTCATCTTCTGTTGTCCCTTTCTCTTCTCTCCTTCAATCTTTCCCAGCATCAGGGTCTTTTCCAATGAGTCAGCTCTTCGCATCAGGTGGCCAAAGTTTGGAGTTTTAGCTTCAACATCAGTCCTTCCAATGAATATTCAGGACTGATCTCCTTTAGGATGCACTGGTTGAATCTCCTTGTAGTCCAAGGGACTCTCAAGAGTCTTCTCCAACACCACAGTTCAAAAGCATCAATTCTTCAGCGCTCAGCTTTCTTTATAGTTCAACTCTCACATCCATTCATGACTACTGGAAAAACCACAGCCTTGACTAAATGGACCTCTGTCTCTGCTTTTTAATATGCTGTCTAGGTTGTCTAGGTTGGTCATAACTTCTCTTTCAAGGAGTAAGTGTCTTTTAATTTCATGGCTGCAATCACCATCTGCAGTGATTCTGGAGCCCCCCAAAATAAAGTCTGCCCTTGTTTCCACTGTTTCCCCATCTATTTGCCATGAAGTGATGGGACCAGATGCCAGGATCTTTGTTTTCTGAATGTTGAGCTTTAAGCCAACTTTTTCACTTGCCTCTTTCACTTTCATCCAGAGGCTCTTTAGTTCTTCTTCACTTCTAAATAGGATTATGCATAATACTGGGTTATGCTCCTACAAATCTCTGGCACTTTCATCATCCAATCAACATATAATCTTATTTTGTGTGTGTTTCTGTTTAAAGACACCTTATTTAATATATATTGTTCAGTCTTTAACACTGTACTCATGGTTAATACCACTATAACTTATACCTGAATAAAGCTTACACAATATATTTCCCTCATGTAGCCCTCCTGTGCGTAGAATCACTAGAAAGCACTTCAGTGCTATGTTTGGAAACCATTTTGAATAGCAAAATCATGAGCAAAAATACAAAAAAGTATGGCACTAAACAGACCACAAAAGGGACATGTGTTTACAGCTTAAAGGCTGAGAGAAGTCAGAGTGCTGCTTTGTTCAATTTCAGGTGGGAATGTGTACATCAGGCAATTCAAATTTTTCACTCCTTTGTGCACATCTGCAAATGACCACGAAAGTGCCACAAATAGTGATTTGAGGGTTACAACTAAGATTTAGGAATTAGGTAAATTTGCAAATGTAGACTCTGCAAATAATGAGGACTAACTGTACTACGTTTAACTGAAGAGCTTTCAATCTGTACCCTGGTCTTCAATTTTTTTTTTTCAATTTCTCTAAGTGACTTCTTTTATGGAAACATATAAAAAGAACTATATTCCAATTTCCCAATCAATTTATTTCCAAATTATATGTCATCCTAGTTTTCACATTTACTCTTTTAAGTATATGGAATCTAACTATTCATTTAAAGATAAAACAAATTCTCAATAAAATTCCTTAAAAAAAAGAAAAGCATTACCTGTGGGTTCCTTGGGACACACATCTGGCAGTGACTGCACAGGTCGAACGTGTTTTGTCGGGTCTACCTCTTTTTTAAAGAAAACATCACTGCTGCTTCCTTGAGGCACTGGTGAAGAACTGTGGCTTGAAGCCATTGCATAAAATCACCACTCAACTGAAAATGAGCAACAAACAATAATCAAGACACAATATAAATCATAATTCACCTTAAAGTATTATGCATGTCATAAATTTTCTTTCAAAACAGACTATTTAAAATCCATCAAGGAGTAAGCACGTAATTTGAATACTATTAATTGTGGGAGTCATTCATTATATTTAGTTTGCTAAGAAAGTTATTGGTCCTTGTTTAAAAAATATTCTCCTCAAAGTGCAATATCCTTAGCCTTTTATCCAAAGTGAAACTAGATACCAAAACTATAACCAATATATATTAAAATTAAAAACAGTCCATTCAGTCAACAAGTACATAATTCAGCATTACAGCAAAATGGGTAAATGCATGGAGTTTTGAAATCTGACTGAGCTCATATTCCAGCTTCACTTACCAGCAATATAACCTTGAGGAAATTTACTTAACCTTTGTATGTTTTACTTCATCTGTAAAAATGGAGATGAAAAGCATTCATCTCATAAACATTTTGTAAGAATTAAAGGAACAGATGTATGTAAAGCATTTAAAACAGTGCCTACCTCAAAGTTAGTGTTCACAAATGTCAGTAATCATTATGATTACAATTACTATGTGACAGTCACTATATTAAATGTTTATAAAAGAAGTATCATTCTTCAAGGTACTCACAATTATTTTAGGTAATCAAAATAATCAAATCCTTAAACAAAACACAAGTTAACCTATGTCTACACTTTTTAAAAAGTACAGAAAGAATTTGTGGGCAAGACAACATAATAAAGGCTACAACGTCAGGTAGGACTTTACAAAAGAAGCAATACATAACCTGGATAATGAAGAATATGTATTATTTTATTATCGGACAGTAGAAACTCTTACATTGCTGATCATATGAACCAAACACTAGGCATTTGATAAATATTTTTAATGAAGGAATAAATAAATGAAAATAATCAGAAGCCTTTATTTGAAAAGGCACTTAAGAGATCACCTTGTCTAAGTTTCCCAGTACTAGAGATAAGTATAGCAAGACCCAGGACTAGGTAGTTTACAAAAATACATGTGATTTAACAAGTTTTTTTGCAAAGTCAATTTAGGAAATGTGGTGAATAGAAAAACATGAGTAAGATATAAAAAGCAGAGATATAAGGGTAAGACTGGTGATAAAAAAAAGTTATCCCCTCTAACTCCTCTGTATAGTAAGGAGTTAACTCCTTACTATAGAGTTAACTCCTCTAACTCCTTTGATAGTAAGTTTAAAATTACATATCCCAGACATCCCAGGATACCTGTTTCAGTCCTGCTAACACAAAGGAAACACATTCAATTATGCTATTTCCTGAGACTAGTAGAAACAAGCTGCTAAGAAAAGAACAGAGATAAATAATTTCCTCAAAGTTCTTGAACAGAAAACAAAATCAGCGTGAACAAAGGTTGAGAGACATGAAATAATCATAAGACTGTATGGAAACTGACTTGGCTAGAGACAAATGTTTGCTGACAAAAATGCTACCAAAAGTACTGACCAGTAAACCATATTTACACACACACACAAAGACAGTATGGCCAGACTACAGGAGCCATTAGAAGTTTAGGGAGAAAAGAGTATGATGATGAAAACATCTGGGAAAATTAATTAGGATCTTGATTTGAAAGGCACCACTGGCCCATTGCATTTATACCCTTTTGCAAGGAGATCCAACCAGTCAATCCTAAAGGAAATCAGTCCTGAATATTCATTGGAAGGACTGATGCTGAAGCTGAAACTCCAATACTTTGGCTACCTAATGCAAAGAACTGACTCATTGGAAAAGACCCTGATGCTGGGAAAGATTGAAGGCGGGAGGAGAAGGGGATGACAGGGGATGAGATGGTTGTATGGCATCACTGAGGCGATGGACATGAGTTTGAGTAGGTTCCAGGAATTGGTGATGGACAGGGAAGCCTGGTGTGCTGCAGTCCATGGGGTCGCAAAGAGTCGGATACGACTGAGTGACTGAACTGAACTGAACTGTATACCTAATGTTCGCTCAGTCGCTCAGTCGTGTCTGACTCTTTGCGACCCCATGAATCGCAGCACGCCAGGCCTCCCTATCCATCACCAACTCCCAGAGCTTACTCAAAC
This sequence comes from Muntiacus reevesi, assembly GCF_963930625.1. Lineage (NCBI taxonomy): Eukaryota > Metazoa > Chordata > Mammalia > Artiodactyla > Cervidae > Muntiacus > Muntiacus reevesi. Next base: position 42,401,591 of record NC_089251.1, on the reverse strand, counting down.
TCATGTCCATCGAGTCAGTGATGCCATCCAGCCATCTCATCCTCTGTCATCCCCTTCTCCTCCTGCCCCCAATCCCTCCTAGCATCAGGGTCTTTTCCAATGAGTCAACTCTTCGCATAAGGTGGCCAAAGTACTGGAGTTTCAGCTTCAGCATCAGTCCTTCCAATGAACACCCAGGACTGATCTCTTCTACGGTGGACTGGTTGGATCTCCTTGCAGTCCAAGGTACTCTCAAGAGTCTTCTCCAACACCACAGTTCAAAAGCATCAATTTTTTGGCCCTCAGCTTTCTTCACAGTTCCAATTCTCACATCCATACATGACCACTATTACTTCTGTATAAAAGCATTTGTATGTTTAAGAGAAAAGAAATATCCAAAAGATAAGAAACAGTGATAACAAAGAATCCCATACATTAAGTGTTTGGTAAAGACAATTGTAAATGTAACATTAAGTCTGTTTAGCATTTTTGTTACTTTCAACAAATAAAACAGCTAAAATAAACATGTTTTGATACTTAAAGATGTAGGCTACAAATACATAGAAAATGTATTTATGTCAAACACCCATTGCTTGATGTGAGATAAATTAAACATTGATTCCAACAATAGCACATTACCATTTCAATGTATTCTATTTACCATCACATTGTTTTTACAGTGAAAAGAAAGTCTAATTGCCATCTTAGGGATCTAGAAATACCTGGGAAGATGGGGACTTATTAAAAAACATTTCTAGATCCTATAAGTTACTTCTGACTCCTGGGTGGAGAAATAAAGATATCTTATTTACTCTTCAAGTTTTTGAATTGGCTAACATACACAAGTTTCTGGGGTTTTTTCCCCTACATCCTTCCTAATTCCCATGAAAAGAGGGACAATCTCTAGCTATAAAGAGATTATGTAAAATCAGAGTACTACCTACTTGAGTGAGCCCCAATTTTTAACCATCTCTCAAATCCTCTCACCACCCTGTTTTTATTAAGACACAGTAAGAACCAAACTTTGTATTAATAACCACATAACAAGTATGATACAGACATTTAATAAGTGCAATCATTGGTAATAAAACACACTGGATTTATTCAAAAAGCATGGATGTATAAACAAATACAGTACACCTACATGGACTCTAAACCAAACAATTTCAGGAGAATAATCTTTCAAAGAAATAATCTTTCAGTGAAAGGTTAAAGAACAGAAATGATGAGGCATCATAGTAAGAAAGTTTTAATGTAAGCTAAGAATAGTCTACTCAGAAAAACAAACAAACAAAAACCACAGAATACATGAAAAAGGAAAGCTCTCAGCACTAAATGCAGGCAACTCCTGATTTCTATTAATAACACTTGCACTTGTAACTGCCACCTAGATGCAAACTGGGCACTTAACCACTGGTCACCAAACAATGAGAATCTATAAATAGATCTACCCTTCTTCACATGGTAATCCTCTCATAATTACATCAATACCATATTCAAATATCTTCTATTAAAGCCTTCTTTGATTTCTTACACTTAATCACTGTTTATGCATTTCTATTTTGCACCAATCATACTGAAATTTTGGTTTTCATATAGATCTTTCCTACTAGACTGTGAACTTGATGTTTCCATTTTCCTGTGTATTCTACACGCCTAATACAGTTCCTACCACATAGGCAGTATATAACATTCTACCGAAGAATGAAATGGGTGTTATGTAGGACAGATGAGAAGAGAGAAACATTAGACAATTACCAATAATCCTTGAGTAAACAGATAAAAGCATAGGTCTGGGCTAATAAAGAAAGGAATAAACAGGCTCATTATTTCAAAAGCAAGAAACTGCAAGGATGAATAAGTCAAAAACATTTGATTTTCTTTCCTGTAGTTCAAATTATCTTTTTTTTTTTCATTTATCTTTATTAGTTGGAGGCTAATTACTTTACAACACTGTAGTGGTTTTTGTCATACATTGACATGAATCAGCCATGGATTTACATGTATTCCCCATCCCGATTCCCCCTCCCACCTCCCTCTCTATCCGATCCCTCTGGGTCTTCCCAGTGCACCAGGCCCGAGCACTTATCTCATGCATCCAACCTGGGCTGGTGATCTGTTTCACCCTAAATAATATACATGTTTCGATGCTGTTCTCTCGAAACATCCCACCCTCGCCTTCTCCCACAGAATCCCAAAGTCTGTTCTGTACATGTGTCTCTTTTTCTGTTTTGCATATAGGGTTATCACTACCATCTTTCTAAATTCATTGCAGCACTGTTTATAATAGCCAGGACATTGAAGCAACCTAGATGCCCATCAGCAGACAAATGGATAAGGAAGCTGTGGTACATATACACCGTGGAATATTACTCAGCCATTAAAAAGAATTCATTTGAATCAGTTCTAATGAGATGGATGAAACTGGAGCCCACTATACAGAGTGAAGTAAGCCAGAAAGATAAAGATCAAATTATCTTTTTATGCTAGAAGTTTAGTTAAGATGTTCTATTAAAAAGGGCCAGAAGCAGTGAGCACACTAAGTGCTCAGACCCTGGTTTCTAAACACCATTCCCTATAAAGAAATAAAGATTCTTTAAAGAAATAGTTGACTCCAAACCTGGAGCATAGAAAGAACAAGTCGATCATGAGAACTCTTGCGTCAGAAAGCAAGGAAACCCTCTAAGACCAGTAGGATTTATCAAAAGGACCAAGGATCAAGTTAAAGGGACTCCCACTGGTCACATTTATGACAAGTTGAGAACTCTAAACAAACAAACAACCCTAACTGAGTGTAACATATTGAACAAACAAAAAATGAATCTATCATGATACTTGGAGAAAGAGCAATGAGGAAGAGGGGTGGGGTGGGATAGGTAAAGGAAATCTCTTCTTTACAGAGGAATGCCAGTAAGTATGAAGAAATGACTGAAACAGAAAATCAACATTTTGTAAACCCCAATGTAAAAATCATCAATGTATGCTAAAGCTATTAGGTGAAAGGCTGCTCAAAAACAGAAAATTCACTTAAAAACTAAGAATTAATATCCCCTTAACAGATGATCTTGCAATGCAAAGGGGAAACTGTATCTCTAAATGGAAAAATCTGGCTGTCACCACCTTAATTAAACAAGTCATCAAACTTGGCATCATTCATAATAGTAAGACAATTTGATATTATGTGATTCATGAAATGACAATATGAGATAAATATCATCACCTATGAAGTACTCTCACCAAAAATGTTTAACCCAATCGAATCAACCCTCTAGACTAAGAGTCAAGACTCTTTGTTCTGTGGATTCCTTCAGCACTCTGGTGAAGTCTACAGAACCCTAGCAGAATAATGTCTACAATACATAAAATACATAAGATTACAAAGTTACACTTAAATATAGCTATCAAAATATCTTTTAAAATTATAATACAGTAATAATTTGGGGGTTTTCTTCTGTTTATTTTTTTAATTTATTTTTTTTACTGGGTCTTTGGCTGTGGGATATCTTTTTAAAATAGGATCCAGCATCGTCTTGTTGATGGTTTGTCAATAGCTAGTTGCGATTTCAGTGCTCTCTCACAGGAGGAAATGAGTGTATGTCCTTCTACTCCACCCTCTTGAACTGCCTCTATTTTTGCTTTTTGATTATGCAAATCTAATTCCTTTAGGACTGACTGGGGAAATCAATCATGACTATTCACTGGAAGGACTGTTGCTGAAGATGAAGTTCCAATACTTTGCCACATGATGTGAAGAGCTGACTCAATGGAAAGACCCTGAGGCTGGGAAAAATTAAGGGTAGGAGAAGAGGGCAGCAGAGAATGAGATGGTTAGATAGCATCATCAACTTAACAGATATGAATTTGAGCAAATTCCAGAAGACAGTGGAAGACAGAGGAGCCTGATGTGCTACAGTCCATGGGGTCGCAGAGTCAGACATGACCCAGTGATTGAACTACAACAACAACATCTAATTCTTAAGCAATAAATGAGCATAAATATTTTGAGATCCTTGCAACCGATTTAATATGATATGAAAATACGTGAAATTTCACATGGTAACAAAGTTATAGGTAGCATTAATATCCATGTGAGGGGTTTCTTCAGAGAAGGTTATGGCACCCCACTCCAGTACTCTTGCCTGGAAAATCCCATGGATGGAGGAGCCTGGTAGGCTGCAGTCCATGAGGTTGCTAAGAGTCAGACATGACTGAGTGACTTCACTTTCCCTTTTCACTTTCATGCATTGGAGAAGGAAATGGCAACCCACTCCAGTGTTCTTGCCTGGAGAATCCCAGGGACGGGGTAGCCCGTGGTCGCACAGAGTCAGACATGACTGAAGTGACTTAGCAGCAGCAGCAGAGGGGTTTCTTACATTCACAATTAAAGGAAATGCTAAAATTCAGTTAAAGCAGGGTTTCTCAACCATGGCACCATTCACACTGACTTTTTTTTTTTAATTTTTATTTTTTTTTCAGTGGGTTTTGTCATACATTGACATGCATCAGCCACAGAGTTACACGTATTCCCCATCCCGATCCCCCCTCCCACCTCCCTCTCCACCCGATTCCTCTGGGTCTTCCCAGTGCACCAGGCCCGAGCACTTGACTCATGCATCCCACCTGGGCTGGTGATCTGTTTCACCATAGATAATATACATGCTGTTCTTTCAAAACATCCCACCCTCACCTTCTCTCAGAGTTCAAAAGTCTGTTCTGTACTTCTGTGTCTCTTTTTCTGTCTTGCATATAGGGTTATCGTTACCATCTTTTAAAATTTCATATACATGCATTCATATACTGTGTTGGTCTTTATCTTTCTGGCTTACTTCACTCTGTATAATGGGCTCCAGTTTCATCCATCTCATTAGAACTGATTCAAATGAATTCTTTTTAACGGCTGAGTAATATTCCATGGTGTATATGTACCACAGCTTCCTTTTATCTACATAATTCTTTGATGTTGGGGGTTCTCCCCCTGTACATTGTAGGATCTTTAGATGCGTCCCTAGTCTCTATCCACTTGACTCCAATAGTAGCCTTCCACTCAGCTGTGACAACTAAAATGTCTTCAGACACAGCCAAACATTCCTATGTGGGAAAAGAGAGGTGAGAGGACAAATCACCCCAGTTGAGAACCACTGAATTAAGATAAAGATGTAATTTTTTCCCCATCCAAAATTTAGACTCCCTGAATTCTATTCACAGACCCTAAAGAATATGTGAACTGCAGGTTAAGTACTTTTGCTCTACACCTACCTTCCAGTCTAAGAAAATAGATGGAAATAGGATATTGGGATTTAGAATAAACATGGGGAAACAAACTGAGACTATGAGATAATCTAAAAGAAAACTAGCCTGGACATTTAGATCAATATCATTTTTGAAAGGTGGACAAGTATTCTATATTAAAATAAATAAAGACAACTAAAGGCAATTGTGAGCCTTGACTGGAGGCTGGCTCAAAAAAATTTTGCTCTAATACACTATAGGAACAACTGGAGAATTTTGAATGTGGACTGGATGTTGTAGGAGATTTTGGAATTACTATTAATTTTCTTAGGTGGATTAACGATATTGAGATTATGGGAAAACTGTACTATATTCAGGACATGAACACTACAGTATTCAGGAGTGAAATATGTCACCTACAACTTATTTTCAAATGATTCAGTAAAAAAATACACACAGATAAAATGGCAAAATGTTAAAAATGGTTTAAGTCAAGTACATATGATTATAACATGTTCTATTCTTTCACTTTTCTGTGTTTTTTAGTTTTCACAATAAAAAGTTAGGGGAAAGAAACTTTTCATATTTTCTAAACATTAAATAAATAATGTGAAATATAAGTATCAGAGAGAAAGAAAAACATTAAATTTGTAATTGCTAATCTGCCCTGAAGATGGCATTGTTGTACAACTTCAAAAATGGAAGAAAAATAAATAAATTTCAATCAGGTTTTAATGTTATAGAAGAGTAATACCATATACAGAATCTGGAATTCCTTAAAAGCTGAATGAGAAGGAAGCTGAGACAGAGAAACATTTACCAGATGCAATACCCAGGTACTATGCAAAAATCTCCCTTGCTTCTATATTAAAGTAATAGCTGCTTAGAGAGAACATTGGTATTAAAAAATCACTCACAGCCAACTCTGAACTATCTATGGAATTGCCTATTACAGGTAAAGCAATAGCCAGACTTTTTTTTCCCCTCTACCATTTCAATGTAAACAAAACATTTCACCAAAGTGGTTAACACAGATATACTAACTAATCATTTTACTTCCCTTCTATTTTTCAAAAGTGATTACTCTACTTTATAATATACCCTACTTTATAAAATCTAAACTTGCTTGCCCTCTATTGACCTTCTATCATAATTTGGCCCTCTAATTGGTCTCTCTGCTTCCAGTTTAAACCATTCCGCACATTGCTTCAGGATTAACCTTCTAGAATGTTTTCATTCTGCCATACTTCAGATCAAAAACCTTTAAAATTATTTATTATTTTCCAAACAAATGCCAAGCTCTACAAGTTGGTACTCAAGGAACTCCACAATCTGATGCTTACCTTCCTTTCTACCCTATTTCCTATTATCCATGGATAATCTCTGTTCTAGATAGGGTGGTCTAAATGTCGCTTTAATCCATCAGGCTATCAAGGCTTCCTTGTCTTTGTTAAGTCTATGCCTTCCTGGAATATTCATACCATCTTTCTACCTATTCATTGCCTCTTCTCCCTTCAAAGTTCATTTCAAATTTCATTTCTAGATTACATATGTTAAGAAAAATATATACACATTCTAAAATATGAACAAAAATAATCTCAACATTATTTTTAAAAGCAAAAAAGTTGAAACAACCAAACTCCTAAATAAGAAGAAACTGGTTATTTAATAAGCTACAGTACAACCAGTGGATTACACTATCATTAAAAATAGGATTGCAAACTTTACATCCATTGGGATGGTTACTATCCAAGAAAAAGAAAACCAACCAATCAAACAACAAAAAGTGTTGGCAAGGATGTGGAGGTACTAGAAGCCTTATGCACTGTTGGTAGGAAGAAAAATGGTGCAGCCATTTCAGAAAACAGCAAGGCAATTCCTTCAACAGTAAAAATAGAACTACCATATGATAAAGCAATTCCACTTCTATGTATATCCCCAGAAGAACAGAAAGCAGTATCTTGAGGAGTTATTTGTATACTCATGTAACAGCAACATTATTCATAATAGCCAAGAGGTGGAAGCAACCCAAGTTTTTACCGACAGATGAATGGATAAACAAATGTGGTATATATACATAATAGAGTATTATTCAGTTCAGCTCAGTTGCTCAGTTGTATCTGATTCTTTGCGACCCCATAGACTGCAGCACGCCAGGCCTCCCTGTCCATCACCAACACCCGGAGTTCACTCAAACTCATGTCCGTCAAGTCAGTTCATCGAGTATTATTATACTATATTATAATTATATTATATTATACTATTTATAATTATATGTATAATTATAAATAGTATAATATAATTATATATTTAATTATATAAGCATATACACTTATATATAAGTATATAAACACTAGTATATTCTATATATAGTATATTATATATACTATTATTATACTATGTTATATTATTATTCAGCCTTAAAAAAGAAAGAAATTCTGATGTTTGCTATAGCGTGGATGAACCTTGACAACACTATGCGAAGTGAAATAAGTCAATCACAAAAAGATAAATGCTGTATGATTCCACTTACACAGAGTATATAAACAGTGAAATTCACTGAGACAGAAAGTATGTGGTTGTCAAGGGCCAGGGGTGGGAAAATAAGGAGTTGTTTAATATGTTATAGTGTTTCAGTTTTGCAAGATGAAAAAGTTCTGGAGATTGGCTCCACAACAACGTGAATATACTTAACACTACTGAACTGCATACCTAAAAATTATTAAGATGGTAAATGTTATGTTACATATATTTTTACAATTTAAAAAAAGTCTAATAGGATTGCAAAATACTGAATCACATAAAAATGTTTAACATATATTGTTAAGTGAAAATAGGTTTTAAAGTAGTATGTCAGTTGCTTCATATTGGTACATATACACCAAGGAATATTACTCAGCCGTTAAAAAGAATTCATTTGAATCAGTTCTAATGAGATGGATGAAACTGGAGCCCATTATACAGAGTGAAGTAAGCCAGAAAGATGAAGAACATTACAGCATACTAACACATATATGGAATTTAGAAAGATGGTAATGATAACCCTATATGCAAAACAGAAAAAGAGACACAGATGTACAGAACAGACTTTTGGACTCTGTGGGAGAAGGCGAGGGTGCTATTTTGAGAGAACAGCATGTATATTATCTATAGTGAAACAGATCACCAGCCCAGGTGGGATGCATGAGACAAGTGCTCGGGCCTGGTGCACTGGGAAGACCCAGAGGAATCGGGTGGAGAGGGAGGTGGGGGGGGGATCGGGATGGGGAATACATGTAAATCCATGGCTGATGCATGTCAATGTATGACAAAACCCACTGCAATGTTGTGAAGTAATTAGCTTCCAACTAATAAAAATAAATAAATAAATATAGTATGTCAGTATGATCCCAATTTTCTAATTTAAAATAAGCATACGCATTTCCAAAAAAAAAAATGCAGACATATACCACAATTTTAAAAATGGTTACCTCCAAACACAAAGTTACAAGAAATTTTTATTCATTTGTGCTTTGGGGAATTTTCCAAATGTTTTCCTATGAAAACTTATTACTGTGTATATATTAGTCAGGGTCTCCAGAGAAACAGACTCAATAGGATATTTACAAGATAGTTATTCAAGGAATTGGCTCACCAACCTGATATGGAGGGCAAGAGAAGTCCCACCACTGATTTCTGCAAACTAGAGAACCATGAAAGCCAAAGGTATAATTCAGTCTGAGGTCAAAGGCCTAAAATCCAGGAGGACACTGGCATTAGGACCCGAGTCCAAAGGCCATGAACCAAGAACTCAGATGTGTGAGGGCCAGAGAAGATAAACGTCCCAGCTCAAGAGGAGAGAACAAATTCACCCTCCTTTGCCTTTCTGTTTTATTCAGGCCCTCAAAGGATTAAATGATGATGCCCGCCCACACTGGCAAAGGCAGGTATCTTTACTTAGTCCACTGAATCAAGTGCTAATTTCTTCCAGAACACCCTCAAAGACACACTTGGAAATAATGTTTTGCCATCAATATGGGTATCCTTTAGCTCAGTCAAATTGACACACAAAATTAACTATGACGCTTCATTAATCAGGAACAATGCTATTATTAAACAGCAAAAGTTCAGCTTCAGCTTTACATCTACCTCCACTATAAATCTTTTTTAATGGCTATTAACCCTCAGAGGGTTTCCATGGTGATTCAGTGGTAAAGAATCTGTCTGCCAGTACCAGAGAAGCGAGTTCAATCCCTTGGTCGGGAAGATACCCTGGAGAAGGAAATGGCAACCCACTCCAGTATTCTTGCCTGGGAAACCTCATAGACAGAGAAAACAGGTGGGCTATATAGTCCATGAGGTCACGAAGAGAGTTGGATATGACTTAGTGACTAAACAACAATAACCCTGAGAAAACTAGCCTTCCTTTGATCTGGGATACTTATGATCTATATCAGCAATTTACAAATTTTTTGATCCTATAGCCCATCAGTTAAAAAAACTTTTAAAAAATCATCATTTATAAATTATATAGGGTACAGCATGCATTATATTAATGCATACAATATAAAATTATTCTAAATGAAAATTTTTTAAGAGAGGAAAAACATTTAAAATAATCTGTTAATTGCTAGCAAAAAAGTAACTTTTTACTCTATTTTTAATAGATAGTAATGTGATTTCACTGTGATTCATTATTATTAAAAATCTTGATTTAAACTTCATGAAATGGTGATTCAAAGGTTTGGCTCTGAGTTCAACTTATTTTTATACCTGGCTTTTAATGCTTGTTACTGGGGCAGGGGGAAGTATCTCACATATGGATATAGAACGAAATGGAAGAAATCACTGATCACACTGTCTAAACTCTCTAATTTGAGATTTTTAAAACAAGGAAGAAAACTCTATTCTGGACTTTTAAAGAGATCATCATTTAACAAAACAGCACAATGATGGAAGATTTCCAAACATCCATTTTTTTTTTAAACATCCATCTTTAAAACAGATTTACAATAGCTTGAGTGTTTCTAAAAAATCAACTACTCTATTTTTTCACTATACTTTACATATAAAATTTTATATATAAAACTTTTTTTATTTAAAAACAAACAAAAATACCCTGTGGGGACAGATTTAATATGTCTGCCTGTCTGTGTCTGTGTATTTCATTCTGTCTGGTTACATATTATTGTCAAGTCACATGCCATTTCTGAAAAAGAAAAAAAAAATTAGCAAGTTTGCTAATTTCTTCTTATTAATAAATGCTTTTTCTTCTTGTTAATAAAAACATACATAACATATTCTTGAGTTTGACAGCTCTTTTGTACTTTTAATATATGGCTATGGAAAAGCTTGTATTAAGAGTAGGAGAATCCAACTCTGTGCTTTGTTATTTACTGTGGTTCCATTATTAGTATTTATCCAAGATGTGACTTCTCAAAGGAGTTATTGAACATATTGTAAGAGTTGGTTTATTTAAAACTATATAACATAATTTGTAAACCTAATTAACTACTCATAAAAGGCTATTACGTCACAAGGATAAACTAAGTGAAGGACACTACCGTTAATCCCTTGAGCTTACTCACTTATCTATATAATGTGACTACCTAATAAATAAACATGTGGACTGATTGAAGATGTTGGTATCAAACTTCATAACAAATATTTGTAAAAGTCCACTTCTTTTTTCTTTAGATAAAAAATGAATATTCCTTAAGCTGCATGCAATCTGACAATGGAGTTTAGACTTAACCCACAAGACTGTGGTGGGCCATTATAGACTTAAGACACTAGCGTTGAACTGATGATACATCATTCCAGAAGAGTATTAGTAAAGAGGGCCAAGTATAGTATCTAAGAGGACTCCAACAACATTTCTGAAGAAAGAAAGAAAGATATAAAGAAAAACTTGTGATAAAGAAGAGAAGGAATATCAAAGCAGGCAGAAGAAAAAAGGGAAGAAAAACAGCTCAGAATTCACAAATAAAATATTAATACTAAGGGAAAAAACCTTCTTTACATTTGGCAGTTAGGAAGTAACCGCATCACATTGGGAAGCAATGTCAAGTCCAATAGTGTGGGTGGAAGCAGAATGCAGAGGTTGGAGTGAAATAGGTGAGGAAATTAACACACAATGATTATTGTTTCAAGAGACTCAATTATAAGAGTATAAAACAGAATACATAGTACAATCTCATTTTGATATAAAAACTTTATATAGCTATATATAATGTATGAAAAGGTATATGACAAAATGTTAATGATGGTAAATAACAGGTTTTTCCTTACCACAGTATTTAAGTACTTCCTCCTCTTACCTTATCCCCCGTCCAACACACATATCCTGGTTACTCTCTACTACCAGCCTTATGGTTTGTGATCTTTATAGTACTTTCTCAAATTATAACTGATTATTTACCTGCTTATTTCCTGTCTTTCTCACTACATCATAAAATTATACTTGTTTCATTCATCTTTCTATACCACACCTAGCTGGTATACCACCACCTAGCTGGATGAATGTTCAATGAATGAATGAACAAATGAATGACTATAATGGAAAAAGAAGTAAGCACAAACAAGCCACTAATAATGTTTCTTATAAGTTCATGTTCCAACAATCTAAAAACCTAAGTCAAAAATATGTTACCTTGTTTGTATAACATTACCTGACACCCTAAAATTTGATTCTAGATTTTTATCTTTCCTGTAACACAGTATAATATATTGGTTAAGAAAACTGACCATAAAGTGAGTTAGATCTCTATCATTTATTAGTAGTGTGACCTTTGACAACTTTCGTACCTTGCTCTCAGTTTCCTCATTTGTAAAATGCAACAGCAACTAAGTGTCTTCCTCATAGCAATGTCGTAACATTTAAATGAAATATAATTTACATAATCTATGTAAATCTTGGCACATGGTAGACAGTCAACAAATAATTGCACTACTACTATTTATCATTATAAACATCTTAAGCCTTAACATTTGGATTGTGCCATACAAAGTTTTAAAATTAAAGTTTAGGATTCTAAACTTCCTCCATTGCTTCAGTGCCTCTAGTTTGAGGTGGAGGAAGCAAACCAATACGGGCAGATAGAATTTACTATCAGAAAAGTGGTCAAAGCAACAGTGGTCCTCAAAGCCATGCCAGTCAAAGGAAAGAAAAAGAGAGTAGTGGAAAATAATGATGAAACTTTAGCAATTTTTGAAAAAATAAAAGCAAAACTGTTTGTGAGACAGAAGAGGGATGATGAGGCACAGAAGCTAGAAGAACTATTTTTGGAAGACACTTAATAATGGTCAAAATTCAGTCCATGAAAGTGGAGTGGATGAGACAGTTGGACCAGACTTTAAAAGATCATCTGTCTCAACTGTTTATCAATATGTGAATCCTTTCTACTCGGGGTCTCTCTGCCTCCATTTGAAAACTGTCAGTAATGAAGTGACTGCTTCAGAAGCAGATTATTACTATAAAGCAACTATAATTACTTTAGGAAAAAAAATTATCTCTTGTAGTAAACAGAATCCTGCTTCCCTGAATTTTGCATCACTATTCCTAGTTCAATCACATTACAGGAATAATAAATAATTCTAGTCACAGGAAAGTAACATTACAAAGGAAGAAAGTGCCGAAAAAGAGGGGTAATGAGAACTCAGAGCAAGGAGTGGGGCAAATATACATAAAAGGTAAGGAAGAAAGCAGTCAGAAAAATCATCCTACAGAAGCCAAGGGAGAAGGATCCACAAGGAAAGTATGAACAGTAATGTCAACATGCTGCAGACAGAGAGGTCAAGGAGGTTTTTCTTTAACTTCAGAAAGGAAACTGGATTAGAAGTTTTAGGACAATGTTTGGGGCAGAAGCCATACCACAAGAGGTTAAGTAAATGATGAAGTAACAATGCAACAATATCAACATAGTTTTGGTGATGAAAGAAAAGCAATTAAGAGTTGAGCAAGAATTTTTTAGGCCATGGGAGACCTGAGCACATTTATAGGCAAACAGCAAGAAATCAACTGAGGGTGAGATTAAAAGAAATAAGAAAAAGTGGTGGAAAAAGGAGATGAGAAGGAAGAATTAGATTCTCCAGGGGAATGGGATGGATGGAGAGGAGGAAGCAGAAAAGATACTGAATAGTTATACCCAGAGACTATGAGGCACCTTGGGCTATGCCCCACTTTGAGAAAAACAGGACTTTGTCAAGTAACAGTAAAAAAGTTAGCAGGTTGATCCAGAAAAGTTGCCTTCCATACTACTCTCCTGCCTAATACCCTTATTCATGATGTGCAGAGAGATCAGCCGGGACTTGGGTGAACCTGGACTGCCTCATTCCCACCACAAGTTCTGAAAATTATCTGAAGTCCTAAGATCAAAAGGGCAATGAAAATATGTTACCCATGAAATAAAGGATGGCAAGGGAGAGGGAAGCAACAGAAAAACAATAATAACAACAGTAATAATTACTAAACACTATATGGTACATAATTGCTTAGTTTCATTTATATGATTTTGCTGGTCCTACTAACAACCTTCCAAGAAAAACATTTCTGAATGAATCCATAAATGAATGAAACAGTGATCCCTATTCTGTGATAGAGAAACAAGTTCAATAGTAACTTGGCTTCACACCATTTAGCTAGTTAGTTGTGAAGATATGATTTGCACTCAGATCTTCTGATTCGAAATTCCATATCTCTGTCCCCAAAGCACATTAGCTCTCTGGAAAGAAAATAAAAAAAACAAATCTAAGTTTTTCACTTTGCCTCCCATCCATGTCAGGCACCCAGTGCTTTACTTTTCTGTCTTCTTTTTCTCATCAATTACCAATCCAATTATTTAGAAGAACAATTATTATTTAAGTCCACTTTTAAAAATAAATGGCAACAATAATTAATATCTTTGATAATTTTTTAAGGATTATTTTTAGGGCAGTTTTAGGTTCAAATAATTTTATAGGACTGAAATGGGCAGAAAATTATTAAAGAAAAAGACACTATACATTTTCATTAGTATAATTTACCATTTTTCTTAGCAAAAGGGTAATTCCTGAGCGGCAATGAGGGATAAATATGCTACAATGGGTCACCAACATGAGAAGACAAGTACTTATTTATATGACAGCATTAATTTGTTAGTATTTTTCGAAATCTCAAATCTTTATGCTTAATAGTTAGCTTCATTATTGAGATCACTGTAAGCAATAATATATATGATATATAATATTTTATAACTTAGCTACTTTAAAAATTATGATTAAACCAGACTCTGTCAGATGATAAATCTTACATAGTAGAGAAGTATATTATTTTCGTTCTAGCTGAAGGAAAGAAGCTTAACTACACCATTAGCCAGAAATTGGCTCTTAAAATTCCAAAAGTGTTGTGCCAAGTGTTTCTTAGAATATTACATATTTGAGATATTTTAAATTTACTATGATTAAAAAATAATCTCTAATAATTTTTATCAAATCTATCTTTGGTTGGACATTAAAGTATTTTTTTTCTTGCATATATCAGTATTTCTAAATTGAGGGAAATCAAGTTGAACCTAAAGAAACACAGAAAATAAGAACAGAGTTACGCTAATCTAATTTGCTTATTCCTTACATTCCCATTTGACATTTATGAGACCCTTTGCCTTGAAGGAAATTCTAAATACATGCGCTTCCTTAAGTTCCTTATTTACTTTTGATTTAGTGACAAAAAGGAACAATAAGAGAGAATCGTATCTGGAAGGATAAGAAATATAAATATTATAATATTTTTAAATATTATATATTAAATTTACATATTCTTAAATAGCTATGAAATAAGTAATATTAAATGTGTGACATTCTTATTAGAAATAAAATTACAAGTATCCTCAAAATACAGCATAAATACATTTTAAAAATCTAGATGTTATTAAAAATAAAAACAATGTCTGTTTTCCCCAGCATCTATCACACAATATGCTAAAAAAACATACTATAACAGTCACTGAAATTAAGGTTCATAAGCCTGGAACTGAATGATATAACTGTACTGTGAAAAATCTGTCTCTAACATGTAAAAAGTTGAATGTAAACAAAATATAACTTGGATGCTTTATTTTACTCCTTTAGAGCATTGATATTACTGTATTACTAGTGAAATTTTGTCAGAGTGAATCAGATAAGAACATGGTATTCTATTCTTGGTGTCTTAGCCAAAGAGTAACAAATCCTAAAATCACTCATTCAAAGTTACTGGAGAATACAAATGTCTTAAATATGTAAATCAGTAGACACTTATTGACATATCTACAAAAATAGTAAAATTAAAATAAAATCTATATAATCTACCCTACCTTGAAAGTAGTTGCTAAAAGAAAACTACATATTAATGTATTCTCAAGAAGGACAAAAATGACACTAGGCTTTATCCATTGTTTGGGTTACCCTGCCTCTTTCTAGAGTAAAAATAATCTAGTGTTAAGTCTATCTTTTTTAATAAACTATATATTTCATATAGGTCCTTGAAGGGAAGGTTCTTCAAATAATCTAAATAAGTATGTACTCTATAAAACATAATAAAGATGATGCTGGTTAAAAAAATTTTTAGAGAGAAAAAAAAGCAAAATAGCTAGAAACTCATCTGCAGTGAGTCAGTAAGTGATTCAAGAATGAAAATATTTAAATGTTAGTTTGAGGTATAAAGTAAGTAACTGTTACTATGAAGTTCATTAGTACTATAACCCCAAACCAACAATGAAATAGCATTTTAATGAATTACTGCTTGGTATTACCTCTATACCTCTCCCCACTGTTTGGGTCTCTTAGCCCAATTCTGCCTTACAAGTTTCTCTACTTAGCTTGGATCTCATGGTCAATAACATGTTTAATTTTCTCCTTGCTCATCCATCTTCAGTACAATCTGTCTTTGCTTTTGTTTCTGGCTGCAGAATATTGTCAGAGAAAATTTATGTAAAACATGCAGATTATATATTTATGAGTTCCAATCTCAAATGAGGCTTTGCTCAGCAGTCCTTTCACTTATTTATCCTCAAGCACTTCTCTTTCCCAATTCCTACAGTATTTATAACAAACTTCATTACTTTCATGTTCCCTAGCTTACCTCCAATCTCATGCTCAAAAAGTAACTGTCTACCACATATCAATAAAATAAGGTCCTCAGATATGACTTCTTCCATTCATACCCTAATATACCTAATTCTCACCTATACACAACTCCTAAACCTTCTGAGTACAGTATAAGATGTCTGCTCTTTTCCAGAGCTAATCCCCCAACCTGCTGTTCTTGATCTCATCTTTCTCCACTCCAAGACCTTGTTCTATGAATTATCTCCTGATTCTCCTATTGTCAATTTCAAAATAAAAAGTCAAGTACTAAAGTTCTTTCCTTCAGCTCTATCTATTCAAGCTAACTCGTCTTATCTCTTCACTGGCAAACCTCTATTCTCTTTCTTGTCTACCTCCTTAGCAATCCACCTTTCATCTTCACCACTTACTTGGCTCTAGAAAAGGTGAGAAATGACTTGATTTCTAAATTCAGTTGCTAATATTCAGCTTTCCTGCTCTCACTGCTCTCAAAAGTCAGCAAAGGTAATAAATATAGACAGAATGAAAAAAATAGAAATATCACTATTTGTAATTCTCCAATGCAATGGCTGATTCAAGCAAAGGTGATTAATGGGGATGCTAAAACCATAAGTTTAAAAGATTGTTAGGAACATGATATTTACATGGTCACAAAATATCACCAAGTGAGTTTAAAACTTTTCAGTAACAATAATATGAATCAATGGACCAACGAAGGCTTACTAAAAACTGAAGATAAGCAGAAATGAGTCAGTTAGATGAAGGGGAGAAAGAGTGTGATAAGGAGAACCCTTAAGGAACAGGGAATAATAAGTACAAGGGTTTGGAGGGAAGAGACAGCCAAGTGTCAGAAACCACAAGTAATTCAATCTGTTTATTTGAGGAGCAGGGAGTTGTGGAGAGTCACTGGCCTAGAGAGATAAATTGGGAAAAGAACTTAAATGAATTTATAAATCTGCTAAAGCAGTAAGGAATATGAGTTTCATCATGAGGATAAAAGAAAATCACAGAAATAAACTGAGGAATGATATAATCAAATTTTCCCTAAGAAAGATCACTGATTGTAACACTGAGAACGGACTGGAGAGGACTAAGACTAAAAGAGATGAAATAGGAATAGTCAGTGAGAGAAATAGTGAGAGATGACAACAGCCTAAACTCAGATAATAGTAGAGAAGATGGAGAAAACTGGATGGATTTTATATCTTTCTCTATTTCTAACTGCTTGTGAGTATTTCATACCCAAATTTGTAACTGCTTACTGGGTGTATCTTTACCTGCAAATCTCAGAGACACCTAAAATTCAAGATATCCAAAACTTAAATTCACTATCTTTATCCACCTTTCTCTACCTTCCTTCTCTATCTAGCTCAGTAAATAACACCATCTATGCAGCTTACCAAAATCACTGCAGATGGTGATTGCAGCCATGAAATTAAAAGACGCTTACTCCTTGGAAGGAAAGTTATGACCAACCTAGATAGCATATTAAAAAGCAGAGACATTACTTTGCCAACAAAGGTCCGTCTAGTCAAGGCTATGGTTTTTCCAGTGGTCATGTATGGATGTGAGAGTTGGACTATAAAGAGAGCTGAGTGCCGAAGAATTGATGCTTTTGAACTGTGGTGTTGGAGAAGACTCTTGAGAGTCCCTTGGACTGCAAGGAGATCCAACCAGTCCACCCTAAAGGAGATCAGTCCTAGGTGTTCATTGGAAGGACTAATGTTGAAGTTGAAACTCCAATACTTTGGCCACTTGATGCGAAGAGCTGACTCATTGGAAAAGACCCTGATGGTGGGAAAGATTGAGGGCAGGAGCAGAAGGGGACAACAGAGGATGAGACGGTTGGATGGCATCACCAACTCGATGCACAAGGGTTTGGGTGGACTCTGGGAGTTGGTGATGGACAGGGAGGCCTGGCATGCTGTGGTTCATGGGGTCGCAAAGAGTCGGACACGACTGAGTGAATCAACTGAACTGATGTATCTTACCAAGCTAAAGACAAATAGGGCCAACTTAACTCTTTGATCTCTCTACATTCTTCAATTTCTACACCAACTTTAATTATCCTATGGACTCCACTCTTAATCACAAATCCAGTCCTTGCTCTCCATTCCAACTGACACTGCTATAGCTTAGGATTTTATTTAGCCAAACTGAAAAACAAAACAAAACAAACCAGGTCACAAACTTTCTTGATAACTAATATGATTTCAAAATTATTCACTCCACAGGAGAAAAACATTATAAGACATGACGTATTAGAATATTCATATACAAACACCCAATCTCTGAACTTAGTTTTAATCAAAAAGCTAACTAATTGAACATAAATTATTCAAATCAGTAGCATTTATTACATGAAAATTTACCCCCACTTTCTACAATCTGATTTTTTTTTTTTGGCCACCCCAGCTGTGGCTTGCAGGATCTCAGTTCCCCAACAACTGAACCTGGGTCACAGCAGTGAAAGCCTGGAATTCTAACCACTAGACCACCAGGGAACTCCCTACAATCTGATTATTTTTTAAGTTCACCATGAAGTGAAAGTGAGAGGGAAATGGCTCAGTTGTGTCCGACTCTTTGAGACCCCATGGACTGTAGCCTGCCAGGCTCTTCTATCCATGGGATTTTCCAGGCAAGAATACTGAAGTGGGTTGCCATTAAAGTTCACCATACTTTTTAAAAAATCCTACCAATACCACAACGTGACTTATTTTGAATACTGTCTACAACCATTCTACCCTCATGCTGTCCAAAAAAAACTCACTGGATAGCTGGAACACTGTTTTATCTGCAGTTTTACTTTTGTATGATTGTGAAGGAAAACTGACCAGTTTAACAAAATTCTAAGATTACATTTCTCCCATTTATTTCAAGTATTTCAGTTAATCCAACTCTAAATGTACCACATGGACTACTAAACATATAGAAAAATCAAAACATCTCTTTATTGTATAAAAAAGGATGTTGAAAAATAATAAAGAAACAAATCTAGAAATAAATGAGATTTTACAAATAGTGGATAGGTTTAAAACCCCTATGTCTTCAATTAAATCCTCACATTTGAAGAGCAATTACCAGTGGTAGAAAAATTCTTCTAGAAAAAAGAAAGGCATGAATAATAAATGAAAGCAGAAGGAATTATTCCCAATAAGGGAAATGATCCAGGATAACTATAGTTTACTCTTGGTAAGGTCAAAACTTTTTGTATAAGGCACTTCTGAAATTTTTAATTCTTAAATTATACATTTTTAATGGCTTTTCAAACAGCATATTTTGAAAACAAGGTAACCTTTCCCTGATAACTCAATTTTACCATTTTAATAATCTGTTTTATATTATGGTGATACCCTCAGGTGCTACTGAAGGAAGTCAGTCTGCCCCTAGGTGAAAGAGCTTCAAATTATGGTGATAATACTAGCGTCAATATTTTGGCCACCTGATGTGAAGAACTGACTCTTTGGCAAAGACCCTGATGCTGGGAAAGATTGAAAGCAGGAAGAGAAGGGGATAACAGAGGATGAGATGGTTGGATGGCATCACCAAATCAATGGACATGAGTCTGAGCAAACTCAGGGAGTAAGTAATGGACAGGGAAGCCTGGCGAGCTGCAGTCCATGGGCTTGCCAAGAGTCAGACACAACTGAGTGACTGAACTGAACTGACTAGTTCTTTCACTAGTTTGTTATCTATATATTTTCAGAACTCTCTTCTCCCTAAAGACGTTTTCAGCAGTTACTTCTCTGCCTTGCTTTCTACATTCCTGCTTCAGCACCATCTATATCCCTTTCTAATTTGAATCTTCTGAAACAAGTAACTTTTTTTAATTAATTGAAACATAATTAACATGTAACATTATATTAGTTTCAGGTACAGTAACTAACTCATATAGTATTTTATAGCTGACATTGCATCTTAACACATTACCTCATTTAATTCTCACAATAACTTTAAAACACAAAAATTACCACTATTCCTACCTTATATATGAGACAACTAAGGCTCAGAAAGATTGAGTAATTTATCTAATAAAGTCATAAGGTTGGTAAATAACAGAAGTGATTCCAACTTTTCAATCTCCTTTCATCACCAAATTAAACTTGCTACAAAGAAATTAGAGTCAAAAGTGAGTCCTAGGACTTCCCTGGTGGTACTGTGGCAAAGGGGGCTTTCCCAGTGGCTCAGACGTTAAAGAACCTACCTGCAATGCAGGAGATCCAGGTTCGAGCCCTAAGTCCGGAAGAACCCTGGAGAAGAGAATGGCTATCCACTCTAGTATTCTTGCCAGCAGAATCCCATGGACACAGAAGCCTGGCAGGCTACAGTCCACGGGGTCGCAAAGAGTCAGACAAGACTTAATGACTAACACTTTCACTTTCACTCTCCCTGTGGTAAAGAAACTGCCTGCCAATGTAGGGGCCACCTGTTCCATCCCTGGTCCGGCCCCACAGGCCGTTGGGGCAACTAAGCCCATGTTCCACAACTACTGAGCCCATATTCTGCAACTACTGAAGCCTGTTCGCCTAGAGCCTATGCTCCACAATAAAAGAAGTCATTGCAATGAAAAGCCTGAGAATCACAATGAAGAGTAGAACTGCTCACTGCAACTAGAGAAAGCCTGCATGCATCAATCAAGACAAGCACAACCAAAAAGAAATACTTTTTTTTTAAAGTGGGGCCAATAAGAAAAAAAAGATGAGATTCATGAGGAAGCTTTGAATTTTTCTGCATCATAATATACATTATTAATTAATTAAAACACAGCTTACTTCTCTTCCTTGGCAGTTGAAGCTACCAGAAAAAAAATTATCTAGGTAAAGAAAATACTATTTATTTTCAATTCAAAAACCTATGTACCAGTAACGAACAAGTCAAAACATAATAGCTCAAATCTGCAATAAAATAAGGCTGCCATTTTCAGAAAGAAATCAATTCTTTTATTTCAGATTTGAAGACTACTAAGCAAACTAAAAAAATATCTGCATTATGTCACAGATTTTCCCCTCACTGCCTCCTCTTGCAAAGAGAGAGAATTGCCAGAGGACCTAAAGTTTAATCTTACCCACCAAACAATGCCCAGAGAATATTTTCCCATCTGGTAGAAGTCAGGAACATTAGCTCAGGCCCTTTCCAGAATCATGCAAACCACAGATTTAGAACATTACTGATATTTAGAGTCGGATAATTCTTTGTTGTGTGTGTCAGGAGGTTGAGGGGGAGGCAGGGTGGAGTAGGATATGTCATGCACATTATAGGATATTTAGCAACAATCCTGGATAGAAGCCAACAGCACACAACCCTCAGCTGTGACAAGGAAAAATGTCTCTGGACATTTCCAAATATCCCTTGGAGGGCAAAACTGCGCCTCTGATTTAAAAGTTAGGGCTCTAGGTCTTGAAACAGGAGGCCTCCAACCAGCCCTGTCTAATTTTTTTTAAATTGTGTTTCTAAAATATGGATTTTTAAAAAATTAAGATGGTAACAGTACAAAAAGATACCTAAATAATATATATGTCATCCTCCTTTAGCTTAAAACATTTTATAGGATTTTGTAACATGAATCGCATGTATTGTCCCCTTCCTCCCTCCATCCCAAAGATGGGGAAATGTCCAGTTCTCTCACTACTCTGCTAGTAAAATGTCAAATACATACATCCATATATACGTACATACTTATATACACATAAGATCTTAACAGTTCTAACTTGCATATCCCCATTTCTTGCTTTACATGGTCACACTGGTTCTTGAGTCATGTGTCCTAGAGATTCAAGCTTCCACTCCAGATTTCCTCATCCGGTTTCTGCCATCTATTTGTGAAGGAAGTAGAAAGTAGGCAGATGACCTTTAAGATCTTTTCAATTCTAACATCCAATGGCAAAAACACTCCTTCAACTTTTACCTACTGATTCCCAGCTGACTAACCCACCTCCCTCAGATCACTGAAGTCATTCATGCTATCTTTTTTCTTTCTCCAGTAGTAATCTATGATGAATACAACCAAACAGGATGCAACTGTTTAAAATATCACTTTTTAATACCAGTGATCAGTTGATTATTTCCTGACTTAAACTATTTTAAACATGGAAATTAATTTTAAAAGAAAAACTTTTCAGGGAGTGATACTGTATATATGAGTGAACCATAACAGGCAACTATTGAGATGGAAAGTAGATTAGTGGTCGCCTAGGTCCCGGGGTAGGGTGGAGTGGTGAGAATATGGAGTAACTGCTAATGGGCGGAGGTTTCTTTTTGGGGTGATGAAAATGTTCTAAAGTTAGATTATGGTAATGGTTGCACAACTATGTAAATAACCTAAAAATGGATGAATTTAATACTTTAAGTAAGTGCACTTTACTCAATAGTTTGTAAAAAGCTTAAAGCAGAAAAAGAATTTTAATTAACTCTTATTGATAAAAAAAGAATGTCATTAAGAATAAATTCTGCAAAGTTTCCCATTTCAAGAGTTGTGTAAGATTTGATTTTAATTCTGACATAAAAACTTAATACCTATCCAGAAATTAACTTTTCCAGAAAATAAACAAATACAAATTTAATCATCTTTTCCTAATAAACTCTGGATACCTTAAACGCAATGAAAAACATTTCAGAAAGCCAAATGTTAGGGTAACAATACCTCTCTAAGACCAAAATATATTAATATCATCATTGACAACGAAACAGGGACAGTCTTTATAGTTTTGTTGTAGTGCACTCATTATAAAGAAAACCACAGAGATATTTTTAATTTCTTTTAAAAGTGATCCTCAGGTTGTAATGTCTGTCCTGATAACACAATAATTCTGAAATTAACAGAGTATCATTTTAAAATAGCCAAATCACAATAAAATCGCAAACATCTAATACCTTAGACCACAACTATCAAGCACCCAAAATTAGCACACATTGATTTTTTACCAAAACCTATCATAAGCAATGATGACAACGATGAACAATCAAGTAATACCTATTGCTAGGAAATCAGAATCTGACTGCAATCAAACAAATCCCATCATTCCATCTTACAAGTCATTAAGGCTCTCAAGCTACTCTTCCAAATAGAACACTTCATCAGATATAAAAGTCAACCTGAATGTCCGTCAAAATCTGCAATTTAAGTTACCACAGTAACATTTCTCAGTACACTATCATGACATCACTTGTCATTTTAAAGCATTTACTGTTAAGACTGCCCTGGGGTTTGACAAATCAGACACAGAACCAATTAAAAACAAAACACAAAAACATTCCAACTGAATTCTTCGAAAGTAAAGAGAGCCTCAATAAAGACCAAAATAAAGCTAGTTAATGGGGAATTCTTAAAAACAAACTGCAACCGGGGTCAGCCAAAATTCTAAAAATACCATCCCAAACTCAGCACACGAATAGGCCAAGTGTTAATTATAATGGGCAGGCAAAAGCTCCCCTGTCAACGACAGGAGGGCAGGTAAGGCCTGATCAATGCAGAGACGGAAAGACGTATAACTGAAGAAAATTAACTATTGAGCAAAATGATTGCGAGCTAAACTGCCAAACTGCAAAACACCGAGTTATTTTCTGGGCTGGCCATCTCCAGGAAGAAAAATGACTTTTTAAATTTAAATTATTCCACTAGGATCAAAAAGCGGCTTAAGGGCCCGGCTAGAAAAAGAAAGGGAAAGTTTGGGGGGAGCGTCTAAGGAGGGTGGTGGAAGTGCGACAGCCGAAATCCCAAGAGGGGCGAGAGGGGCGAGAGCGGCGTCGCAGCCGCCGGCTAGGGGCGAAGAGTACAGCTGCCGGCCCGGATCCCGGCGGGAGATTGAGAAGGAAGAGGAGGAGGTGGTGGCCGGGAGGAATGGAAGCTGCGGCGCTGGTCAGTTGTGACCGAAACTCCGCCGCCTCGGGCCTGGGAGGAGACAGAGGGGGTGGGGTCTCGGTCCTCCCTCCAGGGGAAGTCGGGGCGAGGGTGGGCCGCGAAGCGCTGGGGGCCGCGTGGGGCCGGCCCGACACCTACCTGCGGGTCCCGGGCAGCCGCCCCAGAGCGAGGCCTAGTGCATCGCCGCCGCCTCCAAGCCTCCACGTCGCGCTGAGGCTGCTGCTCCGCGGCCGCCGCCGCCCGGAGCCCGGCTGGGCCCGAGCCCGGCTTCCCGCCCCCGACCCGCGCCGGCTGGCCCGTCGGCCGGGGGAGCACAGGGCCGCCCTCTCGAGCCCAGCTCCGCTCGGGGGTGAGAGGCGGCAGCGGCGGCTCCCTCACGTCTCTCCCGGGTGTCCTGTCAGCCAGCAGTTTCCCCCGGGTCCGCAGCGCCGCCTCCGCCGCTGCTGCCACCGCCTCTCCCACATCCCCGGCCTCCAGAGGAGCCGCCGCCGCCGCCGCCGCCGCGCCGCGACCACTACCCCTAGCGATTCTGCTCCCTGCTCTACTGCTTCTCCTCACCCCGCCCGCCCGCCTCGGTCTGGCTAGGTCCGGGGAGACAGCGCCGGAGGCCGCCGCGAGGCCTCCGCAGCCCCCAGCCCACAATCCACCGCGCGGCTCCACCGGGGCGGGAGGCCGCGGCCCGGGCCGGGGGGAGCGCTTGCAGTCTCGGGAGAGGGCCGGGCCTGGCGCGGGCGCCGCCGGCGTTACCCCGAAGCGGGGAATACCCCGCGCGGCTGCTCGGCGCCTCCTCTAATCTCTAATAACCCCCAGGCAGAGACAGAAACCCAAGCTGAACTCGACTTTTCCCTGCGACCCCTCCCCCACCCCCAGGTGCTCTCAGCGGCAGCCAGGTGCCGCTTGCCGCCTTCCCGGGTCGGTTTGCGACCCCTCAGGGTGGCCCTCGCCCAACCCCTAGACCAACCGACACCAAACATCCCTCAATCACCCAGCACCTATTAAAGTAGGTACTTCCACAATATTTCCACCTCTCCTTTCACCCCTTTTAAAGTGAAGGCTTTTCAGAGTTTCCCGGTTAAGTGTCCTTTGAAAGGTTTAAGGTCACCCCCTCCCCAACAATCCACTGGACTTTGCAAACAGTGCACTCCCTATGGAGGCCTTCTCCCACCAAATCCCAAGTTTTGCCCTAGTTGCAGGCCTTCTCTCAGGTACCCATCACACTTCTCTAGCCGTGAGATCAGTTCTTCCAGCTCTTCGACTGAAATACTTGAAGAGTATGTGTATGTGTGTATTATTAATACCTCCTCACTATGATTCTCAACAGTTATCCAATTTAGCCTGGTTTTGGAGGGCTGGTGATCTTAATCCAGTTAATAGAATCCACAAGAAAGAGAATGTGTTAGGATACTTTTTAAAAGAGAGAAAAGGGCCTTTTGAATGCTTATTTTATCACATAGTGTGTTCTGTGTGTTTTATCAAATCAAAAGTGAAAATGTAACTCTTACCATTGGAGACTGAAAAAAAAGTTTCCAATTTCACTTCTAAGAAGTCATTTTGAAAACTGCGAACATAACTCTTTGTGAAATAGTATTTTACCCACTAAAGAGCTAAAGTTGGGGGAAGGGAAGGACAATAGAGAAGAAAGCAACAAAAATAGTTGAAAAGAAATTCTTACTTTATATTGTTCTAAATTCAATTTTCTGCAGTTTTGTAATAAGGAGAATGAGAACAATAATATCCAATATGAACTAAATTTAGCTATAAAAATAATAAAGAAACCCTCCTAAATCCTGGATAAAACCAGATGAGTTTACATTACGCACATTACATACATTACACAAGGAAAGACACCAAATTTCACCAAAGGCCAGAGAGGAAAATAATTCACTCTAAATTTAGAATCAGTTCATAGATTATACTATGAAATGGATGCAACAGGTTCCTATATTTTGAAACCACATCAGGAAACCAACGGTAGTTCAAAGCTGCCTTATACCCAGTGGTTTGACCTTTTAAAAAACACTTGCATTTATACCCGACCTTGCTCCACTCCAAAAAAGATTCCAAGTTGCCATAGTTGGCACTTGGGTTAGAGAATAGCTATGAAGTATCTCTCAGACAGTAGCACAAGACACACAGGTTTGCTTTCCTCATCATCCATTTGTAGATAACAAACCATAGGAAAAAAATACATGTTGAATATTGCACTTAGTTCTTTCAGGGATCCAGCATGGTTTTATTTTTACTAATCCACGGAACAGTTCATAATCATGAATCTAAATCTAAAACTAAATGCTGATAATCAGGTTTGCCAAAAACATAGCAAAAGACTATTAACTGGATAAGGAATTTAATTTAGAAGTAGGTATATTTCAGATTAATATGTTCACTTGTTATCCCTTAAATCATTGCAGTATTAAAAAGAAAAGCCAAGTTGAAAATAAATGTGTAAAGGTATGTAATTAGTATTAATTTCCAGAAATCACAGATCACAGAAAATTAAGAAAAACTGATAGAAACCATTATTGCCCTCAAATGAAGCAAATATCAAGGCGATATTTAGCTACCCTATTGCTAACAGTGTATCTGGCATTATCTTTATTAAACCTGTTGAGAACTGTGAATGGTGATAGTCCCCGGGGTCAGATATTCTCATTAGGTGGAGAACGGCAAATTTTCTAATGCTGCAACACCTATGAAAGGCCTGTTATGTTTGCTATATGCTCAGCACGTATTTGTGTATGGGGCAATTGTGAGACTAACATGTTTCTCAACCAGTGAATACCATGTTTAATGACTTGACAGAAACTATACTTTCATATGCCAATATAAATACGGAAGGGGAAGGGAACATAGTTGTAGGAACAATCAGAAAAATAATTTTTCAGTTTAGTTAGATATGAGCACCAGCCTCTCTTTTCTCTTCAATGTGTGTGCACACTCAGTCACGTCCGACTCTGCGACCCCATGGACTGTAGCCCACCAGGTTCCTGCATTGGGACAGATTCTTTACCACTGAGCCACCTGGGAAGCTCTTTTTCTAAACAGCAAACCTTAAACCTATCAAATGGAACACATTCAAGTTCTCTAACACTCTATAGCTCATATTCGTGTGCATGCTGTCACTCAGTCATGTCCAACTATTTGCTACACCATGCATGGACTGTAGCCCACCAGGATCCTCTGTCCATAGAATTCTCCAGGCACGAATACTGGAGTAGGTTGCCATTTCCTAGTCCAGGGCATCTCCCAACCTAAGGATCAAACCTGCGTCTCTTGGTCTCTTGTGTCTCCTGCCTTGGCAGGTGGATTCTTTAATACCGTGCCACCTAGGAAGCCCCTAAATGTGTATAATTACATTGTGTGTTTTTCTGTGAATAATAAATTACCATTGGTACAAAGTCAACATGCATTCAAGCACTAAAAGTATTATGCTGGTAGTAGTTTCATTAAGGCTTGATTTTTTTATCCAATGCCCTGAATTATTTGATCCATCATGTTTCAGCTATTCTAAGATGTAACAGTGTTTTAAAGTCACAATTTATATCTTGATAAAACTTGAAACTATGTTTTAATATCTCTTCATATCTAATGTGGGACTATTGGAAAACTTTCCAGTTTACTTTGAGTATGGTATAAGATATTAAAACTAAATGTGTGGATAAGCAACAGAAATTTATGATAGCTCGTGATAATAATACACTCAATAATTGTTGGGATTCATATAATTTTTCAATATATCATCATTGCTTGCATCTTCTAAATCAGCTGCTTGATTACTTTGGAAACAATTATTTAACTCTGTTAAACTACCCTGTTACATTTATCTTTCATGCTGATATTCCAAATTTTCATTTGATTACCATAAAAATAGCAACTACCATTTACTAAGAATTTACTGTGCTCCAAGATAGGGAAAACCAAGGTAGCATGGTATATTAGTCTTCTGTTACTGTGTACAAATTACCACAAAGTTAGTAGTTTAAAATAACACATACTTATTGTGTTATAGTTTCTGTAAATCAGGAGTCTGGGCACAGCCTAGCTTGGTCTGGTGCTCATGGTCTCATAAGGGTGCAATCAAAATATCAGTCAGGCTGTATTCTCATTTGGAGCTTTGACTGGGGAAGAATCTGCTTCCAAGGTGATACATGTTGTTGGCAGAATTCCTTTTCTTGCGATTGTATGAGAACCGTAGTTTCTTGCAGGCTGGGGACTGCCCTCAGCTCCTAAGAGGCCTCTTGCAATTCCTTGCCATATACGTTTTCTCACTACAGCTGATTACTTCATCCAACCAGCAAGGAGGGTCTCTAAACTCTCTAAAGAGAGTCACCTAACATCATATTCTATCTTCACCATGATGATATTCTATCTTCACTATGTTCTATGGGTTAGAAGCAAGTCACAAGTTTTGCTTACACTCAAAAAGAGGGGATTACACAAAGTTGTGACTATCAGGAAGTGGGAATCATGGGGCTCCCCTGGAATCTGTCTACCACCTGCAGTGATTAATTCAACAATTTGTAATTTAAGTCTGGGTTTTCAGCTCTGCTTTGACACTTTCTGTGATTTTGATCTCAGTTTCTAATCCTTTATTTCTTCATCTGCCAATTAGCAGTAATATTTTTTTGGCAGTTTATTTTTCTCCTGAGTAAAGTGAGGATAATAATAAAGTTGTAAGGATTAAATGAGCATTTTAACACAGTAACTGATAACATGAAAGACTCAAAACACACTTGCTAGTTTTCTTCCTCTTCCCTCCTTCTTTAAATTTTGAACTTGCTCTACTAGAAGTCCCCATTGTTATTTCTACTTTCAGTTGCTACTTTGTTAGCCTATGTTCAGAGTATATGTGTGTGTGTGTGTGTGTGTGTGTGTGTGTGTGTATCTGTGTCTGTTGCTGTTGTTCAGTCACAAAATCATGTCCAACTCTTTGCGACTCCATGGACAGCAGCACTGCAGGCTTCCCTGTCCTTCACTGTCTCCCTGAGTTTGCTCCAATTCATGTCCAGTGAATCAGTGATGCTATCTAACCATCTCATCCTCTGCCACCCTCTTCTCCTTTTGCCTTCAGTCTTTCCCAGCATCAAGGTCTTTTCCAACAAGTTGGCTCTTTGCGTCAGGTAGCCAAAGTATTGGAGTTTCAGCTTCAGCATTAGTCCTTCCAATGAATATTCAGGACTAATTTCCTTTAGGATGGACTGGTTGGATCTCCTTGCTGTCCAAGAGACTCTCAAGAGTTTTCTCCAGCACCATAATTCGAAAGCATCAATTCTTCAGTGCTCAACCTTCTTTATGATCCAACTCTCACATCCATACATGACTACTAGAAAAGCCATAGCTTTGACTATACAGACCTTTGTTGGCAAAGTGATGTTTCTGCTTTTTAATAACACTGCCTAGGTTTGTCATAGCTTTCCTTCCAAGGAGCAAGCATCTTTTAATTTCATGGCTACAGTCACCATCCACAGTGATTTTGGAGCCCAAGAAAATAAAATCTGTACCTGTGTTTAGGGGCATACAAAACTAACTCTAGTATCAATACCTTTAAAAATAGGACTATATTGCAAAATGTTATCTCCTAACTTCAACTAAGCAAAATTTAAAATGGATAAATCCATGATATTAGAAAGATAATTATTAAACATGGAGGCTTTGAGATTTTAGAGAACTTTGTTGGGATTGGCTTACTCCCCCCCACCCCGAATCATATTAAATATGCATATTGTACAGAAGGACATGTTTACATAGTAGTCTTCATGCACTTGGAGTTTGCATCTTAGCTCTGCCACTTTCTGGCTGAGTTACTTTAGGCATGTTAAGCTCTCTAAAGCTCAGTTCCTTATTGTAATAATGATAGTACCCACTTCACAGACCTCCTAAAGTATATTTAAAATATATTTAAATAGCATCACATAGTGGCTAGCCCATAGTCAGTACTTGAAAACATTAGATATCCTACCCATTATTATAATCTTTACTATCTCATCCTTATTAGGAAAGCTGTGTTAATGAAAACCACAGAACAGGAAGCAGCAAGACTTGACTATGAATGAAGTGGGTGAAGTAAGGCATGAAAAGTCAAAAGATCTCAGAACTGCTTGTAAACCAAAGGGCTACAAGAAAGATAGGTGGTCAGAAGTATGAAAATTTGCAAGTCAGAAATTGGACAAGTAGGAACTAGGGGCCAAGGTAAGACTGTGAATTCTCAACCAACCTGTGAGGAATGTAATCTAAGACATCAACAAGAGAAGGGCATGTGAAACAGATAATTCCTACCTCAGGAATTACCTCCTACTTCCTCCTGAAGCAGGAGTCAACCATAGAGCATATCGATTTGCATTTGGAACAGGAAACACATGAATCCTTTAATATCAGAAAATAGTTAGTAAATTGTTGAATAGCAATGTAGCAATGAAAGTGAAACTTGCTCAGTTGTGTCTGACTCTGCAACCCAATGGACCGTAACCCACCAGGCACCTCTGTCCATGGAATTTTCCAGGCAAGAATACTGGAGTGGGTTGCCATTTCCTTCTCCAGGGGATCTTCCCAACCCAGGGATTGAACCCAGGTTTCCTGCATTGCAGGCAGATTCTTTACTGTTTGAACCACCAGGGAAGCCCCAGTAGAATATAGCAATAAAAAATATGGCCATATCCTGACAAATGTAAAATTATTTTCAAATTGGACCATTTCCCTGGGGAAGTAGTTATATATATAGTATCTAATCCATCCCATTATAATATTTTTTTCTTATGTTGCTCTATTCAGTACTGGTTCTTTTCTCTATGGAGGCTTTGTGTAACAAACTAGTTATAAATGTCTCCAGGACAGGATTTTCTGTTGTTGCTGCAGTTGTACTTTTCAAATATCCTACAGAATCTAGAACAATGTACTACAAAGTAGACTTTCAATAAATGTTTGTTGAATTAAAAAATAAATATGAATTATTCCCCCTTAGTAAATGGCATTTAGTTTAATGAATAATAATAATTCATGAAATTAATGGATGACCTTGAAATCATACTTGATTCTTTCATATTCCACATCTACCATGTCAAAAAATCCTATTAGTTCTATCTTCAAAATATATCTTGACTGAACACTTCTCACTACTCACATTGCATCCACTCTGGTCCAAGCCCTCTTGCCTATGGGCCACAAACTACAGCTGTTGTGCTATATACTGCTCATTACAGGAAGCACCATTCACAGACATAACAGGTGGATGATGCTTCTTGGAGTTATGTAGTGCAATGATCCTACTTGCCTGGATTACTGCAACAGTCTCCTAGCCTTTGTCCCCCACCAGCTTATTGTCAACATAATCATCAGTTTGACCTTTAGTTCAGTTCAGTTCAGTCGCTCAGTTGTGTCTGACTCTTTGTGGTCCCATGGACTGCAGCACACCACGCCTCCCTGTCCATCAATCACCAACTCCCAGAGCTTACTCAAACTCACATTCATTGAGTCGGTGATGCCATCCAACCATCTCATCCTCTGTTGTCCCCTTCTCCTCCCGCCTTCAATCTTTCCCTGCATCAGGGTCTTTTCAAATGAGTCGGTTCTTCACATCAGATGGCCAAAGTATTGGAGTTTCAGCTTCAGCATCAGTCATTCCAATGAATATTCAGGACTGATTTCCTTTAGGATGGACTGGTTGGATCTCCTTGCAGTCCAAGGGACTCACAAGAGTCTTCTCCAACTCCATAGTTCAAACCCATTAATTCTTCAGCACTCAGCTGTCTTTATGGTCCAACTCTAACATCCATACATGACTACTGGAAAAACCATAGCTTTGACTAGATGGACCTCTGTTGGCAAAGTAATGTCTCTGCTTTTTAATATGTTGTCTAGGTTGGTCATATCATTTCTTCCAAGTTTGACCTTGCTAAAACTTAAATCAGGTCATGTCATGTCATTCATCTGCTTAGAACAGTGGCTCTATCTCATTCTCAGTAAAAGATAAAGCCCTGACAAGCTCCTAGTTGATCTCATTCCACTGTTACCTCTCTTAACTTTATCTCCTCCTGCTCCCCCCATTTCTCACTCTGCTCTAGTCATATTGAGCTCCTCACTGTTCCTGGGATGCCAGGCATGACCCTGCCTCAGAGCATTTACACTTACTCTTCCCTCTACCTAGATATCTTTTCCCCCAGATATTCAAATGGTTAATTTGCTCATCTCCTTTGGGTCTTTATTCAGATCTTACCTTCTCAGTGAGACAGTCTATGACACCCATATCTCTTATTGCAATACCATGCCCTATGTGTTTTTCCACTTCTTCTCCTTAGTCTTTACTATCATATAACCCACCCATATATTTTACTTATTTATTATCTTCCCCCATGACGACAGAGAGTTTTATCTGTTTTGCTTATCACTTCACCCCTCCCCATACCTGGAACAATGCCCGGTGCTAGTTGAGAGTTCAATAAATACTTGTTGAAATAATGAACAGAAGATAAAGGCAGACTAGTGCTTATAAACCACTTTTTTCCATACATTAAGCAGAATTTGTAACCAATTAATCAAATGTTTTTTCAAGGCTTGCCACTGATATGTTTGGAGAAGGAAATGGCAACCCATTCCAGTATTCTTGCCTGGAGAATCCTGTGGACAGAGGAGTCTGGTGAGCTGCTGTCCCTAGGGTCACACAGAGTCGGACACAACTGAAGCTACTTAGCATGCATACATGCATTGGAGAAGGAAATGGCAACCCACTCCAGTATTCTTGCCTGGAGAATCCCAGGGACGGAGGAACCTGGTGGGCTGCCATCTATGGGTTTGTACAGAGTCAGACACGACTGAAGCAACTTAGAAGCAGCAGCAGCAGCAACTGATATGTTATACGGCTCAGGATATTTGTAAGTCACTATTAATTTATTAGATAATGACAGTCTTGCCTTATTTTACAATTGGAGTATTTTAAGTAATAATTATATGGAATAATTTTTTAAATATGCAATTCTATAATGAAAAGAAAGAATGGATAAACATTTATAAGAAAAAAAAAAGTTTTTCACTTAAAAGTTTCCTAGGTTAAGGAGAAATTTCTTTAAGACTTTTCCAGGAAAAATTATGGGTGATTTAGAAACCATACATTTTTCAGAGAAACAGAAGCCATGGTTGGCCTCTCAATGGATTGCTTCAAGAACCTCCTTCTACTTCAACTGGGTACATGACTCAATACCAGCCATCACTCAGAAAGAACCCCCTCAGCAGCAGGAATACAAATTCTTATACCACAATGTAATAGTTTTAAACAGAGAAAAAAATCAAACAGGAAATATTTTGGAAGCAAAATAAACAGAGACCAAAACACCCCACTTGGTATCATAAAAACAGGACAATCTCACAACATAATCCAAAGTAAAAGATTAGTATAACAATAAATTGCAATTATATAATGGATTTTCCCTGGATACCAAAATACATTTTGTTCTCATGCAACTGTCTGGTCATTTTGGCTCCCATCTATCAGGAAGTAAAATATCTGTGTTTTCTTCTTGCCTTATTCTTTTTATTTGTGTGAATTCCTGAGTATTACCAAGTTCTCAGTCAGAGTTTTATTTCAATCTAGAAGTCTTATTTCCAAAAATCTCATTTTAGATTTAAAACAGTATTTTCCCCTTCCATACTTTTATTTACTAACTTTTAGGGAGCTATATAAAATGAAAAAAATGAAAAACTAAAAAAAAAAAAGTCATTGAAATTGATGACTTTTGGACAGAAGAGGCTTTTCGCTTGCAGATGAGGAAATGGAGGTCCAAAGGGCTGAGACAAATAACATGTTAGTGGCAGGAGCTGGTTTCCAATCAGAAACCAGGTTTAAGGACTTCCACTTTCTGTCCCATGCCCTTTGTTCCATATTATATTGTCACGTTGGAATGCTACAGCAACAAACTACTGAAAAGCAAAGAATTGTGTTAAGTGGAATTACTTATTATTTGAATCCAAAAAATAGCAGATTCCCCTTCTCCAAAGAAAAGCTAAGACTTTCTCTAAAGTATGGAATTTGAAGGTTCTCATTACTTGTAAGAAAAGAAACATGTAGGGAAGATTTTGCTTGGCAATAGATATCTAATAACTTAGGAAATAATCAATGAGATGAATTTAATATTTTAAGTATTCTTTAAATGAAATCACTCGGTTGTGTCTGACTCTTTGTGACCCCATGAACTGTAGCCTACCAGGCTCCTCCATCCATGGGATTTTCCAGGCAAGGGTACTGGATTGGGTTGCCATTTCCTTCTCCAGGGGATCTTCCTGACCCAGGGGTCGAACCTGGCTCTCCCACATTGTAGGCAGATGCTTTACCATCTGAGCCACCAGCGAAGTCCAAACAAAGTTGGACTCATCTGGGATTTGAACCTGAGACCTCTCACACCCTAAGCGAGAATCATACTCCTAGACCAGTTCACAAATCCGAGAAACTGTTCCCATATTTTGTTGTAAGAATGAAGCATTTTACAAAACGTGTAGCTTATTTTTGTGTATTCCTCCTTTATAAAGAAGAAGCCTATTTCCACTCTTCTAAGTTTATCCCTTTTCATACTGTTCATGGGGTTCTCAAAGCAAGAATACTGAAGTGGTTTGCCATTCCCTTCGCCAGTGGACCACGTTTTGTCAGAACTCTCTGTGATGACCCATCTGTCTTGGGTAGCCCTACATGGCATGGCTCATAGTTTCATTAAGCTAGAGAAGACTGTGGTCCATATGATCAGTTTGGTTAGTTTTCTCTGATTGTGGTTTTCATTCTGTGTGCCCTCTGACGGATAAGGATAAGAGGCTTATGGAAACTTCCTGATGAGAGGGACTGAGGGGGAAACTGTGTCTTGAGCTGATGGGTGGGGCCATGTTCAGTAAATCTTGAATCCAATTTTCTGTTGATAGGCAGGGCTGGGTTCCCTCCCATTGCTTGACCTGAGACCAAACTCTGGTGAAGGTAACGAAGATAATAGCGACCACCTTCTAAAGGCCCCAGGCATGCACTGCCACACTCAGAGTCTCCAGCCCTGCAGCAGGCCGCCACCGGCCCACGCCTCCGCCGGGGATTCCTGGATGCTCATGGGAATGTCTGGGTCAGTCTCTTGTGGGCTCACTCCTCCTTTCTCCTGGGTCCTGGTGCACACAAGGTTTTGTTTGTGCCCTCCAAGAGTCTATTTCCCCAGTCCTGTGTAAGTTCTGGTGATTCTATGGTGGGGTTAATGGCGACCTCCTCCAAGAGGGCTTATGCCAAACCCAGGTCTGCTGCACCCAGAGCCCCTGTGGCAGGCCACTGCTAACCCGTACCTCCACAGGAGACACTCAGACACAGTTCTGGCTCAATCTCTGTGGGTTGGGTGTGCATTTTATGCCCTTCTCAGGTCTGAGCAGCTCAGGCACCTAGGTGCTTGGTGAGCACTGTTCCAGGTGGGCCATGTTTCTTAATCACCTCCCCGGACCTGGCCGCTTGGTTTCCTGGTTGTGCCACAAGAGCACTGTCTCAGATGTGCCATATGTCTCCTCTGAAGAGCTGATCTCAGGCTGAGACCCTCCTGGTGGATGTCAACCATCCAGGATCTCATGAAAATGTGGTTAGCAGCTGGGAGCCTGCTCACAGTTTGGTGGAAGATGCCCTTTCTGGGGCTGAGATTGTAGCAGCCCCTTGCCTTCAGGCTCTGGCTGTCGAAAGCCTGCTTCTCTGCCTCTGGGGCAGGGAGGGTCTGGTACACAGCAGGCTAGCTCTCTTTTGGTATTTGCTCAATCCTTTGTTCTGTGAGTGGGCCATGCTGCACCTTAGGTTGTTAGGTTAGAGCCTTTCATGGAAAGTTCTCTTTTCTGGCAGTTGCGATCAGGTGTCTATTCTGTGGAAGTTTTTTTTTTTTTCTCCCAGTTATGCTGCCTTCTGAGATTCCAAAACTCCCCACAAACCCACCTGTGAGAGGGTTTCCTATTGTGTGGAAACTTCTCCTCCTTCATGACTCCCTTAGCAATGGCCACAGGACTGGAAAAGGTCAGTTTTCATTCCAATCCCTAAGAAAGGCAATGCCAAAGAATGTTCAAACTACTGCACAATTGTAGTCATCTCACACACTAGCAGATACTCAAAATCCTCCAAGCCAGGCTTCAACAATACATGAACCATGAACTTTCAGATGTTCAAGCTGGATTTAGAAAAGGCAGACGAACCAGAGATCAAATTGCCAACATCTGCTGGATCATCAAAAAAGCAAGAGAGTTCCAGAAAAACATCTACTTTTGCTTTATTGCCTATGCCAAAGCTTTTGACTGTGTGGATCACAATAAACTGTGGAAAATTCTTAAAGAGATGGAATACCAGACCACCTTACCTGCCTCCTGAGAAATCTGTATGCAGGTCAAGAGCAACAGTTAGAACATGGAATAACAGACTGGTGCCAAATCAGGAAAGGAGTACACCAAGGCTGTGTATATTGTCACCCTGCTTACTTAACTTATATGCAGAGTACATCATGTGAAATGCTGGGCTGGATGAAGCACAAGTTGGAATCAAGATTGCCAGGAGAAATATCAATAACCTCAGAAATGCAGATGACACCACCCTTATGGCAGAAAGTGAAGAAGATCTAAAGAGCCTCTTGATGAAAGTGAAAGAGGAGAGTGAAAAAATTGGCTTAA